>NC_084525.1:45519635-45823707 GCF_024500275.1 Phycodurus eques | reverse complement strand
GCCCCTCCCCCAGCAGCCCCACGCGGGGTTTGGAAAAGCGAGAGATAGAGATAGAGCGAGAGAGAGGGAGGGAGGGAGGTTCGAGCGGGGATCGAACCGGCGATCCCCCGGGGCGAGGAGGCGGCGCCCCTGCGCCCTGAGCCAAACGGGAGCCCCTCCCCCAGCAGCCCCACGCGGGGTTTGGAAAAGCGAGAGATAGAGATAGAGCGAGAGAGAGGGAGGGAGGGAGGTTCGAGCGGGGATCGAACCGGCGATCCCCCGGGGCGAGGAGGCGGCGCCCCTGCGCCCTGAGCCAAACGGGAGCCCCTCCCCCAGCAGCCCCACGCGGGGTTTGGAAAAGCGAGAGATAGAGATAGAGCGAGAGAGAGGGAGGGAGGGAGGTTCGAGCGGGGATCGAACCGGCGATCCCCCGGGGCGAGGAGGCGGCGCCCCTGCGCCCTGAGCCAAACGGGAGCCCCTCCCCCAGCAGCCCCACGCGGGGTTTGGAAAAGCGAGAGATAGAGATAGAGCGAGAGAGGAGGGAGGGAGGGAGGTTCGAGCGGGGATCGAACCGGCGATCCCCCGGGGCGAGGAGGCGGCGCCCCTGCGCCCTGAGCCAAACGGGAGCCCCTCCCCCAGCAGCCCCACGCGGGGTTTGGAAAAGCGAGAGATAGAGATAGAGCGAGAGAGAGGGAGGGAGGGAGGTTCGAGCGGGGATCGAACCGGCGATCCCCCGGGGCGAGGAGGCGGCGCCCCTGCGCCCTGAGCCAAACGGGAGCCCCTCCCCCAGCAGCCCCACGCGGGGTTTGGAAAAGCGAGAGATAGAGATAGAGCGAGAGAGAGGGAGGGAGGGAGGTTCGAGCGGGGATCGAACCGGCGATCCCCCGGGGCGAGGAGGCGGCGCCCCTGCGCCCTGAGCCAAACGGGAGCCCCTCCCCCAGCAGCCCCACGCGGGGTTTGGAAAAGCGAGAGATAGAGATAGAGCGAGAGAGAGGGAGGGAGGGAGGTTCGAGCGGGGATCGAACCGGCGATCCCCCGGGGCGAGGAGGCGGCGCCCCTGCGCCCTGAGCCAAACGGGAGCCCCTCCCCCAGCAGCCCCACGCGGGGTTTGGAAAAGCGAGAGATAGAGATAGAGCGAGAGAGAGGGAGGGAGGGAGGTTCGAGCGGGGATCGAACCGGCGATCCCCCGGGGCGAGGAGGCGGCGCCCCTGCGCCCTGAGCCAAACGGGAGCCCCTCCCCCAGCAGCCCCACGCGGGGTTTGGAAAAGCGAGAGATAGAGATAGAGCGAGAGAGAGGGAGGGAGGGAGGTTCGAGCGGGGATCGAACCGGCGATCCCCCGGGGCGAGGAGGCGGCGCCCCTGCGCCCTGAGCCAAACGGGAGCCCCTCCCCCAGCAGCCCCACGCGGGGTTTGGAAAAGCGAGAGATAGAGATAGAGCGAGAGAGAGGAGGGAGGGAGGGAGGTTCGAGCGGGGATCGAACCGGCGATCCCCCGGGGCGAGGAGGCGGCGCCCCTGCGCCCTGAGCCAAACGGGAGCCCCTCCCCCAGCAGCCCCACGCGGGGTTTGGAAAAGCGAGAGATAGAGATAGAGCGAGAGAGAGGGAGGGAGGGAGGTTCGAGCGGGGATCGAACCGGCGATCCCCCGGGGCGAGGAGGCGGCGCCCCTGCGCCCTGAGCCAAACGGGAGCCCCTCCCCCAGCAGCCCCACGCGGGGTTTGGAAAAGCGAGAGATAGAGATAGAGCGAGAGAGAGGGAGGGAGGGAGGTTCGAGCGGGGATCGAACCGGCGATCCCCCGGGGCGAGGAGGCGGCGCCCCTGCGCCCTGAGCCAAACGGGAGCCCCTCCCCCAGCAGCCCCACGCGGGGTTTGGAAAAGCGAGAGATAGAGATAGAGCGAGAGAGAGGGAGGGAGGGAGGGAGGTTCGAGCGGGGATCGAACCGGCGATCCCCCGGGGCGAGGAGGCGGCGCCCCTGCGCCCTGAGCCAAACGGGAGCCCCTCCCCCAGCAGCCCCACGCGGGGTTTGGAAAAGCGAGAGATAGAGATAGAGCGAGAGAGAGGGAGGGAGGGAGGTTCGAGCGGGGATCGAACCGGCGATCCCCCGGGGCGAGGAGGCGGCGCCCCTGCGCCCTGAGCCAAACGGGAGCCCCTCCCCCAGCAGCCCCACGCGGGGTTTGGAAAAGCGAGAGATAGAGATAGAGCGAGAGAGAGGGAGGGAGGGAGGTTCGAGCGGGGATCGAACCGGCGATCCCCCGGGGCGAGGAGGCGGCGCCCCTGCGCCCTGAGCCAAACGGGAGCCCCTCCCCCAGCAGCCCCACGCGGGGTTTGGAAAAGCGAGAGATAGAGATAGAGCGAGAGAGGGAGGGAGGGAGGGAGGTTCGAGCGGGGATCGAACCGGCGATCCCCCGGGGCGAGGAGGCGGCGCCCCTGCGCCCTGAGCCAAACGGGAGCCCCTCCCCCAGCAGCCCCACGCGGGGTTTGGAAAAGCGAGAGATAGAGATAGAGCGAGAGAGGGAGGGAGGGAGGTTCGAGCGGGGATCGAACCGGCGATCCCCCGGGGCGAGGAGGCGGCGCCCCTGCGCCCTGAGCCAAACGGGAGCCCCTCCCCCAGCAGCCCCACGCGGGGTTTGGAAAAGCGAGAGATAGAGATAGAGCGAGAGAGAGGGAGGGAGGGAGGTTCGAGCGGGGATCGAACCGGCGATCCCCCGGGGCGAGGAGGCGGCGCCCCTGCGCCCTGAGCCAAACGGGAGCCCCTCCCCCAGCAGCCCCACGCGGGGTTTGGAAAAGCGAGAGATAGAGATAGAGCGAGAGAGAGGGAGGGAGGGAGGGAGGTTCGAGCGGGGATCGAACCGGCGATCCCCCGGGGCGAGGAGGCGGCGCCCCTGCGCCCTGAGCCAAACGGGAGCCCCTCCCCCAGCAGCCCCACGCGGGGTTTGGAAAAGCGAGAGATAGAGATAGAGCGAGAGAGAGGGAGGGAGGGAGGTTCGAGCGGGGATCGAACCGGCGATCCCCCGGGGCGAGGAGGCGGCGCCCCTGCGCCCTGAGCCAAACGGGAGCCCCTCCCCCAGCAGCCCCACGCGGGGTTTGGAAAAGCGAGAGATAGAGATAGAGCGAGAGAGAGGGAGGGAGGGAGGTTCGAGCGGGGATCGAACCGGCGATCCCCCGGGGCGAGGAGGCGGCGCCCCTGCGCCCTGAGCCAAACGGGAGCCCCTCCCCCAGCAGCCCCACGCGGGGTTTGGAAAAGCGAGAGATAGAGATAGAGCGAGAGAGAGGGAGGGAGGGAGGGAGGTTCGAGCGGGGATCGAACCGGCGATCCCCCGGGGCGAGGAGGCGGCGCCCCTGCGCCCTGAGCCAAACGGGAGCCCCTCCCCCAGCAGCCCCACGCGGGGTTTGGAAAAGCGAGAGATAGAGATAGAGCGAGAGAGAGGGAGGGAGGGAGGTTCGAGCGGGGATCGAACCGGCGATCCCCCGGGGCGAGGAGGCGGCGCCCCTGCGCCCTGAGCCAAACGGGAGCCCCTCCCCCAGCAGCCCCACGCGGGGTTTGGAAAAGCGAGAGATAGAGATAGAGCGAGAGAGAGGGAGGGAGGGAGGTTCGAGCGGGGATCGAACCGGCGATCCCCCGGGGCGAGGAGGCGGCGCCCCTGCGCCCTGAGCCAAACGGGAGCCCCTCCCCCAGCAGCCCCACGCGGGGTTTGGAAAAGCGAGAGATAGAGATAGAGCGAGAGAGAGGGAGGGAGGGAGGTTCGAGCGGGGATCGAACCGGCGATCCCCCGGGGCGAGGAGGCGGCGCCCCTGCGCCCTGAGCCAAACGGGAGCCCCTCCCCCAGCAGCCCCACGCGGGGTTTGGAAAAGCGAGAGATAGAGATAGAGCGAGAGAGAGGGAGGGAGGGAGGTTCGAGCGGGGATCGAACCGGCGATCCCCCGGGGCGAGGAGGCGGCGCCCCTGCGCCCTGAGCCAAACGGGAGCCCCTCCCCCAGCAGCCCCACGCGGGGTTTGGAAAAGCGAGAGATAGAGATAGAGCGAGAGAGGGAGGGAGGGAGGGAGGTTCGAGCGGGGATCGAACCGGCGATCCCCCGGGGCGAGGAGGCGGCGCCCCTGCGCCCTGAGCCAAACGGGAGCCCCTCCCCCAGCAGCCCCACGCGGGGTTTGGAAAAGCGAGAGATAGAGATAGAGCGAGAGAGAGGGAGGGAGGGAGGTTCGAGCGGGGATCGAACCGGCGATCCCCCGGGGCGAGGAGGCGGCGCCCCTGCGCCCTGAGCCAAACGGGAGCCCCTCCCCCAGCAGCCCCACGCGGGGTTTGGAAAAGCGAGAGATAGAGATAGAGCGAGAGAGAGGGAGGGAGGGAGGTTCGAGCGGGGATCGAACCGGCGATCCCCCGGGGCGAGGAGGCGGCGCCCCTGCGCCCTGAGCCAAACGGGAGCCCCTCCCCCAGCAGCCCCACGCGGGGTTTGGAAAAGCGAGAGATAGAGATAGAGCGAGAGAGAGGGAGGGAGGGAGGGAGGTTCGAGCGGGGATCGAACCGGCGATCCCCCGGGGCGAGGAGGCGGCGCCCCTGCGCCCTGAGCCAAACGGGAGCCCCTCCCCCAGCAGCCCCACGCGGGGTTTGGAAAAGCGAGAGATAGAGATAGAGCGAGAGAGAGGGAGGGAGGGAGGTTCGAGCGGGGATCGAACCGGCGATCCCCCGGGGCGAGGAGGCGGCGCCCCTGCGCCCTGAGCCAAACGGGAGCCCCTCCCCCAGCAGCCCCACGCGGGGTTTGGAAAAGCGAGAGATAGAGATAGAGCGAGAGAGAGGGAGGGAGGGAGGTTCGAGCGGGGATCGAACCGGCGATCCCCCGGGGCGAGGAGGCGGCGCCCCTGCGCCCTGAGCCAAACGGGAGCCCCTCCCCCAGCAGCCCCACGCGGGGTTTGGAAAAGCGAGAGATAGAGATAGAGCGAGAGAGAGGGAGGGAGGGAGGTTCGAGCGGGGATCGAACCGGCGATCCCCCGGGGCGAGGAGGCGGCGCCCCTGCGCCCTGAGCCAAACGGGAGCCCCTCCCCCAGCAGCCCCACGCGGGGTTTGGAAAAGCGAGAGATAGAGATAGAGCGAGAGAGAGGGAGGGAGGGAGGTTCGAGCGGGGATCGAACCGGCGATCCCCCGGGGCGAGGAGGCGGCGCCCCTGCGCCCTGAGCCAAACGGGAGCCCCTCCCCCAGCAGCCCCACGCGGGGTTTGGAAAAGCGAGAGATAGAGATAGAGCGAGAGAGAGGGAGGGAGGGAGGGAGGTTCGAGCGGGGATCGAACCGGCGATCCCCCGGGGCGAGGAGGCGGCGCCCCTGCGCCCTGAGCCAAACGGGAGCCCCTCCCCCAGCAGCCCCACGCGGGGTTTGGAAAAGCGAGAGATAGAGATAGAGCGAGAGAGGAGGGAGGGAGGGAGGTTCGAGCGGGGATCGAACCGGCGATCCCCCGGGGCGAGGAGGCGGCGCCCCTGCGCCCTGAGCCAAACGGGAGCCCCTCCCCCAGCAGCCCCACGCGGGGTTTGGAAAAGCGAGAGATAGAGATAGAGCGAGAGAGAGGGAGGGAGGGAGGTTCGAGCGGGGATCGAACCGGCGATCCCCCGGGGCGAGGAGGCGGCGCCCCTGCGCCCTGAGCCAAACGGGAGCCCCTCCCCCAGCAGCCCCACGCGGGGTTTGGAAAAGCGAGAGATAGAGATAGAGCGAGAGAGAGGGAGGGAGGGAGGTTCGAGCGGGGATCGAACCGGCGATCCCCCGGGGCGAGGAGGCGGCGCCCCTGCGCCCTGAGCCAAACGGGAGCCCCTCCCCCAGCAGCCCCACGCGGGGTTTGGAAAAGCGAGAGATAGAGATAGAGCGAGAGAGAGGGAGGGAGGGAGGTTCGAGCGGGGATCGAACCGGCGATCCCCCGGGGCGAGGAGGCGGCGCCCCTGCGCCCTGAGCCAAACGGGAGCCCCTCCCCCAGCAGCCCCACGCGGGGTTTGGAAAAGCGAGAGATAGAGATAGAGCGAGAGAGAGGGAGGGAGGGAGGTTCGAGCGGGGATCGAACCGGCGATCCCCCGGGGCGAGGAGGCGGCGCCCCTGCGCCCTGAGCCAAACGGGAGCCCCTCCCCCAGCAGCCCCACGCGGGGTTTGGAAAAGCGAGAGATAGAGATAGAGCGAGAGAGGGAGGGAGGGAGGGAGGTTCGAGCGGGGATCGAACCGGCGATCCCCCGGGGCGAGGAGGCGGCGCCCCTGCGCCCTGAGCCAAACGGGAGCCCCTCCCCCAGCAGCCCCACGCGGGGTTTGGAAAAGCGAGAGATAGAGATAGAGCGAGAGAGAGGGAGGGAGGGAGGTTCGAGCGGGGATCGAACCGGCGATCCCCCGGGGCGAGGAGGCGGCGCCCCTGCGCCCTGAGCCAAACGGGAGCCCCTCCCCCAGCAGCCCCACGCGGGGTTTGGAAAAGCGAGAGATAGAGATAGAGCGAGAGAGAGGGAGGGAGGGAGGTTCGAGCGGGGATCGAACCGGCGATCCCCCGGGGCGAGGAGGCGGCGCCCCTGCGCCCTGAGCCAAACGGGAGCCCCTCCCCCAGCAGCCCCACGCGGGGTTTGGAAAAGCGAGAGATAGAGATAGAGCGAGAGAGAGGGAGGGAGGGAGGTTCGAGCGGGGATCGAACCGGCGATCCCCCGGGGCGAGGAGGCGGCGCCCCTGCGCCCTGAGCCAAACGGGAGCCCCTCCCCCAGCAGCCCCACGCGGGGTTTGGAAAAGCGAGAGATAGAGATAGAGCGAGAGAGAGGGAGGGAGGGAGGTTCGAGCGGGGATCGAACCGGCGATCCCCCGGGGCGAGGAGGCGGCGCCCCTGCGCCCTGAGCCAAACGGGAGCCCCTCCCCCAGCAGCCCCACGCGGGGTTTGGAAAAGCGAGAGATAGAGATAGAGCGAGAGAGAGGGAGGGAGGGAGGGAGGTTCGAGCGGGGATCGAACCGGCGATCCCCCGGGGCGAGGAGGCGGCGCCCCTGCGCCCTGAGCCAAACGGGAGCCCCTCCCCCAGCAGCCCCACGCGGGGTTTGGAAAAGCGAGAGATAGAGATAGAGCGAGAGAGAGGGAGGGAGGGAGGTTCGAGCGGGGATCGAACCGGCGATCCCCCGGGGCGAGGAGGCGGCGCCCCTGCGCCCTGAGCCAAACGGGAGCCCCTCCCCCAGCAGCCCCACGCGGGGTTTGGAAAAGCGAGAGATAGAGATAGAGCGAGAGAGAGGGAGGGAGGTTCGAGCGGGGATCGAACCGGCGATCCCCCGGGGCGAGGAGGCGGCGCCCCTGCGCCCTGAGCCAAACGGGAGCCCCTCCCCCAGCAGCCCCACGCGGGGTTTGGAAAAGCGAGAGATAGAGATAGAGCGAGAGAGAGGGAGGGAGGGAGGTTCGAGCGGGGATCGAACCGGCGATCCCCCGGGGCGAGGAGGCGGCGCCCCTGCGCCCTGAGCCAAACGGGAGCCCCTCCCCCAGCAGCCCCACGCGGGGTTTGGAAAAGCGAGAGATAGAGATAGAGCGAGAGAGAGGGAGGGAGGTTCGAGCGGGGATCGAACCGGCGATCCCCCGGGGCGAGGAGGCGGCGCCCCTGCGCCCTGAGCCAAACGGGAGCCCCTCCCCCAGCAGCCCCACGCGGGGTTTGGAAAAGCGAGAGATAGAGATAGAGCGAGAGAGAGGAGGGAGGGAGGGAGGTTCGAGCGGGGATCGAACCGGCGATCCCCCGGGGCGAGGAGGCGGCGCCCCTGCGCCCTGAGCCAAACGGGAGCCCCTCCCCCAGCAGCCCCACGCGGGGTTTGGAAAAGCGAGAGATAGAGATAGAGCGAGAGAGAGGAGGGAGGGAGGGAGGTTCGAGCGGGGATCGAACCGGCGATCCCCCGGGGCGAGGAGGCGGCGCCCCTGCGCCCTGAGCCAAACGGGAGCCCCTCCCCCAGCAGCCCCACGCGGGGTTTGGAAAAGCGAGAGATAGAGATAGAGCGAGAGAGAGGGAGGGAGGGAGGTTCGAGCGGGGATCGAACCGGCGATCCCCCGGGGCGAGGAGGCGGCGCCCCTGCGCCCTGAGCCAAACGGGAGCCCCTCCCCCAGCAGCCCCACGCGGGGTTTGGAAAAGCGAGAGATAGAGATAGAGCGAGAGAGAGGGAGGGAGGGAGGTTCGAGCGGGGATCGAACCGGCGATCCCCCGGGGCGAGGAGGCGGCGCCCCTGCGCCCTGAGCCAAACGGGAGCCCCTCCCCCAGCAGCCCCACGCGGGGTTTGGAAAAGCGAGAGATAGAGATAGAGCGAGAGAGAGGGAGGGAGGGAGGTTCGAGCGGGGATCGAACCGGCGATCCCCCGGGGCGAGGAGGCGGCGCCCCTGCGCCCTGAGCCAAACGGGAGCCCCTCCCCCAGCAGCCCCACGCGGGGTTTGGAAAAGCGAGAGATAGAGATAGAGCGAGAGAGAGGGAGGGAGGGAGGTTCGAGCGGGGATCGAACCGGCGATCCCCCGGGGCGAGGAGGCGGCGCCCCTGCGCCCTGAGCCAAACGGGAGCCCCTCCCCCAGCAGCCCCACGCGGGGTTTGGAAAAGCGAGAGATAGAGATAGAGCGAGAGAGAGGGAGGGAGGGAGGTTCGAGCGGGGATCGAACCGGCGATCCCCCGGGGCGAGGAGGCGGCGCCCCTGCGCCCTGAGCCAAACGGGAGCCCCTCCCCCAGCAGCCCCACGCGGGGTTTGGAAAAGCGAGAGATAGAGATAGAGCGAGAGAGAGGGAGGGAGGGAGGTTCGAGCGGGGATCGAACCGGCGATCCCCCGGGGCGAGGAGGCGGCGCCCCTGCGCCCTGAGCCAAACGGGAGCCCCTCCCCCAGCAGCCCCACGCGGGGTTTGGAAAAGCGAGAGATAGAGATAGAGCGAGAGAGAGGGAGGGAGGGAGGGAGGTTCGAGCGGGGATCGAACCGGCGATCCCCCGGGGCGAGGAGGCGGCGCCCCTGCGCCCTGAGCCAAACGGGAGCCCCTCCCCCAGCAGCCCCACGCGGGGTTTGGAAAAGCGAGAGATAGAGATAGAGCGAGAGAGAGGGAGGGAGGGAGGTTCGAGCGGGGATCGAACCGGCGATCCCCCGGGGCGAGGAGGCGGCGCCCCTGCGCCCTGAGCCAAACGGGAGCCCCTCCCCCAGCAGCCCCACGCGGGGTTTGGAAAAGCGAGAGATAGAGATAGAGCGAGAGAGAGGGAGGGAGGGAGGTTCGAGCGGGGATCGAACCGGCGATCCCCCGGGGCGAGGAGGCGGCGCCCCTGCGCCCTGAGCCAAACGGGAGCCCCTCCCCCAGCAGCCCCACGCGGGGTTTGGAAAAGCGAGAGATAGAGATAGAGCGAGAGAGGGAGGGAGGGAGGTTCGAGCGGGGATCGAACCGGCGATCCCCCGGGGCGAGGAGGCGGCGCCCCTGCGCCCTGAGCCAAACGGGAGCCCCTCCCCCAGCAGCCCCACGCGGGGTTTGGAAAAGCGAGAGATAGAGATAGAGCGAGAGAGGGAGGGAGGGAGGGAGGTTCGAGCGGGGATCGAACCGGCGATCCCCCGGGGCGAGGAGGCGGCGCCCCTGCGCCCTGAGCCAAACGGGAGCCCCTCCCCCAGCAGCCCCACGCGGGGTTTGGAAAAGCGAGAGATAGAGATAGAGCGAGAGAGAGGGAGGGAGGGAGGTTCGAGCGGGGATCGAACCGGCGATCCCCCGGGGCGAGGAGGCGGCGCCCCTGCGCCCTGAGCCAAACGGGAGCCCCTCCCCCAGCAGCCCCACGCGGGGTTTGGAAAAGCGAGAGATAGAGATAGAGCGAGAGAGGGAGGGAGGGAGGGAGGTTCGAGCGGGGATCGAACCGGCGATCCCCCGGGGCGAGGAGGCGGCGCCCCTGCGCCCTGAGCCAAACGGGAGCCCCTCCCCCAGCAGCCCCACGCGGGGTTTGGAAAAGCGAGAGATAGAGATAGAGCGAGAGAGGAGGGAGGGAGGGAGGTTCGAGCGGGGATCGAACCGGCGATCCCCCGGGGCGAGGAGGCGGCGCCCCTGCGCCCTGAGCCAAACGGGAGCCCCTCCCCCAGCAGCCCCACGCGGGGTTTGGAAAAGCGAGAGATAGAGATAGAGCGGGAGGGAGGGAGGGAGGTTCGAGCGGGGATCGAACCGGCGATCCCCCGGGGCGAGGAGGCGGCGCCCCTGCGCCCTGAGCCAAACGGGAGCCCCTCCCCCAGCAGCCCCACGCGGGGTTTGGAAAAGCGAGAGATAGAGATAGAGCGAGAGAGAGGGAGGGAGGGAGGTTCGAGCGGGGATCGAACCGGCGATCCCCCGGGGCGAGGAGGCGGCGCCCCTGCGCCCTGAGCCAAACGGGAGCCCCTCCCCCAGCAGCCCCACGCGGGGTTTGGAAAAGCGAGAGATAGAGATAGAGCGGGAGGGAGGGAGGGAGGTTCGAGCGGGGATCGAACCGGCGATCCCCCGGGGCGAGGAGGCGGCGCCCCTGCGCCCTGAGCCAAACGGGAGCCCCTCCCCCAGCAGCCCCACGCGGGGTTTGGAAAAGCGAGAGATAGAGATAGAGCGAGAGAGAGGGAGGGAGGGAGGTTCGAGCGGGGATCGAACCGGCGATCCCCCGGGGCGAGGAGGCGGCGCCCCTGCGCCCTGAGCCAAACGGGAGCCCCTCCCCCAGCAGCCCCACGCGGGGTTTGGAAAAGCGAGAGATAGAGATAGAGCGAGAGAGAGGGAGGGAGGGAGGTTCGAGCGGGGATCGAACCGGCGATCCCCCGGGGCGAGGAGGCGGCGCCCCTGCGCCCTGAGCCAAACGGGAGCCCCTCCCCCAGCAGCCCCACGCGGGGTTTGGAAAAGCGAGAGATAGAGATAGAGCGAGAGAGAGGGAGGGAGGGAGGTTCGAGCGGGGATCGAACCGGCGATCCCCCGGGGCGAGGAGGCGGCGCCCCTGCGCCCTGAGCCAAACGGGAGCCCCTCCCCCAGCAGCCCCACGCGGGGTTTGGAAAAGCGAGAGATAGAGATAGAGCGAGAGAGGGAGGGAGGGAGGGAGGTTCGAGCGGGGATCGAACCGGCGATCCCCCGGGGCGAGGAGGCGGCGCCCCTGCGCCCTGAGCCAAACGGGAGCCCCTCCCCCAGCAGCCCCACGCGGGGTTTGGAAAAGCGAGAGATAGAGATAGAGCGAGAGAGAGGGAGGGAGGGAGGTTCGAGCGGGGATCGAACCGGCGATCCCCCGGGGCGAGGAGGCGGCGCCCCTGCGCCCTGAGCCAAACGGGAGCCCCTCCCCCAGCAGCCCCACGCGGGGTTTGGAAAAGCGAGAGATAGAGATAGAGCGAGAGAGAGGGAGGGAGGGAGGTTCGAGCGGGGATCGAACCGGCGATCCCCCGGGGCGAGGAGGCGGCGCCCCTGCGCCCTGAGCCAAACGGGAGCCCCTCCCCCAGCAGCCCCACGCGGGGTTTGGAAAAGCGAGAGATAGAGATAGAGCGGGAGGGAGGGAGGGAGGTTCGAGCGGGGATCGAACCGGCGATCCCCCGGGGCGAGGAGGCGGCGCCCCTGCGCCCTGAGCCAAACGGGAGCCCCTCCCCCAGCAGCCCCACGCGGGGTTTGGAAAAGCGAGAGATAGAGATAGAGCGAGAGAGAGGGAGGGAGGGAGGTTCGAGCGGGGATCGAACCGGCGATCCCCCGGGGCGAGGAGGCGGCGCCCCTGCGCCCTGAGCCAAACGGGAGCCCCTCCCCCAGCAGCCCCACGCGGGGTTTGGAAAAGCGAGAGATAGAGATAGAGCGAGAGAGAGGGAGGGAGGGAGGTTCGAGCGGGGATCGAACCGGCGATCCCCCGGGGCGAGGAGGCGGCGCCCCTGCGCCCTGAGCCAAACGGGAGCCCCTCCCCCAGCAGCCCCACGCGGGGTTTGGAAAAGCGAGAGATAGAGATAGAGCGAGAGAGAGGGAGGGAGGGAGGTTCGAGCGGGGATCGAACCGGCGATCCCCCGGGGCGAGGAGGCGGCGCCCCTGCGCCCTGAGCCAAACGGGAGCCCCTCCCCCAGCAGCCCCACGCGGGGTTTGGAAAAGCGAGAGATAGAGATAGAGCGAGAGAGAGGGAGGGAGGGAGGTTCGAGCGGGGATCGAACCGGCGATCCCCCGGGGCGAGGAGGCGGCGCCCCTGCGCCCTGAGCCAAACGGGAGCCCCTCCCCCAGCAGCCCCACGCGGGGTTTGGAAAAGCGAGAGATAGAGATAGAGCGAGAGAGAGGGAGGGAGGGAGGTTCGAGCGGGGATCGAACCGGCGATCCCCCGGGGCGAGGAGGCGGCGCCCCTGCGCCCTGAGCCAAACGGGAGCCCCTCCCCCAGCAGCCCCACGCGGGGTTTGGAAAAGCGAGAGATAGAGATAGAGCGAGAGAGAGGGAGGGAGGGAGGTTCGAGCGGGGATCGAACCGGCGATCCCCCGGGGCGAGGAGGCGGCGCCCCTGCGCCCTGAGCCAAACGGGAGCCCCTCCCCCAGCAGCCCCACGCGGGGTTTGGAAAAGCGAGAGATAGAGATAGAGAGAGAGAGAGGGAGGGAGGGAGGTTCGAGCGGGGATCGAACCGGCGATCCCCCGGGGCGAGGAGGCGGCGCCCCTGCGCCCTGAGCCAAACGGGAGCCCCTCCCCCAGCAGCCCCACGCGGGGTTTGGAAAAGCGAGAGATAGAGATAGAGAGAGAGAGGGAGGGAGGGAGGTTCGAGCGGGGATCGAACCGGCGATCCCCCGGGGCGAGGAGGCGGCGCCCCTGCGCCCTGAGCCAAACGGGAGCCCCTCCCCCAGCAGCCCCACGCGGGGTTTGGAAAAGCGAGAGATAGAGATAGAGAGAGAGAGGGAGGGAGGGAGGTTCGAGCGGGGATCGAACCGGCGATCCCCCGGGGCGAGGAGGCGGCGCCCCTGCGCCCTGAGCCAAACGGGAGCCCCTCCCCCAGCAGCCCCACGCGGGGTTTGGAAAAGCGAGAGATAGAGATAGAGAGAGAGAGGGAGGGAGGGAGGTTCGAGCGGGGATCGAACCGGCGATCCCCCGGGGCGAGGAGGCGGCGCCCCTGCGCCCTGAGCCAAACGGGAGCCCCTCCCCCAGCAGCCCCACGCGGGGTTTGGAAAAGCGAGAGATAGAGATAGAGCGAGAGAGAGGGAGGGAGGGAGGTTCGAGCGGGGATCGAACCGGCGATCCCCCGGGGCGAGGAGGCGGCGCCCCTGCGCCCTGAGCCAAACGGGAGCCCCTCCCCCAGCAGCCCCACGCGGGGTTTGGAAAAGCGAGAGATAGAGATAGAGCGAGAGAGAGGGAGGGAGGGAGGTTCGAGCGGGGATCGAACCGGCGATCCCCCGGGGCGAGGAGGCGGCGCCCCTGCGCCCTGAGCCAAACGGGAGCCCCTCCCCCAGCAGCCCCACGCGGGGTTTGGAAAAGCGAGAGATAGAGATAGAGCGAGAGAGAGGGAGGGAGGGAGGGAGGTTCGAGCGGGGATCGAACCGGCGATCCCCCGGGGCGAGGAGGCGGCGCCCCTGCGCCCTGAGCCAAACGGGAGCCCCTCCCCCAGCAGCCCCACGCGGGGTTTGGAAAAGCGAGAGATAGAGATAGAGCGAGAGAGAGGGAGGGAGGGAGGTTCGAGCGGGGATCGAACCGGCGATCCCCCGGGGCGAGGAGGCGGCGCCCCTGCGCCCTGAGCCAAACGGGAGCCCCTCCCCCAGCAGCCCCACGCGGGGTTTGGAAAAGCGAGAGATAGAGATAGAGAGAGAGGAGGGAGGGAGGGAGGTTCGAGCGGGGATCGAACCGGCGATCCCCCGGGGCGAGGAGGCGGCGCCCCTGCGCCCTGAGCCAAACGGGAGCCCCTCCCCCAGCAGCCCCACGCGGGGTTTGGAAAAGCGAGAGATAGAGATAGAGCGAGAGAGAGGGAGGGAGGGAGGTTCGAGCGGGGATCGAACCGGCGATCCCCCGGGGCGAGGAGGCGGCGCCCCTGCGCCCTGAGCCAAACGGGAGCCCCTCCCCCAGCAGCCCCACGCGGGGTTTGGAAAAGCGAGAGATAGAGATAGAGCGAGAGAGAGGGAGGGAGGGAGGTTCGAGCGGGGATCGAACCGGCGATCCCCCGGGGCGAGGAGGCGGCGCCCCTGCGCCCTGAGCCAAACGGGAGCCCCTCCCCCAGCAGCCCCACGCGGGGTTTGGAAAAGCGAGAGATAGAGATAGAGCGAGAGAGAGGGAGGGAGGGAGGTTCGAGCGGGGATCGAACCGGCGATCCCCCGGGGCGAGGAGGCGGCGCCCCTGCGCCCTGAGCCAAACGGGAGCCCCTCCCCCAGCAGCCCCACGCGGGGTTTGGAAAAGCGAGAGATAGAGATAGAGCGAGAGAGAGGGAGGGAGGGAGGTTCGAGCGGGGATCGAACCGGCGATCCCCCGGGGCGAGGAGGCGGCGCCCCTGCGCCCTGAGCCAAACGGGAGCCCCTCCCCCAGCAGCCCCACGCGGGGTTTGGAAAAGCGAGAGATAGAGATAGAGCGAGAGAGAGGGAGGGAGGGAGGGAGGTTCGAGCGGGGATCGAACCGGCGATCCCCCGGGGCGAGGAGGCGGCGCCCCTGCGCCCTGAGCCAAACGGGAGCCCCTCCCCCAGCAGCCCCACGCGGGGTTTGGAAAAGCGAGAGATAGAGATAGAGCGAGAGAGAGGGAGGGAGGGAGGTTCGAGCGGGGATCGAACCGGCGATCCCCCGGGGCGAGGAGGCGGCGCCCCTGCGCCCTGAGCCAAACGGGAGCCCCTCCCCCAGCAGCCCCACGCGGGGTTTGGAAAAGCGAGAGATAGAGATAGAGCGAGAGAGAGGGAGGGAGGGAGGTTCGAGCGGGGATCGAACCGGCGATCCCCCGGGGCGAGGAGGCGGCGCCCCTGCGCCCTGAGCCAAACGGGAGCCCCTCCCCCAGCAGCCCCACGCGGGGTTTGGAAAAGCGAGAGATAGAGATAGAGCGAGAGAGAGGGAGGGAGGGAGGTTCGAGCGGGGATCGAACCGGCGATCCCCCGGGGCGAGGAGGCGGCGCCCCTGCGCCCTGAGCCAAACGGGAGCCCCTCCCCCAGCAGCCCCACGCGGGGTTTGGAAAAGCGAGAGATAGAGATAGAGCGAGAGAGAGGGAGGGAGGGAGGTTCGAGCGGGGATCGAACCGGCGATCCCCCGGGGCGAGGAGGCGGCGCCCCTGCGCCCTGAGCCAAACGGGAGCCCCTCCCCCAGCAGCCCCACGCGGGGTTTGGAAAAGCGAGAGATAGAGATAGAGCGAGAGAGAGGGAGGGAGGGAGGTTCGAGCGGGGATCGAACCGGCGATCCCCCGGGGCGAGGAGGCGGCGCCCCTGCGCCCTGAGCCAAACGGGAGCCCCTCCCCCAGCAGCCCCACGCGGGGTTTGGAAAAGCGAGAGATAGAGATAGAGAGAGAGAGGGAGGGAGGGAGGTTCGAGCGGGGATCGAACCGGCGATCCCCCGGGGCGAGGAGGCGGCGCCCCTGCGCCCTGAGCCAAACGGGAGCCCCTCCCCCAGCAGCCCCACGCGGGGTTTGGAAAAGCGAGAGATAGAGATAGAGCGAGAGAGAGGGAGGGAGGGAGGTTCGAGCGGGGATCGAACCGGCGATCCCCCGGGGCGAGGAGGCGGCGCCCCTGCGCCCTGAGCCAAACGGGAGCCCCTCCCCCAGCAGCCCCACGCGGGGTTTGGAAAAGCGAGAGATAGAGATAGAGAGAGAGAGGGAGGGAGGGAGGTTCGAGCGGGGATCGAACCGGCGATCCCCCGGGGCGAGGAGGCGGCGCCCCTGCGCCCTGAGCCAAACGGGAGCCCCTCCCCCAGCAGCCCCACGCGGGGTTTGGAAAAGCGAGAGATAGAGATAGAGCGAGAGAGAGGGAGGGAGGGAGGTTCGAGCGGGGATCGAACCGGCGATCCCCCGGGGCGAGGAGGCGGCGCCCCTGCGCCCTGAGCCAAACGGGAGCCCCTCCCCCAGCAGCCCCACGCGGGGTTTGGAAAAGCGAGAGATAGAGATAGAGCGAGAGAGAGGGAGGGAGGGAGGTTCGAGCGGGGATCGAACCGGCGATCCCCCGGGGCGAGGAGGCGGCGCCCCTGCGCCCTGAGCCAAACGGGAGCCCCTCCCCCAGCAGCCCCACGCGGGGTTTGGAAAAGCGAGAGATAGAGATAGAGCGAGAGAGAGGGAGGGAGGGAGGTTCGAGCGGGGATCGAACCGGCGATCCCCCGGGGCGAGGAGGCGGCGCCCCTGCGCCCTGAGCCAAACGGGAGCCCCTCCCCCAGCAGCCCCACGCGGGGTTTGGAAAAGCGAGAGATAGAGATAGAGCGAGAGAGAGGGAGGGAGGGAGGTTCGAGCGGGGATCGAACCGGCGATCCCCCGGGGCGAGGAGGCGGCGCCCCTGCGCCCTGAGCCAAACGGGAGCCCCTCCCCCAGCAGCCCCACGCGGGGTTTGGAAAAGCGAGAGATAGAGATAGAGCGGGAGGGAGGGAGGGAGGTTCGAGCGGGGATCGAACCGGCGATCCCCCGGGGCGAGGAGGCGGCGCCCCTGCGCCCTGAGCCAAACGGGAGCCCCTCCCCCAGCAGCCCCACGCGGGGTTTGGAAAAGCGAGAGATAGAGATAGAGCGAGAGAGAGGGAGGGAGGGAGGTTCGAGCGGGGATCGAACCGGCGATCCCCCGGGGCGAGGAGGCGGCGCCCCTGCGCCCTGAGCCAAACGGGAGCCCCTCCCCCAGCAGCCCCACGCGGGGTTTGGAAAAGCGAGAGATAGAGATAGAGCGAGAGAGAGGGAGGGAGGGAGGGAGGTTCGAGCGGGGATCGAACCGGCGATCCCCCGGGGCGAGGAGGCGGCGCCCCTGCGCCCTGAGCCAAACGGGAGCCCCTCCCCCAGCAGCCCCACGCGGGGTTTGGAAAAGCGAGAGATAGAGATAGAGCGAGAGAGGAGGGAGGGAGGGAGGTTCGAGCGGGGATCGAACCGGCGATCCCCCGGGGCGAGGAGGCGGCGCCCCTGCGCCCTGAGCCAAACGGGAGCCCCTCCCCCAGCAGCCCCACGCGGGGTTTGGAAAAGCGAGAGATAGAGATAGAGCGAGAGAGAGGGAGGGAGGGAGGTTCGAGCGGGGATCGAACCGGCGATCCCCCGGGGCGAGGAGGCGGCGCCCCTGCGCCCTGAGCCAAACGGGAGCCCCTCCCCCAGCAGCCCCACGCGGGGTTTGGAAAAGCGAGAGATAGAGATAGAGCGAGAGAGAGGAGGGAGGGAGGGAGGTTCGAGCGGGGATCGAACCGGCGATCCCCCGGGGCGAGGAGGCGGCGCCCCTGCGCCCTGAGCCAAACGGGAGCCCCTCCCCCAGCAGCCCCACGCGGGGTTTGGAAAAGCGAGAGATAGAGATAGAGCGAGAGAGAGGGAGGGAGGGAGGTTCGAGCGGGGATCGAACCGGCGATCCCCCGGGGCGAGGAGGCGGCGCCCCTGCGCCCTGAGCCAAACGGGAGCCCCTCCCCCAGCAGCCCCACGCGGGGTTTGGAAAAGCGAGAGATAGAGATAGAGCGAGAGAGAGGGAGGGAGGGAGGTTCGAGCGGGGATCGAACCGGCGATCCCCCGGGGCGAGGAGGCGGCGCCCCTGCGCCCTGAGCCAAACGGGAGCCCCTCCCCCAGCAGCCCCACGCGGGGTTTGGAAAAGCGAGAGATAGAGATAGAGCGAGAGAGGAGGGAGGGAGGGAGGTTCGAGCGGGGATCGAACCGGCGATCCCCCGGGGCGAGGAGGCGGCGCCCCTGCGCCCTGAGCCAAACGGGAGCCCCTCCCCCAGCAGCCCCACGCGGGGTTTGGAAAAGCGAGAGATAGAGATAGAGCGAGAGAGAGGGAGGGAGGGAGGTTCGAGCGGGGATCGAACCGGCGATCCCCCGGGGCGAGGAGGCGGCGCCCCTGCGCCCTGAGCCAAACGGGAGCCCCTCCCCCAGCAGCCCCACGCGGGGTTTGGAAAAGCGAGAGATAGAGATAGAGCGAGAGAGAGGAGGGAGGGAGGGAGGTTCGAGCGGGGATCGAACCGGCGATCCCCCGGGGCGAGGAGGCGGCGCCCCTGCGCCCTGAGCCAAACGGGAGCCCCTCCCCCAGCAGCCCCACGCGGGGTTTGGAAAAGCGAGAGATAGAGATAGAGCGAGAGAGAGGGAGGGAGGGAGGTTCGAGCGGGGATCGAACCGGCGATCCCCCGGGGCGAGGAGGCGGCGCCCCTGCGCCCTGAGCCAAACGGGAGCCCCTCCCCCAGCAGCCCCACGCGGGGTTTGGAAAAGCGAGAGATAGAGATAGAGCGAGAGAGAGGGAGGGAGGGAGGTTCGAGCGGGGATCGAACCGGCGATCCCCCGGGGCGAGGAGGCGGCGCCCCTGCGCCCTGAGCCAAACGGGAGCCCCTCCCCCAGCAGCCCCACGCGGGGTTTGGAAAAGCGAGAGATAGAGATAGAGCGAGAGAGAGGGAGGGAGGGAGGTTCGAGCGGGGATCGAACCGGCGATCCCCCGGGGCGAGGAGGCGGCGCCCCTGCGCCCTGAGCCAAACGGGAGCCCCTCCCCCAGCAGCCCCACGCGGGGTTTGGAAAAGCGAGAGATAGAGATAGAGCGAGAGAGAGGGAGGGAGGGAGGTTCGAGCGGGGATCGAACCGGCGATCCCCCGGGGCGAGGAGGCGGCGCCCCTGCGCCCTGAGCCAAACGGGAGCCCCTCCCCCAGCAGCCCCACGCGGGGTTTGGAAAAGCGAGAGATAGAGATAGAGCGAGAGAGAGGGAGGGAGGGAGGTTCGAGCGGGGATCGAACCGGCGATCCCCCGGGGCGAGGAGGCGGCGCCCCTGCGCCCTGAGCCAAACGGGAGCCCCTCCCCCAGCAGCCCCACGCGGGGTTTGGAAAAGCGAGAGATAGAGATAGAGCGAGAGAGAGGGAGGGAGGGAGGTTCGAGCGGGGATCGAACCGGCGATCCCCCGGGGCGAGGAGGCGGCGCCCCTGCGCCCTGAGCCAAACGGGAGCCCCTCCCCCAGCAGCCCCACGCGGGGTTTGGAAAAGCGAGAGATAGAGATAGAGCGAGAGAGAGGGAGGGAGGGAGGTTCGAGCGGGGATCGAACCGGCGATCCCCCGGGGCGAGGAGGCGGCGCCCCTGCGCCCTGAGCCAAACGGGAGCCCCTCCCCCAGCAGCCCCACGCGGGGTTTGGAAAAGCGAGAGATAGAGATAGAGCGAGAGAGAGGAGGGAGGGAGGGAGGTTCGAGCGGGGATCGAACCGGCGATCCCCCGGGGCGAGGAGGCGGCGCCCCTGCGCCCTGAGCCAAACGGGAGCCCCTCCCCCAGCAGCCCCACGCGGGGTTTGGAAAAGCGAGAGATAGAGATAGAGCGAGAGAGAGGGAGGGAGGGAGGTTCGAGCGGGGATCGAACCGGCGATCCCCCGGGGCGAGGAGGCGGCGCCCCTGCGCCCTGAGCCAAACGGGAGCCCCTCCCCCAGCAGCCCCACGCGGGGTTTGGAAAAGCGAGAGATAGAGATAGAGCGAGAGAGAGGGAGGGAGGGAGGTTCGAGCGGGGATCGAACCGGCGATCCCCCGGGGCGAGGAGGCGGCGCCCCTGCGCCCTGAGCCAAACGGGAGCCCCTCCCCCAGCAGCCCCACGCGGGGTTTGGAAAAGCGAGAGATAGAGATAGAGCGAGAGAGAGGGAGGGAGGGAGGTTCGAGCGGGGATCGAACCGGCGATCCCCCGGGGCGAGGAGGCGGCGCCCCTGCGCCCTGAGCCAAACGGGAGCCCCTCCCCCAGCAGCCCCACGCGGGGTTTGGAAAAGCGAGAGATAGAGATAGAGCGAGAGAGAGGGAGGGAGGGAGGGAGGTTCGAGCGGGGATCGAACCGGCGATCCCCCGGGGCGAGGAGGCGGCGCCCCTGCGCCCTGAGCCAAACGGGAGCCCCTCCCCCAGCAGCCCCACGCGGGGTTTGGAAAAGCGAGAGATAGAGATAGAGCGAGAGAGAGGGAGGGAGGGAGGTTCGAGCGGGGATCGAACCGGCGATCCCCCGGGGCGAGGAGGCGGCGCCCCTGCGCCCTGAGCCAAACGGGAGCCCCTCCCCCAGCAGCCCCACGCGGGGTTTGGAAAAGCGAGAGATAGAGATAGAGCGGGAGGGAGGGAGGGAGGTTCGAGCGGGGATCGAACCGGCGATCCCCCGGGGCGAGGAGGCGGCGCCCCTGCGCCCTGAGCCAAACGGGAGCCCCTCCCCCAGCAGCCCCACGCGGGGTTTGGAAAAGCGAGAGATAGAGATAGAGCGAGAGAGAGGGAGGGAGGGAGGTTCGAGCGGGGATCGAACCGGCGATCCCCCGGGGCGAGGAGGCGGCGCCCCTGCGCCCTGAGCCAAACGGGAGCCCCTCCCCCAGCAGCCCCACGCGGGGTTTGGAAAAGCGAGAGATAGAGATAGAGAGAGAGAGGGAGGGAGGGAGGTTCGAGCGGGGATCGAACCGGCGATCCCCCGGGGCGAGGAGGCGGCGCCCCTGCGCCCTGAGCCAAACGGGAGCCCCTCCCCCAGCAGCCCCACGCGGGGTTTGGAAAAGCGAGAGATAGAGATAGAGAGAGAGGAGGGAGGGAGGGAGGTTCGAGCGGGGATCGAACCGGCGATCCCCCGGGGCGAGGAGGCGGCGCCCCTGCGCCCTGAGCCAAACGGGAGCCCCTCCCCCAGCAGCCCCACGCGGGGTTTGGAAAAGCGAGAGATAGAGATAGAGCGAGAGAGGGAGGGAGGGAGGTTCGAGCGGGGATCGAACCGGCGATCCCCCGGGGCGAGGAGGCGGCGCCCCTGCGCCCTGAGCCAAACGGGAGCCCCTCCCCCAGCAGCCCCACGCGGGGTTTGGAAAAGCGAGAGATAGAGATAGAGCGAGAGAGGAGGGAGGGAGGGAGGTTCGAGCGGGGATCGAACCGGCGATCCCCCGGGGCGAGGAGGCGGCGCCCCTGCGCCCTGAGCCAAACGGGAGCCCCTCCCCCAGCAGCCCCACGCGGGGTTTGGAAAAGCGAGAGATAGAGATAGAGCGAGAGAGAGGGAGGGAGGGAGGGAGGTTCGAGCGGGGATCGAACCGGCGATCCCCCGGGGCGAGGAGGCGGCGCCCCTGCGCCCTGAGCCAAACGGGAGCCCCTCCCCCAGCAGCCCCACGCGGGGTTTGGAAAAGCGAGAGATAGAGATAGAGCGAGAGAGAGGGAGGGAGGGAGGTTCGAGCGGGGATCGAACCGGCGATCCCCCGGGGCGAGGAGGCGGCGCCCCTGCGCCCTGAGCCAAACGGGAGCCCCTCCCCCAGCAGCCCCACGCGGGGTTTGGAAAAGCGAGAGATAGAGATAGAGCGAGAGAGAGGGAGGGAGGGAGGTTCGAGCGGGGATCGAACCGGCGATCCCCCGGGGCGAGGAGGCGGCGCCCCTGCGCCCTGAGCCAAACGGGAGCCCCTCCCCCAGCAGCCCCACGCGGGGTTTGGAAAAGCGAGAGATAGAGATAGAGCGAGAGAGAGGGAGGGAGGGAGGTTCGAGCGGGGATCGAACCGGCGATCCCCCGGGGCGAGGAGGCGGCGCCCCTGCGCCCTGAGCCAAACGGGAGCCCCTCCCCCAGCAGCCCCACGCGGGGTTTGGAAAAGCGAGAGATAGAGATAGAGAGAGAGAGGGAGGGAGGGAGGTTCGAGCGGGGATCGAACCGGCGATCCCCCGGGGCGAGGAGGCGGCGCCCCTGCGCCCTGAGCCAAACGGGAGCCCCTCCCCCAGCAGCCCCACGCGGGGTTTGGAAAAGCGAGAGATAGAGATAGAGCGAGAGAGGGAGGGAGGGAGGTTCGAGCGGGGATCGAACCGGCGATCCCCCGGGGCGAGGAGGCGGCGCCCCTGCGCCCTGAGCCAAACGGGAGCCCCTCCCCCAGCAGCCCCACGCGGGGTTTGGAAAAGCGAGAGATAGAGATAGAGAGAGAGGGAGGGAGGGAGGGAGGTTCGAGCGGGGATCGAACCGGCGATCCCCCGGGGCGAGGAGGCGGCGCCCCTGCGCCCTGAGCCAAACGGGAGCCCCTCCCCCAGCAGCCCCACGCGGGGTTTGGAAAAGCGAGAGATAGAGATAGAGAGAGAGGGAGGGAGGGAGGTTCGAGCGGGGATCGAACCGGCGATCCCCCGGGGCGAGGAGGCGGCGCCCCTGCGCCCTGAGCCAAACGGGAGCCCCTCCCCCAGCAGCCCCACGCGGGGTTTGGAAAAGCGAGAGATAGAGATAGAGCGAGAGAGAGGGAGGGAGGGAGGTTCGAGCGGGGATCGAACCGGCGATCCCCCGGGGCGAGGAGGCGGCGCCCCTGCGCCCTGAGCCAAACGGGAGCCCCTCCCCCAGCAGCCCCACGCGGGGTTTGGAAAAGCGAGAGATAGAGATAGAGCGAGAGAGGGAGGGAGGGAGGTTCGAGCGGGGATCGAACCGGCGATCCCCCGGGGCGAGGAGGCGGCGCCCCTGCGCCCTGAGCCAAACGGGAGCCCCTCCCCCAGCAGCCCCACGCGGGGTTTGGAAAAGCGAGAGATAGAGATAGAGAGAGAGAGGGAGGGAGGGAGGGAGGTTCGAGCGGGGATCGAACCGGCGATCCCCCGGGGCGAGGAGGCGGCGCCCCTGCGCCCTGAGCCAAACGGGAGCCCCTCCCCCAGCAGCCCCACGCGGGGTTTGGAAAAGCGAGAGATAGAGATAGAGCGAGAGAGAGGGAGGGAGGTTCGAGCGGGGATCGAACCGGCGATCCCCCGGGGCGAGGAGGCGGCGCCCCTGCGCCCTGAGCCAAACGGGAGCCCCTCCCCCAGCAGCCCCACGCGGGGTTTGGAAAAGCGAGAGATAGAGATAGAGCGAGAGAGGAGGGAGGGAGGGAGGTTCGAGCGGGGATCGAACCGGCGATCCCCCGGGGCGAGGAGGCGGCGCCCCTGCGCCCTGAGCCAAACGGGAGCCCCTCCCCCAGCAGCCCCACGCGGGGTTTGGAAAAGCGAGAGATAGAGATAGAGCGAGAGAGAGGGAGGGAGGGAGGTTCGAGCGGGGATCGAACCGGCGATCCCCCGGGGCGAGGAGGCGGCGCCCCTGCGCCCTGAGCCAAACGGGAGCCCCTCCCCCAGCAGCCCCACGCGGGGTTTGGAAAAGCGAGAGATAGAGATAGAGCGAGAGAGAGGAGGGAGGGAGGGAGGTTCGAGCGGGGATCGAACCGGCGATCCCCCGGGGCGAGGAGGCGGCGCCCCTGCGCCCTGAGCCAAACGGGAGCCCCTCCCCCAGCAGCCCCACGCGGGGTTTGGAAAAGCGAGAGATAGAGATAGAGCGAGAGAGAGGGAGGGAGGGAGGGAGGTTCGAGCGGGGATCGAACCGGCGATCCCCCGGGGCGAGGAGGCGGCGCCCCTGCGCCCTGAGCCAAACGGGAGCCCCTCCCCCAGCAGCCCCACGCGGGGTTTGGAAAAGCGAGAGATAGAGATAGAGCGAGAGAGAGGGAGGGAGGGAGGTTCGAGCGGGGATCGAACCGGCGATCCCCCGGGGCGAGGAGGCGGCGCCCCTGCGCCCTGAGCCAAACGGGAGCCCCTCCCCCAGCAGCCCCACGCGGGGTTTGGAAAAGCGAGAGATAGAGATAGAGCGAGAGAGAGGGAGGGAGGGAGGTTCGAGCGGGGATCGAACCGGCGATCCCCCGGGGCGAGGAGGCGGCGCCCCTGCGCCCTGAGCCAAACGGGAGCCCCTCCCCCAGCAGCCCCACGCGGGGTTTGGAAAAGCGAGAGATAGAGATAGAGCGAGAGAGAGGGAGGGAGGGAGGTTCGAGCGGGGATCGAACCGGCGATCCCCCGGGGCGAGGAGGCGGCGCCCCTGCGCCCTGAGCCAAACGGGAGCCCCTCCCCCAGCAGCCCCACGCGGGGTTTGGAAAAGCGAGAGATAGAGATAGAGCGAGAGAGAGGGAGGGAGGGAGGTTCGAGCGGGGATCGAACCGGCGATCCCCCGGGGCGAGGAGGCGGCGCCCCTGCGCCCTGAGCCAAACGGGAGCCCCTCCCCCAGCAGCCCCACGCGGGGTTTGGAAAAGCGAGAGATAGAGATAGAGCGAGAGAGAGGGAGGGAGGGAGGGAGGTTCGAGCGGGGATCGAACCGGCGATCCCCCGGGGCGAGGAGGCGGCGCCCCTGCGCCCTGAGCCAAACGGGAGCCCCTCCCCCAGCAGCCCCACGCGGGGTTTGGAAAAGCGAGAGATAGAGATAGAGCGAGAGAGAGGGAGGGAGGGAGGTTCGAGCGGGGATCGAACCGGCGATCCCCCGGGGCGAGGAGGCGGCGCCCCTGCGCCCTGAGCCAAACGGGAGCCCCTCCCCCAGCAGCCCCACGCGGGGTTTGGAAAAGCGAGAGATAGAGATAGAGCGAGAGAGAGGGAGGAGGGAGGGAGGTTCGAGCGGGGATCGAACCGGCGATCCCCCGGGGCGAGGAGGCGGCGCCCCTGCGCCCTGAGCCAAACGGGAGCCCCTCCCCCAGCAGCCCCACGCGGGGTTTGGAAAAGCGAGAGATAGAGATAGAGCGAGAGAGGGAGGGAGGGAGGTTCGAGCGGGGATCGAACCGGCGATCCCCCGGGGCGAGGAGGCGGCGCCCCTGCGCCCTGAGCCAAACGGGAGCCCCTCCCCCAGCAGCCCCACGCGGGGTTTGGAAAAGCGAGAGATAGAGATAGAGAGAGAGGAGGGAGGGAGGGAGGTTCGAGCGGGGATCGAACCGGCGATCCCCCGGGGCGAGGAGGCGGCGCCCCTGCGCCCTGAGCCAAACGGGAGCCCCTCCCCCAGCAGCCCCACGCGGGGTTTGGAAAAGCGAGAGATAGAGATAGAGCGAGAGAGAGGGAGGGAGGGAGGTTCGAGCGGGGATCGAACCGGCGATCCCCCGGGGCGAGGAGGCGGCGCCCCTGCGCCCTGAGCCAAACGGGAGCCCCTCCCCCAGCAGCCCCACGCGGGGTTTGGAAAAGCGAGAGATAGAGATAGAGAGAGAGGAGGGAGGGAGGGAGGTTCGAGCGGGGATCGAACCGGCGATCCCCCGGGGCGAGGAGGCGGCGCCCCTGCGCCCTGAGCCAAACGGGAGCCCCTCCCCCAGCAGCCCCACGCGGGGTTTGGAAAAGCGAGAGATAGAGATAGAGAGAGAGAGAGGGAGGGAGGGAGGTTCGAGCGGGGATCGAACCGGCGATCCCCCGGGGCGAGGAGGCGGCGCCCCTGCGCCCTGAGCCAAACGGGAGCCCCTCCCCCAGCAGCCCCACGCGGGGTTTGGAAAAGCGAGAGATAGAGATAGAGCGAGAGAGAGGGAGGGAGGGAGGTTCGAGCGGGGATCGAACCGGCGATCCCCCGGGGCGAGGAGGCGGCGCCCCTGCGCCCTGAGCCAAACGGGAGCCCCTCCCCCAGCAGCCCCACGCGGGGTTTGGAAAAGCGAGAGATAGAGATAGAGCGAGAGAGAGGAGGGAGGGAGGGAGGTTCGAGCGGGGATCGAACCGGCGATCCCCCGGGGCGAGGAGGCGGCGCCCCTGCGCCCTGAGCCAAACGGGAGCCCCTCCCCCAGCAGCCCCACGCGGGGTTTGGAAAAGCGAGAGATAGAGATAGAGAGAGAGGAGGGAGGGAGGGAGGTTCGAGCGGGGATCGAACCGGCGATCCCCCGGGGCGAGGAGGCGGCGCCCCTGCGCCCTGAGCCAAACGGGAGCCCCTCCCCCAGCAGCCCCACGCGGGGTTTGGAAAAGCGAGAGATAGAGATAGAGCGAGAGAGAGGGAGGGAGGGAGGGAGGTTCGAGCGGGGATCGAACCGGCGATCCCCCGGGGCGAGGAGGCGGCGCCCCTGCGCCCTGAGCCAAACGGGAGCCCCTCCCCCAGCAGCCCCACGCGGGGTTTGGAAAAGCGAGAGATAGAGATAGAGCGAGAGAGAGGGAGGGAGGGAGGGAGGTTCGAGCGGGGATCGAACCGGCGATCCCCCGGGGCGAGGAGGCGGCGCCCCTGCGCCCTGAGCCAAACGGGAGCCCCTCCCCCAGCAGCCCCACGCGGGGTTTGGAAAAGCGAGAGATAGAGATAGAGAGAGAGAGGGAGGGAGGGAGGTTCGAGCGGGGATCGAACCGGCGATCCCCCGGGGCGAGGAGGCGGCGCCCCTGCGCCCTGAGCCAAACGGGAGCCCCTCCCCCAGCAGCCCCACGCGGGGTTTGGAAAAGCGAGAGATAGAGATAGAGCGAGAGAGGGAGGGAGGGAGGTTCGAGCGGGGATCGAACCGGCGATCCCCCGGGGCGAGGAGGCGGCGCCCCTGCGCCCTGAGCCAAACGGGAGCCCCTCCCCCAGCAGCCCCACGCGGGGTTTGGAAAAGCGAGAGATAGAGATAGAGCGAGAGAGAGGGAGGGAGGGAGGTTCGAGCGGGGATCGAACCGGCGATCCCCCGGGGCGAGGAGGCGGCGCCCCTGCGCCCTGAGCCAAACGGGAGCCCCTCCCCCAGCAGCCCCACGCGGGGTTTGGAAAAGCGAGAGATAGAGATAGAGAGAGAGAGGGAGGGAGGGAGGTTCGAGCGGGGATCGAACCGGCGATCCCCCGGGGCGAGGAGGCGGCGCCCCTGCGCCCTGAGCCAAACGGGAGCCCCTCCCCCAGCAGCCCCACGCGGGGTTTGGAAAAGCGAGAGATAGAGATAGAGCGAGAGAGAGGGAGGGAGGGAGGTTCGAGCGGGGATCGAACCGGCGATCCCCCGGGGCGAGGAGGCGGCGCCCCTGCGCCCTGAGCCAAACGGGAGCCCCTCCCCCAGCAGCCCCACGCGGGGTTTGGAAAAGCGAGAGATAGAGATAGAGAGAGAGAGAGGGAGGGAGGGAGGTTCGAGCGGGGATCGAACCGGCGATCCCCCGGGGCGAGGAGGCGGCGCCCCTGCGCCCTGAGCCAAACGGGAGCCCCTCCCCCAGCAGCCCCACGCGGGGTTTGGAAAAGCGAGAGATAGAGATAGAGCGAGAGAGAGGGAGGGAGGGAGGTTCGAGCGGGGATCGAACCGGCGATCCCCCGGGGCGAGGAGGCGGCGCCCCTGCGCCCTGAGCCAAACGGGAGCCCCTCCCCCAGCAGCCCCACGCGGGGTTTGGAAAAGCGAGAGATAGAGATAGAGAGAGAGAGGGAGGGAGGGAGGTTCGAGCGGGGATCGAACCGGCGATCCCCCGGGGCGAGGAGGCGGCGCCCCTGCGCCCTGAGCCAAACGGGAGCCCCTCCCCCAGTAGCCCCACGCGGGGTTTGGAAAAGCGAGAGATAGAGATAGAGAGAGAGGAGGGAGGGAGGGAGGTTCGAGCGGGGATCGAACCGGCGATCCCCCGGGGCGAGGAGGCGGCGCCCCTGCGCCCTGAGCCAAACGGGAGCCCCTCCCCCAGTAGCCCCACGCGGGGTTTGGAAAAGCGAGAGATAGAGATAGAGAGAGAGAGGAGGGAGGGAGGGAGGTTCGAGCGGGGATCGAACCGGCGATCCCCCGGGGCGAGGAGGCGGCGCCCCTGCGCCCTGAGCCAAACGGGAGCCCCTCCCCCAGTAGCCCCACGCGGGGTTTGGAAAAGCGAGAGATAGAGATAGAGAGAGAGGAGGGAGGGAGGGAGGTTCGAGCGGGGATCGAACCGGCGATCCCCCGGGGCGAGGAGGCGGCGCCCCTGCGCCCTGAGCCAAACGGGAGCCCCTCCCCCAGTAGCCCCACGCGGGGTTTGGAAAAGCGAGAGATAGAGATAGAGAGAGAGAGGGAGGGAGGGAGGTTCGAGCGGGGATCGAACCGGCGATCCCCCGGGGCGAGGAGGCGGCGCCCCTGCGCCCTGAGCCAAACGGGAGCCCCTCCCCCAGTAGCCCCACGCGGGGTTTGGAAAAGCGAGAGATAGAGATAGAGAGAGAGGGAGGGAGGGAGGTTCGAGCGGGGATCGAACCGGCGATCCCCCGGGGCGAGGAGGCGGCGCCCCTGCGCCCTGAGCCAAACGGGAGCCCCTCCCCCAGTAGCCCCACGCGGGGTTTGGAAAAGCGAGAGATAGAGATAGAGAGAGGAGGGAGGGAGGGAGGTTCGAGCGGGGATCGAACCGGCGATCCCCCGGGGCGAGGAGGCGGCGCCCCTGCGCCCTGAGCCAAACGGGAGCCCCTCCCCCAGTAGCCCCACGCGGGGTTTGGAAAAGCGAGAGATAGAGATAGAGAGAGAGAGGGAGGGAGGGAGGTTCGAGCGGGGATCGAACCGGCGATCCCCCGGGGCGAGGAGGCGGCGCCCCTGCGCCCTGAGCCAAACGGGAGCCCCTCCCCCAGTAGCCCCACGCGGGGTTTGGAAAAGCGAGAGATAGAGATAGAGAGAGAGGGAGGGAGGGAGGTTCGAGCGGGGATCGAACCGGCGATCCCCCGGGGCGAGGAGGCGGCGCCCCTGCGCCCTGAGCCAAACGGGAGCCCCTCCCCCAGTAGCCCCACGCGGGGTTTGGAAAAGCGAGAGATAGAGATAGAGAGAGAGAGGGAGGGAGGGAGGTTCGAGCGGGGATCGAACCGGCGATCCCCCGGGGCGAGGAGGCGGCGCCCCTGCGCCCTGAGCCAAACGGGAGCCCCTCCCCCAGTAGCCCCACGCGGGGTTTGGAAAAGCGAGAGATAGAGATAGAGAGAGAGAGGGAGGGAGGGAGGTTCGAGCGGGGATCGAACCGGCGATCCCCCGGGGCGAGGAGGCGGCGCCCCTGCGCCCTGAGCCAAACGGGAGCCCCTCCCCCAGCTAGCCCCACGCGGGGTTTGGAAAAGCGAGAGATAGAGATAGAGAGAGAGAGGAGGGAGGGAGGGAGGTTCGAGCGGGGATCGAACCGGCGATCCCCCGGGGCGAGGAGGCGGCGCCCCTGCGCCCTGAGCCAAACGGGAGCCCCTCCCCCAGCAGCCCCACGCGGGGTTTGGAAAAGCGAGAGATAGAGATAGAGCGAGAGAGAGGGAGGGAGGGAGGTTCGAGCGGGGATCGAACCGGCGATCCCCCGGGGCGAGGAGGCGGCGCCCCTGCGCCCTGAGCCAAACGGGAGCCCCTCCCCCAGCAGCCCCACGCGGGGTTTGGAAAAGCGAGAGATAGAGATAGAGCGAGAGAGAGGGAGGGAGGGAGGTTCGAGCGGGGATCGAACCGGCGATCCCCCGGGGCGAGGAGGCGGCGCCCCTGCGCCCTGAGCCAAACGGGAGCCCCTCCCCCAGCAGCCCCACGCGGGGTTTGGAAAAGCGAGAGATAGAGATAGAGCGAGAGAGAGGGAGGGAGGGAGGTTCGAGCGGGGATCGAACCGGCGATCCCCCGGGGCGAGGAGGCGGCGCCCCTGCGCCCTGAGCCAAACGGGAGCCCCTCCCCCAGCAGCCCCACGCGGGGTTTGGAAAAGCGAGAGATAGAGATAGAGAGAGAGAGGAGGGAGGGAGGGAGGTTCGAGCGGGGATCGAACCGGCGATCCCCCGGGGCGAGGAGGCGGCGCCCCTGCGCCCTGAGCCAAACGGGAGCCCCTCCCCCAGCAGCCCCACGCGGGGTTTGGAAAAGCGAGAGATAGAGATAGAGCGAGAGAGAGGGAGGGAGGGAGGTTCGAGCGGGGATCGAACCGGCGATCCCCCGGGGCGAGGAGGCGGCGCCCCTGCGCCCTGAGCCAAACGGGAGCCCCTCCCCCAGCAGCCCCACGCGGGGTTTGGAAAAGCGAGAGATAGAGATAGAGAGAGAGAGGGAGGGAGGGAGGTTCGAGCGGGGATCGAACCGGCGATCCCCCGGGGCGAGGAGGCGGCGCCCCTGCGCCCTGAGCCAAACGGGAGCCCCTCCCCCAGCAGCCCCACGCGGGGTTTGGAAAAGCGAGAGATAGAGATAGAGCGAGAGAGGGAGGGAGGGAGGTTCGAGCGGGGATCGAACCGGCGATCCCCCGGGGCGAGGAGGCGGCGCCCCTGCGCCCTGAGCCAAACGGGAGCCCCTCCCCCAGCAGCCCCACGCGGGGTTTGGAAAAGCGAGAGATAGAGATAGAGCGAGAGAGAGGGAGGGAGGGAGGTTCGAGCGGGGATCGAACCGGCGATCCCCCGGGGCGAGGAGGCGGCGCCCCTGCGCCCTGAGCCAAACGGGAGCCCCTCCCCCAGCAGCCCCACGCGGGGTTTGGAAAAGCGAGAGATAGAGATAGAGCGAGAGAGAGGAGGGAGGGAGGGAGGTTCGAGCGGGGATCGAACCGGCGATCCCCCGGGGCGAGGAGGCGGCGCCCCTGCGCCCTGAGCCAAACGGGAGCCCCTCCCCCAGCAGCCCCACGCGGGGTTTGGAAAAGCGAGAGATAGAGATAGAGCGAGAGAGAGGGAGGGAGGGAGGGAGGTTCGAGCGGGGATCGAACCGGCGATCCCCCGGGGCGAGGAGGCGGCGCCCCTGCGCCCTGAGCCAAACGGGAGCCCCTCCCCCAGCAGCCCCACGCGGGGTTTGGAAAAGCGAGAGATAGAGATAGAGCGAGAGAGAGGGAGGGAGGGAGGTTCGAGCGGGGATCGAACCGGCGATCCCCCGGGGCGAGGAGGCGGCGCCCCTGCGCCCTGAGCCAAACGGGAGCCCCTCCCCCAGCAGCCCCACGCGGGGTTTGGAAAAGCGAGAGATAGAGATAGAGAGAGAGAGGAGGGAGGGAGGGAGGTTCGAGCGGGGATCGAACCGGCGATCCCCCGGGGCGAGGAGGCGGCGCCCCTGCGCCCTGAGCCAAACGGGAGCCCCTCCCCCAGCAGCCCCACGCGGGGTTTGGAAAAGCGAGAGATAGAGATAGAGCGAGAGAGAGGAGGAGGGAGGGAGGTTCGAGCGGGGATCGAACCGGCGATCCCCCGGGGCGAGGAGGCGGCGCCCCTGCGCCCTGAGCCAAACGGGAGCCCCTCCCCCAGCAGCCCCACGCGGGGTTTGGAAAAGCGAGAGATAGAGATAGAGCGAGAGAGGGAGGGAGGGAGGTTCGAGCGGGGATCGAACCGGCGATCCCCCGGGGCGAGGAGGCGGCGCCCCTGCGCCCTGAGCCAAACGGGAGCCCCTCCCCCAGCAGCCCCACGCGGGGTTTGGAAAAGCGAGAGATAGAGATAGAGCGAGAGAGAGGAGGGAGGGAGGGAGGTTCGAGCGGGGATCGAACCGGCGATCCCCCGGGGCGAGGAGGCGGCGCCCCTGCGCCCTGAGCCAAACGGGAGCCCCTCCCCCAGCAGCCCCACGCGGGGTTTGGAAAAGCGAGAGATAGAGATAGAGCGAGAGAGAGGGAGGGAGGGAGGTTCGAGCGGGGATCGAACCGGCGATCCCCCGGGGCGAGGAGGCGGCGCCCCTGCGCCCTGAGCCAAACGGGAGCCCCTCCCCCAGCAGCCCCACGCGGGGTTTGGAAAAGCGAGAGATAGAGATAGAGCGAGAGAGAGGGAGGGAGGGAGGTTCGAGCGGGGATCGAACCGGCGATCCCCCGGGGCGAGGAGGCGGCGCCCCTGCGCCCTGAGCCAAACGGGAGCCCCTCCCCCAGCAGCCCCACGCGGGGTTTGGAAAAGCGAGAGATAGAGATAGAGCGAGAGAGAGGGAGGGAGGGAGGTTCGAGCGGGGATCGAACCGGCGATCCCCCGGGGCGAGGAGGCGGCGCCCCTGCGCCCTGAGCCAAACGGGAGCCCCTCCCCCAGCAGCCCCACGCGGGGTTTGGAAAAGCGAGAGATAGAGATAGAGCGAGAGAGAGGGAGGGAGGGAGGTTCGAGCGGGGATCGAACCGGCGATCCCCCGGGGCGAGGAGGCGGCGCCCCTGCGCCCTGAGCCAAACGGGAGCCCCTCCCCCAGCAGCCCCACGCGGGGTTTGGAAAAGCGAGAGATAGAGATAGAGCGAGAGAGAGGGAGGGAGGGAGGTTCGAGCGGGGATCGAACCGGCGATCCCCCGGGGCGAGGAGGCGGCGCCCCTGCGCCCTGAGCCAAACGGGAGCCCCTCCCCCAGCAGCCCCACGCGGGGTTTGGAAAAGCGAGAGATAGAGATAGAGCGAGAGAGAGGGAGGGAGGGAGGGAGGTTCGAGCGGGGATCGAACCGGCGATCCCCCGGGGCGAGGAGGCGGCGCCCCTGCGCCCTGAGCCAAACGGGAGCCCCTCCCCCAGCAGCCCCACGCGGGGTTTGGAAAAGCGAGAGATAGAGATAGAGCGAGAGAGAGGAGGGAGGGAGGGAGGTTCGAGCGGGGATCGAACCGGCGATCCCCCGGGGCGAGGAGGCGGCGCCCCTGCGCCCTGAGCCAAACGGGAGCCCCTCCCCCAGCAGCCCCACGCGGGGTTTGGAAAAGCGAGAGATAGAGATAGAGCGAGAGAGAGGGAGGGAGGGAGGTTCGAGCGGGGATCGAACCGGCGATCCCCCGGGGCGAGGAGGCGGCGCCCCTGCGCCCTGAGCCAAACGGGAGCCCCTCCCCCAGCAGCCCCACGCGGGGTTTGGAAAAGCGAGAGATAGAGATAGAGCGAGAGAGAGGGAGGGAGGGAGGGAGGTTCGAGCGGGGATCGAACCGGCGATCCCCCGGGGCGAGGAGGCGGCGCCCCTGCGCCCTGAGCCAAACGGGAGCCCCTCCCCCAGCAGCCCCACGCGGGGTTTGGAAAAGCGAGAGATAGAGATAGAGCGAGAGAGAGGGAGGGAGGGAGGTTCGAGCGGGGATCGAACCGGCGATCCCCCGGGGCGAGGAGGCGGCGCCCCTGCGCCCTGAGCCAAACGGGAGCCCCTCCCCCAGCAGCCCCACGCGGGGTTTGGAAAAGCGAGAGATAGAGATAGAGCGAGAGAGAGGGAGGGAGGGAGGTTCGAGCGGGGATCGAACCGGCGATCCCCCGGGGCGAGGAGGCGGCGCCCCTGCGCCCTGAGCCAAACGGGAGCCCCTCCCCCAGCAGCCCCACGCGGGGTTTGGAAAAGCGAGAGATAGAGATAGAGCGAGAGAGAGGGAGGGAGGGAGGTTCGAGCGGGGATCGAACCGGCGATCCCCCGGGGCGAGGAGGCGGCGCCCCTGCGCCCTGAGCCAAACGGGAGCCCCTCCCCCAGCAGCCCCACGCGGGGTTTGGAAAAGCGAGAGATAGAGATAGAGAGAGAGAGGGAGGGAGGGAGGTTCGAGCGGGGATCGAACCGGCGATCCCCCGGGGCGAGGAGGCGGCGCCCCTGCGCCCTGAGCCAAACGGGAGCCCCTCCCCCAGCAGCCCCACGCGGGGTTTGGAAAAGCGAGAGATAGAGATAGAGCGAGAGAGAGGGAGGGAGGGAGGTTCGAGCGGGGATCGAACCGGCGATCCCCCGGGGCGAGGAGGCGGCGCCCCTGCGCCCTGAGCCAAACGGGAGCCCCTCCCCCAGCAGCCCCACGCGGGGTTTGGAAAAGCGAGAGATAGAGATAGAGCGAGAGAGAGGGAGGGAGGGAGGTTCGAGCGGGGATCGAACCGGCGATCCCCCGGGGCGAGGAGGCGGCGCCCCTGCGCCCTGAGCCAAACGGGAGCCCCTCCCCCAGCAGCCCCACGCGGGGTTTGGAAAAGCGAGAGATAGAGATAGAGAGAGAGAGGGAGGGAGGGAGGTTCGAGCGGGGATCGAACCGGCGATCCCCCGGGGCGAGGAGGCGGCGCCCCTGCGCCCTGAGCCAAACGGGAGCCCCTCCCCCAGCAGCCCCACGCGGGGTTTGGAAAAGCGAGAGATAGAGATAGAGCGAGAGAGAGGGAGGGAGGGAGGTTCGAGCGGGGATCGAACCGGCGATCCCCCGGGGCGAGGAGGCGGCGCCCCTGCGCCCTGAGCCAAACGGGAGCCCCTCCCCCAGCAGCCCCACGCGGGGTTTGGAAAAGCGAGAGATAGAGATAGAGCGAGAGAGAGGGAGGGAGGGAGGTTCGAGCGGGGATCGAACCGGCGATCCCCCGGGGCGAGGAGGCGGCGCCCCTGCGCCCTGAGCCAAACGGGAGCCCCTCCCCCAGCAGCCCCACGCGGGGTTTGGAAAAGCGAGAGATAGAGATAGAGCGAGAGAGAGGGAGGGAGGGAGGTTCGAGCGGGGATCGAACCGGCGATCCCCCGGGGCGAGGAGGCGGCGCCCCTGCGCCCTGAGCCAAACGGGAGCCCCTCCCCCAGCAGCCCCACGCGGGGTTTGGAAAAGCGAGAGATAGAGATAGAGCGAGAGAGAGGGAGGGAGGGAGGTTCGAGCGGGGATCGAACCGGCGATCCCCCGGGGCGAGGAGGCGGCGCCCCTGCGCCCTGAGCCAAACGGGAGCCCCTCCCCCAGCAGCCCCACGCGGGGTTTGGAAAAGCGAGAGATAGAGATAGAGAGAGAGAGGGAGGGAGGGAGGTTCGAGCGGGGATCGAACCGGCGATCCCCCGGGGCGAGGAGGCGGCGCCCCTGCGCCCTGAGCCAAACGGGAGCCCCTCCCCCAGCAGCCCCACGCGGGGTTTGGAAAAGCGAGAGATAGAGATAGAGAGAGAGAGGGAGGGAGGGAGGTTCGAGCGGGGATCGAACCGGCGATCCCCCGGGGCGAGGAGGCGGCGCCCCTGCGCCCTGAGCCAAACGGGAGCCCCTCCCCCAGCAGCCCCACGCGGGGTTTGGAAAAGCGAGAGATAGAGATAGAGAGAGAGAGGGAGGGAGGGAGGTTCGAGCGGGGATCGAACCGGCGATCCCCCGGGGCGAGGAGGCGGCGCCCCTGCGCCCTGAGCCAAACGGGAGCCCCTCCCCCAGTAGCCCCACGCGGGGTTTGGAAATGCGAGAGAGAGAGGAGGGCGCGAGCGGGGATCGAACCGGCGATCCCCCGAGGCGAGGAGGCGGCGCCCCTGCGCCCTGAGCCAAACGGGAGCCCCTCCCCCACCTTTGCTTCAGTGTGAGTGAGAGTCGTCGGTTGGCGGGTTCTTGTGGTTCCTCTGACTGGGTAGGAAGGGGGGCGGCGTTAGCTCAGGCGATCGGGGCGCTCGCTTGGCGTGTCGGGGGTCGCCGGATCGATGCCCGCCCGAACCCCCCTCCTTGTCCTTGTCCTTGTCCTTGTCCTTGTCCTTGTCCTTGTCCTTGTCCTTGTCTTTTCCCCCCTTGGTTGAGTGTGTGTGTGTGCGTGAGTGAGAGAGAGAGAGTGAGTCGTCGATTGGCGGGTTCTTGTGGTTCCTTTGGCTGGGTAGGAAGGGGGGCCCAGTGAGCTCAGGCGGCAGTGGCGCTCGCTTGACGTGTGGGAGGTCGCTGGATCGATGCCCGCCCGAACCCCCCTGCTCGTCCTTTCCCTCCCTTTGCTCGAGAGAGAGAGAGCGAGAGAGAGAGAGATCGAGAGTGAGAGTGAGAGTCGTCGATTGGCCAATGTTGGATTTATCTTGCCCAACATTATAAAAAAATAGACACAAAAGGAATGAAGATGCTGGTTTCTTTTTCTCATGAGGAGGGCGTATGGGAGATTGTTCAGATTACAGCCTCTCAACACGCTCTAAACAATCTCTCCCGTCGCTCCTGCATTTATTTGAAAATAGGAGGTTTCTAAGTTTACAAGACATAACGTACTAAGCTACAAGACACAACACACTAAGGGTAGGGTTTCAAGGTGAAAACATGGGACCAACACCTGCCACGTCCCGGCCACGTACTTCTCTCTGGTGATTCCTGCTGAGTCATCTTCTTGAAGGCGAGACATCTTCCTTTATCAAAATCGTCCATAATACTAATGCAAGCTAAGCAAATAAATGATAACTTCTACAATATATTTAACATTTCCCTCCTGTTTATCATGTATTTGCACAAATTCTCATATCATTTTACAGTCACTTCATTTCGATTTTTTAACTGTAGAATCATTTTAATGAAACAAATACATTTACACTCAGAGTAAATTTGTCATACATGAATGTTGTAGTTTAAACATCGTAATCATCTGGATCAGGAAACAAATCAGTTAAAGCAAATTCATCATCATCATCATCATCTTTATCATCAAACAGTAATGGATACATCAGCTCCATACGTTTCTCCATGGGGGTTATGGCTGTGGTGATTAATTTACTGATTAATGCCCGAATGCATGGGATACAACAACATCCACAAAATGTCAGAATGGCTGCAAAAACAGCAATTGATATCAATATTGGTGAAATTAAGGTTTTATATTTACCAAAAACGTCCATCCAGCTGTCCCACAAGGAGTGTTGATTGAGGGTCCGTAGACCATCGATGGCTCTGGTCAAGCTGCCATCTTAAGCAGTATTGTTTGTTCTCCAAACATACCGCAAACACTTTCCTCTCTTGCGAGGAGCATGTCGACAGCTATGCGGTTTTGGAACGTCCTTGAGTTGCTCATGAACAGCTTCCAACCCACTCTGAGTCAAATTTCCTAATCTCTGTTCATTGAAGTGGATATCGTTTATCCCATCAACATTTTTATTAATCGTACACCACCAGCATATGAAGTATTCAAATCCTCCTGCAATTTGGTAAGCTAATTTGTATTGATTTGGAACCCCACGAGGAACACCTATGGCGTCGATGTACGTCGGATTATTTTGCCCCTGCCAGGACAAATCTCTTTTTTGTCTATGTTCTAGATTAGACAAAAACATTGGTGCCCTTTCCATTAAATCTTGAACAGGCATAGGGTATACTGACACAGGCAATATCAAAGTGATAATAGCGCACAATCCAGATTTATCTTTAGGTAATCTATCAAACAGTCTATCATCTCCGCACCACCACCAGATGTCGCTCCGTGATACTGGCATAAACTTTGGTCCGACTTTTAAGGTTACTTTACACTGTGTGTCGTTCAGTGGTCCTAATTTTTTGCCTTTACTAATCATGTTTATACAAGTGAAATTATTTGGTGCTACTAAATTAGAAAACATTGGTTTGTGTTTATCTGCTTCTGTTACGGGATATATAGGATCCCATGATTTACACCTCTCACTTGGTACAGTAGTGTTCATTAATGGAATAATAGAATCTTGTGATAATTGTGCCGGAACTATGCGGAACAAAGGCCTGGGACCCATGCAAACCACACAATCTTTTCTCGCTACATTTGCTGCTTGTTCCACCAATAGTAACCAATTGTTATTTTGTCCTGAAACTCCTGTGACTACAAGGAACCAATCATCAGTAGTTATGTTGTTAACCATTAAAATGTATCCACCTTTCTTTGAAGTTTTCAATGCCATTTCTGGTTTAACACGGTTCCCATAACACAATGCTACTTAGAAGTGGGGATCTTTTGCGAGAGAATATGCCCACAAACTCACCATCAAACACATTGGGTGACTTGATTTGTATTTCAATATTAAACTATGGGCCGTTTTGCTTCTGTTAAACTTCTTTCTATGTTCTTTTGCTGTTTTTTTTTTTTTTTTTTTTTTTTTTTTGCTAATGTAAATTTCATTTTGTAGTTTTGCACTTTGTTTTTACCAATAATTGCGTTCTTGTTGTGGAACCCTCATACTGGCTATCAGTATAGATTGTACCATCTTTATTTATCATTAGTTTGCATGCCTCGGTTAATGCTACTAATTCAGCAGTTTGTTCAGCCAATTCCTGACAATCATGCTGCGTGCCTTCATCAGGTAAGGGTATTAGCGTGGCTGGATTTAAGGTTGTGCATCGCTCAATAGTCAAATGTGGTTGTGACAGCAAGATGGCCATGCAAAATAAATGTCTTGCAGGTGATAAAAACGCTATATTCGTTTGCAATAGGAGAGCAGACACTATATGTGGGACCTTAAGAGTTAATGGATGAAATAACACAATTGTGGAACTTTTCTTCTACTGCCATCAAGGCTGCCACAACTGCTCTGACACAATGCAGTAATGCACACGTCACGCTGTCCAATTTAGTCGAAAAATAAGGCCATGGTCTTAGCTTATCACCGTATTGTTGTGTAAGTACGGAGGTCATGTAGTAGCTTTTACAATCTACCATTTGAATGAATGTTTTATCATAATTTGGAAGAGCCAGCGCAGTACTGGACACCAAATGTTGTTTAATGTCACAGAAGGCCTTTTCTGCCTCTGTATTCCATGGAACAGGTGATGTCATTTTAAGGTTTGCTTCATTCATCAATTTTGACAGTGGTGCAACAATTTCTGCATAGTTTGGAATCCATGCTCTACAATAATTTGTCAGACCTAAAAATGATTATTCTGTTTCTTCGTCTGTGGTTTAGGATTTTTTTTTAAGACTATAGCTTTCCTGTCTTCTAATATAGTCTTTCCTCCTACACTTAAATTATGGCCTAGATTTTGACTTGCCTTTTACACAATTGTAATTTATTTTTGCAAATTTTATGTCCCTCTTCTGCTAGATGATGTAGTAAGGCTAATGAATCTTTGCATGTCGCTCCCTCCTGGGGGAGTGAATTTAGACATGCTTGTTATTATTACTTGTGAATAAATGGTTGGACTTTCACAGTAACCTTGTGGTAATCTTGTAAATGTATATATTTTCCCTCAAATTTAAATGCAAACCAAAATTGACTGTTCTTTTCTATTGGTATAGAAAAGAAAGCATTGCTTATGTCAATATTTCTTCATCAATTTCAGTGAGGATCATTTGGTCTAATCATACAGGATGCATGTGTCTCCCTTCATCAGCCTGCGTTGTCCAAAACATCGCGTTCCTGATTAGACCAGTTGACGCACTGTATTCTTGTATTTTTCTACAGTTCCTTTAATTTGTCCGGTAAAATAATTCCTGCCGCGACTTTTGCTTCATTGTGAGAGTACAGATAATCCACAGTAATGTTATCAGGTGTCACATGTCGTAACTTGTTTTCATATACTGGGTCTGGCATTGGCGTGTTTTTGTACCACAGACTTATATGCAGCTCATCATTTATTTTTATTTTTTTTATCTTCTATTTGTGTGATAAGCTGCAAGGCTGCAGACAACAGGGCCTCTCCCATGTTTAACGATGGTTTGTCAGGGATATCAATTGTGTAATAGAATGTATTCTCTCTGCAATGAATGTCTGAGTTATGGTAACCCTCAACCTTCTACCCCAAATGGGGCGGAGGAATCTTGCCTCTGCTTCCAAACTCAATTGTCACTTACAATCCAGTCTTATACATTCATACTTTTACACATTCACACGATATTAGTAACGTTTTTACAAACACACGAAAACATGGAAACACGGAAACAGAGACACACGGAATTTAAGTACGTACAGGACTCCGCCGTCCCCGCGGAATTTGTTGGACTCCGCCGTCCCTTATTTACTTGCCAGTGACTAGTATTACACAAGGTTTATTCTGCCGCAGACTTCTTTGTCGCGCAATACACTCACTCTTTAATCCTTTTTCCTAAAAAAAATTATTTTATTTTTTTTAAATTTAACTCACCAAAGTCGTCTTCAATCCTGTGGATTGTCGTCAACCTTCAGATCCCAGTTGAGGAGAACGAAGACCAGCCCCGGAAAGGGTCTCAATTGCCGTGGCCATGGTTTCTTAACTGGGTGTCGGCTCCACAACTGGAATCCTCGGGTGTATTGACATCCGGCTCGAAGGACCAATTTAATGTTGGATTTATCTTGCCCAACATGATAAAAAATCGACACAAAAGGAATGAAGATGCTGGTTTCTTTTTCTCATGAGGAGGGCGTATGGGAGATTGTTCAGATTACAGCCTCTCAACACACTCTAAACAATCTCTCCCGTCGCTCCTGCATTTATTTGAAATAGGGAGGTTTCTGAGTTACAAGACATAACATACTAAGCTACAAGACACAACACACTAAGGGTAGGGTTTCAAGGTGAAAACATGGGACCAACACCTGCCACGTCCCGGCCACGTCCTTCTCTCTGGTGATTCCTGCTGAGTCATCTTCTTGAAGGCGAGACATCTTCCTTTATCAAAATCGTCCATAATACTAATGTAAGCTAAGCAAATAAATGATAACTTCTACAGTATATTTAACAGCCGGTTCTTGTGGTTCCTTTGACTGGGTAGGGAGGGGGGCGGCGTTAGATCAGGCGGTCGGGGCGCTCGCTTGGCCTGTCGGGGGTCGCCTGATCGATGCCCGCCCGAACCCTCCTGCTCGTCCTTTCCCCCCCTTTGCTAGAGAGAGAGAGAGAGAGAGAGAGAGAGAGTGAGAGAGTGAGAGACAGAGAAAGAGCGAGAGCGAGAGAGAGCGAGTGAGAGTGAGAGTCTTCGATTGGCCCGTTCTTGTAGTTCCTTTGACTGGGGAGGGAGGGGGGCGTCGTTAGCTCAGGCGGTCGGGGCGCTCGCTTGGCGTGTCGGGGGTCGCCGGATCGATGCCCGCCCGGGGCACCCTGCTTGTCCTTTTCCTTTTCCTCCCTTGGTTGAGTGTGTGTGTGTGTGTGTGAGAGAGAGAGAGAGAGAGAGAGAGAGAGAGAGTCGTCGATTGGCGGGTTCTTGTGGTTACCTTGACTGGGTAGGGAGGGGGGCGGAGTTAGCTCAGGTGGGAGGGGCGCTCGCTTGGCGTGTGGGAGGTCGCCGGGTCGATGCCCGCTCGGGCCACCCTGCTTGTCCTTTTCCTTTCCCCACTTTGGTTGAGTGTGTGTGTGTGTGAGAGAGAGAGAGAGCGAGTGAGAGTGAGAGTCTTCGATTGGCCGGTTCTTGTGGTTCCTTTGACTGGGGAGGGAGGGGGGCAGCGTTAGCTCAGGCGGTCGGGGCGCTCGCTTTGCGTGTCGGGGGTCGCCGGATCGATGCCCGCCCGGGGCACCCTGCTTGTCCTTTTCCTTTTCCTCCCTTGGTTGAGTGTGTGTGTGTGTGTGTGTGAGACAGAAAGAGAGAGCGTGAGTCATCGATTGGCGGGTTCTTGTGGTTACCTTGACTGGGTAGGGAGGGGGGCGGAGTTAGCTCAGGCGGGAGGGGCGCTCGCTTGGCGTGTGGGAGGTCGTCGGGTCGATGCCCGCTCGGGCCACCCTGCTTGTCCTTTTCCTTTCCCCCCCTTGGTTGAGTGTGTCTGAGAGAGAGAGAGAGAGAGAGAGAGAGACACACAGAGAGAGAGAGAGACAGAGTGAGAGAGAGCGAGTGAGAGTGAGAGTGAGAGTCTTCGATTGGCCGGTTCTTGTGGTTCTTTTGACTGGGGAGGGAGGGGGGCGGCGTTAGCTCAGGCGGTCGGGGCGCTCGCTTGGCGTGTCAGGGGTCGCCGGATCGATGCCCGCCCGGGGCACCCTGCTTGTCCTTTTCCTTTTCCTCCCTTGGTTGAGTGTGTGTGTGTGTGTGCGTGCATGCGTGAGAGAGAGAGAGAGAGAGAGAGAGAGAGAGAGTGAGTCGTCGATTGGCAGGTTCTTGTGGTTCCCCTGACTGGGTAGGGAGGGGGGCGGAGTTAGCTCAGGCGGAAGGGGCGCTCGCTTGGCGTGTGGGAGGTCGTCGGGTCGATGCCCGCTCGGGCACCCTGCTTGTCCTTTTCCTTTTCCCCCCTTGGTTGTGTGTGTGTGTGTGTGTGTGTGTGTGTGTGTGTGTGTGAGAGAGAGAGAGAGAGTGAGTTGTTGTTGGATTTATCTCACCCAACACCAATAAAAATGCACAAAAGGAATGAAGACGCTGGTTTCTCTTTCTCATGAGGACGTATGGGAGATTGTTCAGTTTACAGTCTCTCAACACGCTCTAAACAATCTCCTCCGTCGCTCCTGCATTTATTTGAAAGTAGGAGGGTTTTACAAGACATAATGTTCTAAGCAACAAGACACAACACAAAACATGGGACCAACACCTGTCACGTCCCCGACCACCTCCGATCACGTCCTTGGTCAAGGCGCCCTTCCATCGGATGATGCTGAGTCATCTTCTTGAAGGCGAGACATCTTTCTTTCTAAAAATTGTCCATAATACTAATGCAAGCTAAGCAAATAAATGATAACTTCTAAAATATATTTAACATTTCCCTCCTGTTTATCATGTATTTGCACAAATTCTCATATCATCTTACAGTCATTTCATTTCGATTTTTAACTGTAGAATCATTTTTATGAAACAAATACATTTACACTCAGAGTAAATTTGTCATACATGAATGTTGTAGTTTAAACATCGTAATCATCTGGATCAGGAAACAAATCAGTTAAAGCAAAATCATCATCATCATCATTATCTTTATCATCAAACAGTAATGGATACATCAGCTCCAGACGGTTCTCCATGGGGGTTATGGCTGTGGTGATTAATTTACTGATTAATGCCCGAATGCATGGGATACAACAACATCCACAAAATGTCAGAATGGCTGCAAAAACAGCAATGCATGTCGACAGCTATGCGGTTCTGGAACGTCATTAAAGAGGTAGCTTTGAGCTGCTCATGTACAGCTTCCAACCCACTCTGAGTCCAATTTCCTAATCTCTGTACATTGAAGTGGATATAGTTTATCCTATCAACATTTTTATTAATTGTACACCACCAGCATATGAAAGACTCAAATCCTCCTGCAACTTGGTCAGCCAATTTGTATTGATTTGGAACCCCACGAGGAACACCTATGGCGTCGATGTACGTTGGATTATTTTGCCCCTGCCAGGACAAATCTCTTATTTGTCTATGTTCTAGATTGGACAAAAACATTGGTGCCCTTTCCATTAAATCTTGAACAGGCATAGGGTATACTGACACATGCAATATCAAAGTGATAATAGCGAACAATCCAGATATATCTTTAGGCAATCTATCAAACAGTCTATCATCTCCGCACCACCACCAGATGTCGCTCCGTGATACTGGCATAAACTTTGGTCCGACTTTTGAGGTTACTTTCCACTGTGTGTCATTCAGTGGTCCTAATTTTTTGCCTTTACTAATCATGTTTATACAAGTGAAATTATTTGGTGCTACTAAAGTAGAAAACATCGGTTTGTGTTTATCTGCTTCTGTTACGGGATATATAGGATCCCATGATTTACACCTCTCAGTTGGTACAGTCGTGTTCATTAATGGAATAATACAATCTTGTGATAATTGTGCCGGAACTATTCGCAACAAAGGCCTGGGACCCATGCAAACCACACAATCTTTTCTCGCTATATTTGCTGCTTGTTCCACCAATAGTAACCAATTATTATTTTGTCCTGAAACTCCTGTGACTACAAGGAACCAATCATCAGTAGTTCTGTTGTTAACCATAAAAATGTGTCCACCTTTCTTTGAAGTTTTTAATGGCATTTCTGGTTTAACACGGTTCCCATAACACAATGCTACTCGGAAGTGGGGATCTTTTCCGCCAGAATATGCCCACAACCTCATCATCAAACACACTGGGTGACTTGATTTGTATTTCAATATTAAACTATGGGCCGTTTTGCTTAGGTTAAACTTCTTTCTATGTTCTTTTGCTGTTTTTTTTTGACCAACTGGACCAATCATAACCTGTTTCACCAATGAGGTGTTCCCATCCAAAGCCTATAGATGCATACCAGTCATATCCACATCCCCAATTCCGCCCATTCTCTTGAGCATCATTGGTGAGAGCCGCATATGGAATTATGATTAAAGCATCTTGATTTTGGGGGGCACAAAATATTAAACTGTTTTGCCGCATTTGGAGGTCATGCCCACAGTTCTGATCATCAGTTGTACCCTTTTGATACGAGTTAATGATTCAAATTTTTTTATTATTGGGTTGGTCATATTGGTCCAGTTGGTAGGTGATTTCCTATCTAAAAAATGCGTTGTATCATTTAGGGTGGGACGTCCCAAGTACCACAAAAACAAAATCAACACTATAGTAACCAAAGTTGCTACGTAACAACTTATCGAATCTCGTAACCAACGTGGGTGTGCCATTCTGCTGAGTTCTCACTAAACGGGTCGGTGTCTTTTTTCTTCACTGACCAGCAAGCGTTTTCAGAATCTACACATCTGCTCCCGCTCCGTTATCAGACTTTTGCTCACCTTCCCTATTTGAGTACTCAGCTGAAATGACTCTTTTACAGTGTGTTAAATGAACCCACGTATTTCTTTCTGCTATGTTTAGGGCTGTTGGAGTTGTCAATAACACTTGATACGGTCCTTCCCACTTCGGTGAATGCCAGTGCTTCTTTTTGATGCTTCGAATTAGGACCCAGTCTCCCGGTCCAACCGACTTGGTTTCCTGCTGGGAAACATGTTTACTTTCAGCAGATTCTTTTAAATTATTTTGTTTCTCTAACAACTTTCTCATGAAATCAGCTAAATTTGTTTCATCATCAAGTTCCCATTTTTGTTTAAACAACGGAAGTCTATAAGGTCTTCCAAACAATGTTTCGTAAGGTGTTAAACCTGTGGTGCTTGTAATGTTGATGTACATTTTAACGAGGTCAAGACACTGTGTCCATGACCTTCCTGTCTCTTCCATACATTTTTTCAGTCTATTTTTTATTGTCCCATTCATTCTTTCCACTAGACCTGCACTCTGAAGGTGGTAAGCACAATGGTTTTTCAAATTGATGTGGAACATGGTTCCTATTTTATTGATTATTTGATTTACAAAATGAGTCCCATTATCGCTGTAAATGGTTTCAGGTATGCCATATCTTGGAATGATGTCTTTACATAGTGCTTTTGCCACCGTCAGAGCATCAGGTGATTTTGTTGGGAATAATTCGATCCATTTAGAAAATGCATCTATGACAACCAAACAGTACTTCTTTCCTTCACTTTGACTTCATTCTATGTAATCCATGTGAATGCGTTGGAAAGGGTATGTCGGCACTGGGAATTTACCTCTAGTAGGTCGCAATTGCCCTTGCGGATTAAGGTCGTGCACAGATCATGCATGCTCTACAAATAATTCTTTGAATATAAATTGAAACCATAGGTTGTAAAGTGTCGATGTATCTGTGCCACCATCCCTCCAGTTGAGACATGTGACACACCATGGCTCAATATAGCAGCCCATTTGAATAGGTTTCTTGGAAGTATTTGTTTCCCTTCTGTGCTAATGTAAATTTCATTTTGTAGTTTTGCACCTTGTTTTTCCCAATAATTGCGTTCTTGTTGTGGACTTTGTTGTTGCATGTCATCTAAGGTTTGTTGTTCAATTTTTTTATTTTTTATTTTTTTATTTTTATAACCTAAAAATGGTTTATAGGCTGCTTCTTTTGCGGCTTTGTCAGCAAATGCGTTTCCTTTAGAAACCTTGTCAGTGCCAGATGTATGAGCAACACATTTCCAAATTGCCACTTTTCGTGGATGTTGCACTGCGTGTAGTAATTGTTTAAGTAATTCAGCATGTGTTACTGGCTTCCCTGTTGACGTAATCATTCCTCTGTTATCCCAATATTGCGCAAACACATGAACTGTGGAATACGCATATTGGCTATCAGTATAGATTGTAACATCTTTATTTATCATTAGTTTGCATGCCTCGGTTAATGCTACTAATTCAGCAGCTTGGGCAGAGTAATGTGATGGTAGTGACTCAGCTTTTAGCACAATAGTATCAGTTACCACCGCGTATCCTGTTTTTAACTTCCCTAGTTCATCTTTTTTCGAAGAACCATCGACATATAGAACCTGTCCGTCACTTAACGGTTGATCTTTCAAATCACCTCTACATTTAGCAGTTTGTTCAGCCAGTTCCTGACAATCATGCTGCGTGCCTTCATCAGGTAAGGGTATTAGTGTGGCTGGATTTAAGGTTGTGCATCGCTCAACAGTCAAATGTGGTTGTGACAGCAAGATGGCCATGCAAGATAAATGTCCTGCAGGTGATAAAAACGCTATGTTCATTTGCAATAGGAGAGCAGACACTGTATGTGGGACCTTAAGAGTTAATGGATGAAATAACACAATTGTGGAACTGCTCTTCTACTGCCATCGAAGCTGCTCCGACACAATGCAGTAATGCACACGTCACGTTGTCCAATTTAGTCAAAAAATAAGCCCATGTTCTTAGCTTATCACCGTTTTGTTGTGTAAGTACGGAGGTCATGTAATAGTTTTTACAATCTACCATTTGAATGAATGGTTTATCATAATTTGGAAGGGCCAGCGCAGTACTGGACACCAAATGTTGTTTAATGTCACAGAAGGCCTTTTCTGCCTCTGTATTCCATTGAACAGGTGATGTCATTTTAAGGTTGGCTTCATACATTAATTTTGACAATGGTGCAACAATTTCTGCATAGTTTGGAATCCATGCTCTACAATAATTTGTCAGACCTAAAAATGACATCATATGTTTCTTCGTCTGTGGTTTAGGGGCTTTTAAGACGATAGCTTTTCTGTCTTCTAATATAGTCCTTCCTCCTACACTTAAATTATGGCCTAGATATTTGACTTGCCTTTTAAAACCATTACAATTTATTTTTGTTAACTTTATGTCCCTCTTCTGCTAGATGATGCAGTAAGGCCAATGAATCTTTGATGCATGTCCCTCCATTAGGAGATGCCAGGAGAACATCATCTACATATAGTAAAATTTGGCTCCCTCCTGGGGGAGTGAATTTAGACATGCTTGTTCTCATTATTTGTGAATAAATGGTTGGACTTTCACAGAAACCTTGTGGTAATCTAGTAAATGTATATTTTTTTCCCTCAAATGTGAATGCAAACCAAAATTGACTGTTCTTTTCTACTGGTACAGAAAAGAAAGCATTGCTTATGTCCACCACTGTAAACACGGTAGCGTCTGGTTTCAATGAATTTAACAATGTGTGTGGATCTGGTACGCATGCTGCTCTCTGTATTACTGCAGAATTTACTGCCTGTAAATCTTGCACCATTCGCCAACCGACTGAAGGTGGGGCCTTTTTTACAGGAAAAATTGGTGTGTTACATGGTGATTCTGTACATTCCACTATAACTCCTGCCTTAATTAGTGCTTCAATTACCGGTTTGATTCCTTCATGTGCATCTGGTTTTAATGGATATTGACGAATCCCTGGTCTACATTCTGTTTTGGGTCTAATTTGTACTGGTAAAGCCTCTTTAATAAGGCCTACATCAAATGGTCCTGTGGACCATAATTGTTTTGGAACTTTTTAAAATATTTTTCATCAATTTCAGTGAGGATCATTTGGTCTAATCAAACAGGATGCATGTGTTTCCTTTCATCACCCTGTATTGTCCAAAACATCGCCTTCCTAATTAGACCAGTTGACGCACTGTATTCCAGTTTGTTTTCTATTTGCTGCCAATCATCTGTCTCCTGTCCTTGTTTTACTAATGTTCCCATATGTTTCCACTGTGACTCATAATCTTTGCACAATGAAATATGTGGGACACTTGTATTTTTATACAGTTCCTTTAATTTGTCTGTTAAAATAATTCCTGCCGCGACTTTTGCTTCATTGTCTGAGTACAGATAATCTACAGTAATTTTATCAGGTGTCGCATGTCGTAACTTGTTTTCATATCCTGGGTCTGGCCCTGGTGTGTTTTTGTACCACAGAGTTATATGCAGCTCATCACCTTTTTTATTATCTTCTACTTCTGTGATAAGCTGCAAGGCTGCAGACAACAGGGCCTTTCCCATGTTTAACGGTGGTTTGTTTGGGATATCGATTGTGTAATAGAATGTACTTTCTCTGCTTTCCAGTGTCATATAGAGGTCCTCTCTTTTTAATTCATGTTTTCGTTTCACTACAATATTTCCATTTGATGATGGAATGAGTACAAGTCCTAATTGGAATAAGCCATCTCTTCCCAACAAATTCACAGGACACTCCGGGACTTCGAAAATGGGCATTCTACAAGTTCTCCCCTGTGGGTCTCTAATCCACACAGGCTCAAGTTCCATGGCAAAAGTAATTTGCCCATTTGCAGATCTAACTATTGCCTTATGTCCCGATAGTTTGGAACCTGGAATCTTTTCCCGACATGCAGTCCTACATGCTCCCGTATCGCAAAGAAATTTCATTTCTTTCCCATTTACTGACAAGGTTATTTCAGGTTTTTCAGTGTCCAAACTCAGAATGTCCTGTAAATTGAAATCCACTTCCTCATTCTCTGTAATGTTTACACAAGAGGATTTGTTGAGTTGGGAAGCAGGCTGGCTTAGTCATGCGGTTGTTTGTCCGTATTCTCTTTTATTTTTTTTTAGGGCAGTCACGTGCAATGTGGCCTTTGTCTCCACAGCACCAACAGACGGTATTATCATAATAATTTCGACCTCCACCATCTTACTCTCCCACGGCCTCTGCCGCGTCCTCTAAAATTATCTCTCTCTCTGCCTTGATAGTATATTTCTGCTCCTTCGTTGAGGAAGACATCTATCTTCTTTTTTTTTGTCCTAACATCATGCCCTTCTGCGTGGAGGGCATGATTAACATATTCCTCCAGAGGGCCAGTTGCTAGGTTTATCCAATGTTTATCTACCCATCTGTTAATGTGTTCTTTCGAATTCGCATGTAAAGCATTTTTTAACTGCTGTTGCTAAGGGCCCTGAGGATTGGCATTCTCATTCAAGCCGTTGTTTGCTTTAAAACAAGCGGTCATTCTAACCCTATATTCTTCAAAAAGTCTTTTTGTTTCACCCTACTAATTTCCGTGTAATTTGCCCATTTGCGGAACCTGGCTGTGGTTCTCTCTATCAAAGCCCTAACTCGATGTTGTAATTCTCTGTCATTATGTGGCATTACAACACCATGGTGTTTTGGGTCCCAATCTCCTCGGCAAAGATGCCAATCAGGCCCCATTGCAGTCATCCAAATTTGTTGAGTTTCTGCTCCATTTAAATGATAGGATTTTCCATTTCCTCAACAAACTGGACAATGTCTACTTTGTATGGTGTGAGGCCGGCTACGGCCTTTTTCACATCCTCATTAGTCCAGGTCCTATAGACCAAAATAGTTTCTTTGTGGTCCTCTTGTACATTTGGATTTGCCACCTCAATCATTAGATATAAATCCATGTCTCCCTTGTCTGAGGTTATATTTGTTATTTTGGGTATGGGAGACAATGTTCCTCCCATAGTTTTAGACCAATTCATTTGTACCCCTCCTGATCGTAAAACTCGTTGAGGTTCTGACTCATGAGTTGGAGGAAGTTCATGAGGTGGCAAAACCGGGTACAAGGGTCCTGATGCTTTTGTTCCCTCATTCTTTTCACACCTTTTTCAACCATCTTTTTCTCGCTAATTCTTACCATTGGTCCTGTCTCGTCATCTTCCTGTCTTTGAAACAACATATTTTTATCCCTACCTGCCTGCTCTTTTTGTTCATTTGTTAAGTCCTTCTTTTTCTCACTTCCTTTTTCTCTTTTAGACACCATGTTTAGCCAGAAGAGTAAGTCGTCATATCCCTCTTTTTCGATTTGTGATGTATTATTTTTGTGTTGACACTTTATTTCGTTTCGAAGTTGAACTAATTTTTGCGAATTTAGCTGGCCAGCGAAACCGTATTTGGTTATCCACGTGTTTAAATGTTTTATTTTGGAAGGGTTTTGGAGTTGAACATATTTCCAATCTTTACACGTTAGGCCTTCTTTTGGATCCGTTTTACTGTTATTTTTTCCCATTTTTGTGAATTTGGAAGTCAGTTTATTTGCACCTAGAGTGATCTAAATACTGACTTTATTCAAAAATTGACAGGGTGACAATGAATGTCTGAGTTTTGGTAATCCTCAAGCTTCTACCCCACACGGGGCGGAGGATTCTTGCCTCTGCTTCCAAACCCAGTTGTCACTTACAATCCAGTCTTATACATTCATACTTTTACACATTCACACGATATTAGTAAAGTTTTTACAAACACACGAAAACATGGAAACACAGAAACACAGGGGGCGGAGTTAGCTCAGGCGGTAGGGGCCCTCGCTTGGCGTGTGGGAGGTCGTCGGATCGATGCCCGCTCGGGGCACCCTGCTTGTCCTTTTCCCCCCTTGGTTGAGTGTGTATGTGTGTGTGTGTGTGAGTGAGTCGTCGATTGGCGGGTTCTTGTGGTTCCCTTGACTGGGTAGGAAGGGGGGCGGAGTTAGCTCAGGCGGTAGGGACGCTCGCTTGGCGTGTGGGAGGTCGCCGGATCGATGCCCGCTCGGGGCACCCTGCTTGTCCTTTTCCTTTTCCCCCCTTGGTTGAGTGTGTGTGTGTGTGAGAGAGAGAGTGAGTCGTCGATTGGCGGGTTCTTGTGGTTCCCTTTGAGATTATAATCACTCCCTGTAACAAGTGTAAAGGGGAGAGGTCTAGCCTAGAAAGGCCCATAATTGGCTTGGAAAGAAGCCTTGTGAAGTTATGGTTGAAAAGAAAAAAAAAGTATACTGCAGGTGCTGCGAAGCATTTTTAAGCGATAAAAACTTGCAAATGTGTGAAAAACCCCAACCATAGCTGTGGGATTTAAACCACTGCCCGTACCTGGTGTAAAAGGGAGAGTTTTTGCCAAGAAAGCCCCAGGATTGGCTTGGAAAAAAGCCTTTGTGAAGTTATCACTGAAAAGAAAAAAAGTGTACAGCAGGCGCTGGGAAACATTTGTTAGCAATAAAAACTGCAAATGTGTGTAAAGGCACAACCAAAGCTTTGGGATTCAAACCACTGCCTATAACTAGTGTGAAGGGGAGAGTTCTTTCCGAGAAAGCCCCAGGATTGGCTTGGAAACCAGCCTTTGTGAAGTTATCACTGAAAAGAAAAAAAGAGTATACTGCAGGCGCTGTGAAGCATTTTTAAGCGATAAAAACTTGCAAATGTGTGAAAAACCCCAACCATAGCTGTGGGATTCAAACCACTGCCTGTACCTGGTGTAAAGGGGAGAGTTCTTGCCTAGAAAGCCGCAGGATTGGCTTGGAAAAAAGCCTTTGTGAAGTTATCGCTGAAAAGAAAATAAGTGTACAGCAGGCGCTGGGAAGCATTTTTAAGGTATACAAACTGCAAATGTGTGCAAAAGCCCAACTTAAGTTTTGGTATTCAAACCAATGCCTGTAACTAGAGTTTAGGTGTGAGTTCTAGCCTAGAAACCCCCAGAATTCGCTTGGAAAGCAACTTGCGTGAAGTTATTACTGAAAAGAAAAATAAGAGTACAGCAGGCGCTGGGAAGCATTTTTAAGGGATTAAAACTTGCAAATGTGTGAAAAACGCCAACCATAGCTGTGGGATTCAAACCACTGCCTGTACCTGGTGTACAGGGGAGAGTTCTTGCCGAGAAAGCCTCAGGATTGGCTTGGAAACCACCCTTTGTGAAGTTATCACTGAAAAGAAAAAAGTGTACAACAGGCGCTGGGAAACATTCGTAAGCGATAAAAACTGCAAATGTGTGTAAAGGCCCAACCAAAGCTTTGGGATTCAAACCACTGCCTGTAACTCGTGTAAAGGGGAGAGTTCTTGCATAGAAAGCCCCAGAATTGGCTTGGAAAGCAGCATGTGTGAAGTTACGATTGAAAAGTAAAAAAAGTGTACAGCAAGCATTTTTCAGCAATAAAAACTGCAAATGTGTGTAAAACCAACCGAAGTTTTGGGATTATAATCACTCCCTGTAACAAGTGTAAAAAGTGTAACACACACTCTTTATTGTTATACTATTATTATGCGGCCTGATTGAGTAAGAAATGGTCTGATTTGTGGTGGATGGTCTGTTGTGGTTGGTTTCTATGATAGCCCCCACAGTGATCAAGCCTCTCTCTCAGCAGGAAATCACCCATATGGCGGATTTCACCTGGTAGTGTGACTGGTGTGGGGGGTGTTTTATTCATTTTCCCAGGAGTTTTGTCCTCAGGTTTGCTCTCAAGGCCTTTGAAGGGAAGGACCCCCACGGCCTGGATCTGCAGCTGCCGCTGAAAGAGGACGTGGAGACCATGAGCACCCTCGCTCGTTTGAACGAAGCCTTTGTATCCCCTTCTTAGGTTTTTTGCATTTGCTGTGTTTAGATTAGGTTTTATTGAGTATTATAGTGAAATAGGCTGCAGGTATAGGGGGTGTTCAGCTCCGATTATCAGGAGATCAAATAGGGGGATTGAAGGTGATATAGAGTTTTATGGTGTAACTGGGTGTTTATTACAGTATAGCATATAATGTAAATCAGATAAGGGTGTGGGAGTGTGATGCAGGAAAGCTCCCGGCAGGGTGGATACTGATCCAGCAGAGACCAGATGTCGAGGAAGACAATGGCTGCGGGGAGATGAGATGAGATGCAAGACTGTGGGCTGGCGTCTGGAGACGGCGTCTGGAGCCAGCGGCAAATGGCCATCATTCTGCACAGCAATGATGACGTCAGATGGGACCATGGACCAATCAAACGACAGCGATTCCATACTTCCGCTTTCAAACATTGTATAAGTCTGGGGCAAGAACAGATAGCTTTGTTCAGTCTGTGCTGTCTTTGCTGAGGCTAGGATAAGCGTAGCTGCTGACCCAGAGCTCTGTAAAATGTATAGACTCCTCTGTCAGGAATAAATTGGTTGACTTTTAACACGTTGCTATAATTGTAGTTCTTACACAAAAACGAACACGCATGGAACCTCGAGAGTAATAGGTGATTATAAAATAAAAGGTTCCTTTAAAAGCCTGAGAAGTTACTTGGAAAGCAGCCTGTGTGAAGTTTTGAGTGAAAAGAAAAAAGTGTACAGCAGGCGCTGGGAAGCATTTTTAAGTCATAAAAACTGCAAATGTGTGTAAAAGTCCTACCAAAGCTTTGGGATTCAAACCTCTGCCTGTAACTAATGTAATGGGGAGAGTTCTAGCCTAGAAAGCCACAGAATTGGCTTGGAAAGAGTCATGGCTTGTGTTTTGGTTTGGGTTTTGTTGAGTTTTGTTCCATGTTTTCCGCCGTGTTCTCATTTAGTTATTGTGTCCACCTGTTCTCGTCAACCTTCTACCTTGTGTCGACCAATCAGCTCTCTCCAGCCACTCGTGTCTTGTCCAGGTGTTCCTCGTTGTCTTGTCAATCTGTTTGTATTTAGTTCCCTGGTTTCTTTCAGTTCTTGTCAGTTCATTGTCATTCATTCATTGTAGTATCTGTGACACATCTTGGTTACCAGTCATGTTTTGTTTCCGTTTTTGGTTTATTTAAGAGTTTCTTTGTTACTTTGGTTTTCTGTTGTGGGACTTAGTTTAGTTTGCTTTATCCATGTTCCTTGTTTGCCCTTTTTTGGTGATTAAATATTATTTTTTGAGACTCCTGCCTTGCCTCACTGCTTCCTGCACTTGGGTCCTCCACGTTTTTGCCTCGCCTCGCCTTCAATTACCCTAATCGTGACAGAAAGCAGCCTGTGTGAAGTTATAACTGAAAAGAAAAAAACGCGTACACTGCAAAAACGTTGGTGCAACTTAAACAAGTAACCTCAGTGGAACAATTTGCAAATGGTAATGCATTTATTTTTTTGGACTAATGGCTTCTTCCTGGTGTTAAAGTTGGGGAAAAATATTAGCCAAAAGTATTCATACCAACCAATTGTGAGTTCTTTTGTGCGAGGAAAGACCAATTAAGTTCCGGTAGACCAAATGGACAGTTGTCTGTAATTTATTGGCAAGGAGTAAAAACGCCGAGACAGTTTCACAAGTTGCGTGACTCTGTCTGTCTAATCAAAGAACTGCTATCTTATACTCTGAGTAGTGGGTGGGGGGGAATGTGCCAGAAAGTTACACTCATAAAGCAAACAGATGTTAAAACCTTCAGAAAGAAGCCCAGACAAATTACTTATACTTGCAAATATACACAGTTAATCTTTTCTGTTCCCTTTCCCAGGCCACGCCTGTCTAGCTCTCACACAACCTTATGTATTTCAATATGTAGGCTATCTTTATAAAATATCACGAGCAGAGTGGTCTTTCAGCCCATGTCGGTACAGTAATCCTTTCACTGTGGATAATGAAACCCTTACCAGCTTCAGTCAACATATGCACATTTCACATCCAAGTTCATCTCTGTGAACAGAACCCATCTCCTTCCTGAATGGTATGATCACTGGATATTCCCATGGTGTTTCTACTTGCATATAATTGGGGTAGCACGGTGAAAAACTGGTTAGCACATCTGCCTCACAGTTCTGAGGACCTAGGTTCAAATCTGGCCTCCCTGTGTTGAAATTGCATGTTCTCCCTGTGCCTGCATGGGTTTTCTCCAGGAACTCTGGTTTATTTCCACATTCTAAAAACATGCATGGTAGGTGAATCGAAAACTCGAATTTGATTTGATTCCGTAGGTTTAGTTGTCTGTATGTGGCCTGCGATTGGCTGGAAGTCAGCTGAGATAGACGCCAGCACACCCGTGACCTTCGTGACAGAAAATGGATGGATGGATAATTGAACAGGTCTTTTTATATTGTCGAAAAAGTCTACCGTGCCCCGAGGGGAGGCGTTCAAGTATCTTGTTCACAAGTGAGGAAAGAATGGAGCGAGTCATAGACAGGCAGATCAGATTGAATTACTTTCAAAAACCGACAACAACAAAGATAGGACAACTACACATTTCAAGTCAAAAGTTCACGATGGCGCCTACCAGTGTGGTCACCTCGGTAACGCGCTCTCTAGTATTGTTTTTGTGTTTTTCGTCCGTCTTTGGAGACCTGACACGACTCACTTACACAAGGGGAGACCTGCTAACCATCAAGGACGCTACTCCGGACTTTCTGTCACCAACTTTGGCAAATCCGCTCAGTTTTTCCGCCGAGTTACTCACCGGAGCGGCGTCCGCGGTTTTCGGCGCATGGAGACGGAAACGGCGCCACAGAGGGAAGCGTGGCGGGATTCAGGTGAAACTCCGCAAGAGAGGACACAGATTGGCATTCCCGTTGATCCACCTCGCGAATGTACGCTCCCTACCCAACAATTTGGACGAGCTTCATCTTCTGTTAAAGACCAGTAAAGACTTCGGACGTTCTCCGGCCATGTGCTTCATGGAGAAATGGCTTTGAGACGCTGTACCCGATGGCGCTGTCATGCTTCCCGGCTTCCACATTCATCGAGCGGACCGCGACATGGAATCATCGGGGAAAACAAAGGGCGGTGGGATATGCCTCAATCTTCTTCTTCTTTTCCTTTCGGCTTGTCCCGTTAGGGGTCACCACAGCGCGTCATCCTTTTCCATGTCAGCCCATCTCCTGCATCCTCCTCTCGAACACCAACTGCCATCATGTCTTCCCTCACGACATCCATCAACCTTCTCTTTGGTCTTCCTCGAGCTCTCTTGCCTGGCAGCTCCATCCTCATCATCCTTCTTCCAATATACTCACTATTTCTCCTCTGGACGTGTCCAAACCATTGAAGTCTGCGCTCTCTAACTTTCTCTCCAAAACATCGAACCTTGGCTGTCCCTCTGATGAGCTCATTTCTAATTTTATTCAACCTGGTCACTCCAAGAGCGAACCTCAACATCTTCATTTCCGCCACCTCCAGCTCTGCTTCCTGTTGTCTCTCCAGTGCCACTGTCTCTAATCCATACATCATGGCTGGCCTCACTACTGTTTTATAAACTTTGCCCTTCATCCTAGCAGAGACTCTTCTGTCACATAACACACCTGACACCTTCCTCCACCCGTTCCAACCTGCTTTGACCCGTTTCTTCACTGCCTGACCACACTCACCATTGCTCTGGACGGTTGACCCCAAGTATTTAAAGTCCTCCACCCTTGCTATCGCTTCTCCCTGTAGCCTCATTCTTCCCCCACCAGCCCTCTCATTCATGCACATGTATTCTGTTTTACTTCGGCTAATCTTCATTCCTCTTCTTTCCAGTGCATGCCTCCATCTTTCTAACTGTTCCTCCAGCTGCTCCCTGCTTTCACTGCAGATCACAATGTCATCTGCAAACATCATGGTCCACGGGGATTCCAGTCTAACCTCATCTGTCAGCCTATCCATCACCACTGCAAAAAGGAAGGGGTTCAGGGCTGATCCCTGATGCAGTCCCACGTCCACCTTAAATTCGTCTGTCACACCTACAGCACACCTCACCGCTGTTCTGCTGCCCTCGTACATGTCCTGTATTATTCTAACATACTTCTCTGCCACTCCAGACTTCCGCATGCAGTGCCACAGTTCCTCTCTGGGTACTCTGTCATAGGCTTTCTCTAGATCTACAAAGACACAATGGAGATCCTTCTGACCTTCTCTGTACTTTTCCATCAACATCAAGCCAAATAATGCATCTGTGGAACTCTTTCTAGGCATGAAACCATACTGTTGCTCGCAAATACTCACTTCTGTCCTGAGTCTAGCCTCCACTACTCTTTCCCATAACTTCATTGTGTGGCTTATCAACTTTATTCCTCTATAGTTGCCACAGCTCTGCACATCACCTTTGTTCTTAAAAATGGGCACCAGTACACTTTTTCTCCATTCCTCAGGCATCTTCTCACGCACTAGAATTCTATTGAACAAGCTGGTCAAAAACTTCACAGCCACCTCTCCTAGATGCTTCCATACCTCCACAGGAATGTCATCAGGACCAACTGCCTTTCCATTTTTCATCCACTTTAATGCCTTTCTAACTTCCCCCTTACTAATCATTGCCACTTCCTGGTCCACCACACTTACCTCTTCTACTCTCCCTTCTCTATCATTTTCCTCATTCATCAACTCCTCGAAGTATTCTTTCCATCTAGCAAGCACACTGCTGGCACCAGTCAACATATTTCCATCTCTATCCCTCTGTCTGGCCAGCCTGTATAGATCCTTTTCTCCTTCTTTAGTGTCCAACCTGCCATACATGTCATCATATGCCTCTTGTTTGGCCTTTGCCACCTCTACCTTTGCCCTGTGTCGCATCTCAATGTATTCCTTTCGCCTCTCCTCGGTCCTCTCAGTGTCCCACTTCTTCTTAGCTAACCTTTTTCCTTGTATGATTTCCTGTACTGTGAGGTTCCACCACCAAGTCTCCTTCTCTCCTTTCCTGCCAGAAGATACATCAAGTACTCTCCTGCCTGCTTCTCTGATCACCTTGGCTGCAGTGGTCCAGTCTTCTGGAAGCTCCTGCCGTCCACCGAGAGCCTGTATCACCTCTTCCCGAAAAGCTGCACAACACTCGTCCTGTCTCAGCTTCCACAACATGGTTCTCTTCTCTGCCTTTGTCTTCCTAATTTTCCTCCCCACCACCAGAGTCATCTTACACACCACCATCCTATGCTGTCTAGCCACACTCTCCCCTACCACTACCTTACAGTTGGTAACCTCCTTCAGATTACATCGTCTGCACAAGATGTAATCCACCTGTGTGCTTCTACCTCCGCTCTTGTCGGTCACCCTATGTTCGTGCCTCTTCTGGAAAAAAGTGTTCACTACAGCCATTTGCATCCTTGTTGCAAAGTCTACCACCATCTGTCCCTCCATGTTCCTTTCCTGGATGCCGTACTTACCCATCACTTCTTCATCACCCCTATTACCTTCACCAACATGTCCATTACAATCTGCACCAATTACGACTCTCTCTCTGTCTGGGATGCTCAGAACTACATCATCTAGCTCCTTCCAGAATTTCTCTTTCACCTCTAGGTCACATCCTACCTGTGGGGCATAGCCACTAATCACATTACACATAACACCGTCAATTTCAAATTTCAGCCTCATCACTCGATCTGATACTCTTTTCACCTCCAAGACATTCTTAGCCAACTCTTCTTTTAAAATAACCCCGATTCCATTTCTCTTCCCATCTACACCATGGTAAAATAATTTAAACCCTGCCCCTAAACTTCTAGCCTTACTGCCTTTCCACCTGGTCTCCTGGACACACAATATATCAACCTTTCTCCTAATCATCATGTCAACCAACTCCCGAGATTTTCCTGTCATAGTCCCAACATTCAAAGTCCCCACATTCAGTTCTAGGCTCTGTGTTTTCCTCTTGTCTTTCTGCCGAAGAACCCGCTTTCCACCTCCTCTTCTTTTTTGACTTCGACCCACATTAGCTGAATTTCCAACGGCGCCCCGCAGGTTGACGGCGCCGGTGGCGGACGTTGTTAACCCGGGCCACGACCGATCCGGTATGGAATTCTTTGGATGAACGCTCATATTTGTTTGGCAAGGTTTTAAGCCGGATGCCCTTCCTGACGCAACCCTCTGCATCCTGGCTTGGGACCGGCCTACAGTTTGCACTGACTTGCGCACTCTATATCAACGAAAAATGGTGTACGGATGTCACGGAGCTCAGCACACACGCGACGCCTACAGTGAAAACTGTGAAAAAGTGGACCGATGAAGCAAAGATGGAACTTCAAAGCTGTTTAGACTGCACAGACTGGAGTGTCTTTGAAAATTCAGCTGACAGCCTGGATGAATATACCGACACTGTCACATCCTATATCAGTTTCTGTGAAGATCTGTGTGTACCAACAAAATCATTTTGCACATTCAACAACAACAAGCCGTGGTTCACTGCTAAACTTAAGCAGCTTCGCCAAGCTAAGGAGGATGCATATCAGAGCGGGGACAGGACCTTGTATAATCGAGCAAGAAACCAGCTGACTAAAGAAATGAACATTGCAAAGAGGAACTATGCAGCAAAGTTGGAAAAACAGTTTAGCGCAAACGACTCTAAATCAGTCTGGCGTGCATTCCAATTGCTGACTAATTAGAAGCAACGATCCCCCCAAGCTGAGAACAATAGCACACTAGCCAACAATTTGAATACCTTCTCCTGCAGATTTGAAAAGGACAGTTTCACACCCCACACCCACCCGGCCGAACCCCGACCACAATCACCCCTCTGACTTCTGCGTTAACCATCCATGAACAGGATGTGAGATGCATCTTCAAACAACAAAAGATTAACAAAGCGGCAGGCCCAGACCATGTGTTCCCATCCTGCCTCAAAGTCTGCGCGGACCAGCTCCTCCAGTCTTCACTCAGATCTTCAATAAATCTCTGGAACTGTGCGAAGTTCCATCCTGTTTCAAACAAGAAACCTGCAATCTCGGGTCTAAATGACTACCAGGCCTGTCGCTTTGACATCTGTGGTCATGAAGTCCTTTGAACGTCTCGTGCTGGACCACCTCAAGAGTGTCACAGGTACCCTGCTGGACCCCCTGCAGTTTTCCTACCAAGCGAACAGGTCTGCGGATGATGCAGTCAACATGGGACTGCACTTCATCCTAGAACACCTCGACAGTGCAGGGACCTACGCGAGGATCCTGTTTGTGGACTTCAGCTCAGCGTTCAACACCATCATCCCTGAACTCCTTTCATCCAAGCTTCTCCAGCTCAGCGTCTCACCTGCCATCTGCCAGTGGATTTACAGCTTTCTGACAGGCAGGACACGGCAGGTCAGGCTGGGGTAGGCCACCTCATCCACACGCAGCATCAGCACTGGGGCGCCCCAAGGTTGTGTCCTCTCTCCGCTGCTCTTCTCTCTCTACATGAACGACTGCACCTCAGCGCACCCGACTGTCAAACTCCTGAAGTTTGCAGATGACACCACTGTCATCGGCCTCATCAAGGACGGTGACGAGTCTGCATATCGACAGGAAGCGGAGCGGCCGACTCAACCTGGAGCTGAACATGGTCAAGACTGTAGAGCTGATCGTGGACTTCAGGAGGCATCTTTCACCACAGCTGCCCCTCACGTTGTCCAGCTGCCTTGTGTCAACCGTCGAGACCTTCAAGTTCCTGGGAATTACAGTCTCTCAGGACCTGAAGTGGGCGACCAACATCAACTCCGTCCTCAAAAAGGCCCAGCAGAGGATGTACTTCCTGCGGCTTCTGAGAAAGCACGGCCTGCCATCGGAGCTGCTGAGACAGTTCTACACAGCGGTCATCAAATCAGTCCTGTGTTCTTCCATCACAGTCTGGTTTGGTGCTGCTACAAAAAAGGACAAACTCCGCAATGGACAATCTAAACTGCTGAAAGGATTTTCGGTACCCCCCTACCCACCATTGAGGACTTGCACGCTGCCAGAACTAAGACAAGGGCGTGCAAAATCCTCTCGGACCCTCCGCACCCCGGTCACCACCTCTTCCAGCTCCTTCCCTCAGGTCGCTGCTACCGATCAATGCAAACTAGAACTAGTAGACATTCCAACAGCTTCTTCCCACTTGCGATCAACTTCTTAAACACCTAACCTACAATTCCATTACAACATGCTGGCAATTTTTTGACTTGAGTTCGTTGTCACATTTCTTTGGGGCCAATTCTGTATTACTCGTGCACTCACTGTAGTTGTCTCGCCATGCTGCACTATTTGCATATACTGGCCACTCATGCCAGAGTAGCATCTGCTCCATTTGCACACTGATTGAGGAGTATCTGTAACATTTGCACAACCAACATTATCCCAGATTGTCGCACTACTCGTCACTTTAAACCGCATACACACCTTGAAGTCTCAGCGCCCTTTGCACAATGGTCATTGCACCGGACTATTGCAATATTAGTAATTCGAACTGCTCTAAGTGCTAGAGGACTCTGCATCTTTTTGCACAATTGTCAAAAAAAATAAATAAATGAAAAATTAAATGTACCGGCATTACCAGATAACTAGCAACCCTTTACTGCTCAGTGACCTTTTTTTTGTCAACGTCTTTCTGTCTCTAAAGTGTTCTGTAAATTGACTGTCTGTTGTCGTACTGGTGCGGCTCCAACTACCGGGGACAAATTCCTTGTGTGTTTTTGGACATACTTGACAAATAAAGATGATTCTGACTCTGATTCAACTATATAAAATAGCTACATTTTCATAGGTGAACATTCTAAACATATAAATGCATCACATACAAAATAACAATTGATATGTTCATTAAATGTTGAAAAACTTGAACAAGCAAGCATTGTAATTTTGAAAAACATTCTGGAACGCCTTTATATTGCATGTTGAAATGATTTTGTGTAGATGTGTATTAGACAAGCCATGTATTCATTTAAAGGAATGCTTTATTTATAACTCATTCAAAACAAAAACAAAAGTCATTCACCATAATCTTTCCCATGTGATCCAATGTCACAACAATAATTGTCTTCATCCAAGTCCAGAATAAAGCTAAGATTGCACTATTGACAACACGCACAGCTAACGTGTGCCTTTTGCACTTCTTTCCCCTCAAGAGTGTGGAGATAAAGCATCGCTCTGACAAAACTCATGGACAAGAAATGCAGCGTCACAGATTGAATACATATGTCAATTTCAACCAAGGAAACAAAATGTGCGATACTGAAGATCTTACAAGTGCAATTTAATGTTGGTTTGACATTTTGTGGGATTTTAATGTTTATGGCCGCTTTGCACATTTGAAGTGTTTTATGTTGCCAATGAACTGAAGGCATGTGTAACAACTTAAGTCACAGTGTTGTTTGGAGAAAACTTTGAGCAGCTTCTTTCATTATTCACGTGCACATACATAGCAATTAGTGTGGAACAGAGTGTGTTTGTGTTTCTTTTTGAGACTTTCAATTAGCAATACATCAATGCAAAATGGCCACCCGACCACGACTTAGGCTAGCAGCTAACGCTCCGTGCATTTATCAAACATGGACAAACATTGAAGCAAAAGTGTGAAATGAGCCCAGAAGGAAGCGTCGATGTCGACAAGTCACGTTGACACGTGTTTGTTTTAATCTTCCTTTCCTGCATGCAGAGAGCTTGTAAAACATGATGCAAAGCAGTGAAAAAGTGTTTATCATATAAAAGTATTCTCCGAAGAGCTCTGTGGCTGGGATACATCTGAGAGGAGACACGCACCAACCAGCCTAAGCACAACCCGCAAGTGTCTTGCATTCCGATGCGAGCATGCGTTCACACTGACAGGAATTAACAGGAAGTGGAGAGAAGCAAGGAAAGGTCAAAGGCCGTTGGCTGGATGGCAATGGAGCAGACGAGAGGGGCGAAACAGTTGTAGTTTTGGCGGAGGCCTTCAGCAGCGTCGCTGCAAAGTGAGGCGGTGACAATGGAGTTGTTCAGAATGGTGGGTTCTCCTGAGTGGGGGTGATGGAATCGCCATGGCTCTCATCCCCTTGGGGGCCCACCACCTGCACATGAAAGGACGTAGCATGTCAAGATTAGCTGTGAACACCCCAGAAGGTTTTTGGAGAATGCAAACTTTTTTTGTTATTGTTATTTTTTGTTATTTGAATATTTTCAGCCTTGTGTCTACATAGACACCATTTTGTGAGCCCTAAAGAGGCATTTCTTCACCCCCAAACAGGTCTCAAAATGGATAGATGCCTTAACGGCGTTACAAGTGGAGAAGATCAATACGCTCATTTTGTCAAAAGAGGTCAAGTCCCACCTCAAAATTCTTTGTCAGGACACTGAATTGATCACAACTAGACTGTGGTGATTGTCCTAAAAGTTGTTGGGTGGGAACTCGACCACTTAACGACTGCCCTGCTAAGGACAAAAAATAAATAAAAAACGGCATGAATTTTTTTGCTGTTACTGGTAGACCACCATGGCTATGCTGGTGAACCAGCATGGGATGTTGGTGGACCCCACGACATTGCTCACCTTCAGGTTGCCCACTTTGTCCTCAAACGACTTGAAGGTGGTGGAGTTCCTATGAAACGAGAACTGCGTCAACATGAGCGCCAACTGCTGCTAGAATATTAAAATAAAATTTAAAAAAAGATTAGAGAATGTGTTTTTTTAATGCAATCTAACATTGTCAACTTCGAACATTGAAACTTGTTGCATTCTAACAAAGTGGGAAGACTGACATTTTGAGACAAAAGTGAGTATTTGTGTTGGCAACGTGTTTGCTGCATGCGCCACATGTACAGTTCTACACACCAATTTAAGTGCTGCCTCTAAGAATGAAAATGTATGTCTGTCTTTCTCTGCTCTTTGCCTGCTCGCCTCTGTCTTCAGATTCTGGGCTGCTTGAGAACAAAAAGCTGCCTACTAAGGCTGTCACTATTGCATCGTTTTAGAATCAACTATCTATCCTTCAACTGCATAAGTTTGTGTATGGAGTGTATGCGTTGTGCAGAATGTGTTGAAGTTGTAGCCTATATTGGTTTTGGAGGATAAAAGCGTAATTAATTTTGGAAAAGAATACGCCAGAAAGCGGACGCCTGTATTCACTTCCGGTTTAGTTCGACTTACATTTAACGTTACTATCTCAAAATATCATTGTCTTGTATAGGGCACCACGTCTATTTTTATATTTGTAAAATTTAGGTAACTTTCAGCATGAAGTTGAGGAGAAAGCCAAGAGACCAGAAGAGACCCAGGGGGCATGTCGAAGAGATGGGGTAAGTGGAGACCACATCCATCAACTTGGATTTAGTCTACAATTTGGCCCATAAGAATGGGTTTAAAAATCATATATTAATCTCAATTACTCCCACAGTGTACTCTCCCACGCTTAGGAAAGAAACATAATTGTTACAACTCTCGCATAAGCACTAAACTAATGTTCTTGGCACAATCAGTTTTTACAGGTTGATATCAAACACAATGGCAGATTCAGAAGAAAAACTAATTCGGAAGGCAACCTGTAAAAACACAATCACACAGGCATCACAGTATACATTCCTGAAGGTTGGTTTTATCAACGTGGGATTCCTTCCATGTAATTTTAATGTCCACAGGCAGTGTCTCTCCCCACCACTGGTTGGTCGTGGATGTGTATGTGGGTACAAGAATGTTTAAAATATGTAAACAGTATTTATACTTTACATATTTGAGACAAATAATTATTTGTAAGATGTATTTACTTAAATCTTTAATTATATAATTATGAAATTATAAAACCTTATAGAGTAATTAATTCCTCACTGTCTTTTCCCCGCAATCAGCAATCCACAATCCCAATGCAGCTTCCATTTTCACAATTCTCTTACTACACGGAGTTACCATACCTTTCGCTTCCTTATTGAAGGTTATTGAAGCAGTTTTGCGGATATTTGCTTCCTCTTTCTTTATGTACCGCACTGTAGATTAATTCACGCCATAATGGCATGCCACAGATGCATACCCTCTTCTTCTACCCTCTTTGATCAAATCTAAAAGTTTCACTTTTTCGCTGATGGTCATTATCTTCTTCTTCCTCTTCTTCCTCTTGGGCGTCCCGGAGGAAGCTTTCACAGGGGAACAGCGCTTCGGCGGCATTGTAAGGGCTTGCTTAACTAACCAAAAAAATTATCGCTTAAACAAAAAAAGTTATTGCAAACACAACAGCGTGGACGAGAGTGGCGAGACACAACAAGGGAAGATGCTGGGTGAGGCTGCGATGATGCGCAGCCAATCAGCTCACGGGATGAATCCACTCGTGCTCTCATTGGTCGATGTCGCGCCGGGAACAAATCACGCGCCTTGTATGAGTGCCCGTACAGTACAGACATGTCTAGGCATGTACAAAGCCTCAGTCAACTCATCTCTTTGTTTGGTATGCAGGGAAACCTTCTCTCGCCCGCATCAACATAAAACAAAGCGTCTTTCCGCAATATGGCTGCCGATATGGCTGTATTCTTTTAAATTTTATTTTTGTAATTTTTTTTAATGAATATTTTGGAAAAACCCGCAAAGCACTGAAGCGGTGAGGCAACACTGTACTGTCCATCCATCCATCCATCCATCCATTTTCTACTCCACCTATCCTCACTTGGGTCGCGGGTATGCTGGAGCCTATCCCAGCTAACTACGGGCGAGAGGCGGGGTAGTACTGGAAGTAGTGTCTTAATCCTTCGTATCTGTATACAGTGTTGCCACAGTTACTTTGAAAAAGTAACTTTGTTACTTTACTGATTACTTGATTTCAAAAGTCACTAAGTTAGATAAAAGTAACTTTTTAGTTACTTTCAGCAGCTGTCAAGTGGCAGGAATATCACTTATCCACAGTAAAAAAAAAAAAAAGAAAAAAAAAAAGCATTAGCTTAACCGTACCCATTACTTGGTTAAGTACGCCACACAAGTTACAGAATGATGTCATCAACATGAAGCAATAACCTATATATTATTGTAGTTGAAGCCGCATTAAACTTAGTGCAGACTTGACATGCCAACACAATACAGTACGTTTCTAAATGTAAACAAGCACACCATTCTCAGGATTAGACTTTACACCGATTTTATCGGCCAAATAAGTATCGGCCAATAATTAGCATTTTATGCTGATCGGCTTTAATGTCATAATTCGCCGATCCGCTCAATGACGTTCCGCAAAAGACATTGAGTCCGCGTCGCCATTGTTCTCACTATATTTGAATCCAAAAGCTAGTTTACTTTTAGCCTTGTCGAGTGTCTTTTGACGTAGTAATGTAAATATCTGACGGCCAATAAAGTGATTAAAAAAAACAAAAACGTCGGCGGGCATTACGTGTTGCCCGGATCGACTACAAGACAAATTTGCTCTTTCCCGATTGCACTATGTCAGACTACTTCAATAAAATCTTGTATTCAGATACCGCCACATCCTGTTTTTTACGATCATTGGGCTTTAGCTTGTCAACTCAAATGGGATACACTCGTTACCGTGACGACGACAACAGGAATGGATCGCGCCGACTGTATTATAAGGGTAAAATGGGGAAAAACGTGTGTTGGTGGTCACCGGTGCTCAGGACAGGAGAGGACGTTCGTTTAATGCTTGCTTGAGGTATGTTCACATACTTTTAATACGATACGGCTCGCAAGCAGGCAACAAAAACGTTATGTATCCTAGCAAGCTAGTGCTAGCGCTAACGGTTGTACAACTCCAATTCCAATGAAGTTGGGACATTGTGTTAAACATAAAAACAGAATACAATGATTTGCAAATCATGTTCAACCTATATTTAATTGAATACACTACAAAGACAAGATATTTAATGTTCAAACTGATTAACTTTATTGTTTTTAGCAAATAATCATTAAATTAGAATTTTATGGCTGCAAAACGTTCCAAAAAAGCTGGGACTGGGTCATGTTTACCACCTAAATTCAATAAACGTTTGGGAACTGATGACACTAATTGTTGAACCTTTGTAGGTGGAATTCTTTCCCATTATTCCTTGACATACAGCTTCAAGAGTCCGTGGTATCCGTTGTCGTATTTTACGCTTCATAATGCGCCACACATGTTCAATGGGAGACAGGTCTGGACTGCAGGCAGGCCAGTCTAGTACCCACACTCTTTTACTATGAAGCCACGCTGTTGTGGTGCAGAATGTGGTTTGGCATTGTCTTGCTAAGCAGGGGCGTCCATGAAAAATACGTTGCTTGGATGGCAGCATATGTTTCTCCAAAACCTGTATGTACCTTTCAGCATTAATGGTGCCTTGACAGATGTGTAAGTTACCCATGTCATTGGCACTAACACAGCCCCATACCATCACAGATCTTGGCTTTTGAACTTTGCATCCATAACAGTCCAGGTGGTTCTTTTCCTCTTTGGCCCGGAGGACTCTACGTCCACAATTTCCAAAAACAATGTGGACTCGTCGGACCACAGAACACTTTACCACTTTGCATCAGTCCATCTTAGATGAGCTCGGGGCCAGAGAAGCCGGCGGTGTTTCTGGGTGTTGTTGATAAATGGCTTTTGCTTTGCATAGTAGAGTTTCAAGTTGCACTCACGGATGTAGCGCCGAACTGTTTTTATTGACATTGGTTTTCTGAAGTGTTCCTCAGCCCATGTGGTGATATCCTTTACACATTGATGTCAGTATTTGAAGCAGTGAGATCGAAGGTCACGGGCATTCAATGTTTGTTTTCGGCCTTGCTTACATGCAGTGATTTCTCCAGATTCTCTGAACCTTTTGATGATATTATGGACCGTAGAAGATGATTTTCAGTCTTTTTTGCCACCCACAGACATAAAATTCCAAGTTAATGATTATTTGCTAAAAACAGAGTTTATCAGTTTGAACATTAAATATCTTTGTGTCTTTGTACTGTATTCAATTAAATATAAGTTGAACATGATTTGCAAATCATGTTCAATTTTGTTTTTATTTGTGTTTAACACAACGTCCCAACTTCATTGGAATTGGGGTTGTACGTAAACATGCCGCCGTTCTGTCGAATCATGCTGTAAAGTTTCGGTGTGGGTGAAGTCATTTAATTACAATAAAGTAATTTAATTACAGGAAGTTAGCACGGCGGACGACTGGTTAGAGCGTCAGCCTCACAGTTCTGAGGACCTGGGTTCAATCTCCGGCCCCGCCTGTGTGGAGTTTGCATGTTCTCCCCGTGCCGGCGTGGGTTCCAACCTTTATAGAGCCAAGGAACATTTTACAAGTGAAAAATCTCACGGCACACCAACAAACAAAAATGTCACAAAAAGTGGATACATTAATTACTGTATGTACTTCCTGCCATCTAATAGAAGACCATTCATTTGTTCTCTGTCACTATGCCTCACTGGCATAATTTTTTTTGGAGCAATTAAGTACACAAGTATATACAGTAAATGAACAGGTCATTTAAATAGACGCATTGCTCCATCTTGTGATCGGATCGGTGATCGTTTTTTTAAACTCTCTGATCGGCCCCAAAAATCCTGATCGTGTAAAGCCTATTCAGTACACTGCCGATAGTTGTCTATGACAGCAACTGTGTGCATGCCTTTGTGCGTGCGTGTAAACGTGAAAGTGAGTGACACACACACACACACAAAAAGCACGGTGAAAAGCACCGTGGTCTTGATTATTTGGAAATGGAGGAGGTTTCCGACCAAGCTGAGTAACCGGGGAATAAGGGCCTTGGTCAGAGGTGAACGAGAACCCTATGGTCACTGAGGCAGAGCTCCAGTGTTCCCTTGCGGAGATAGGAGAATCATCCATCAACCATTGCTAATGCACTCCACCAATCAGGCCTTTATGGAAGAGTGGCCAGACGGAAGCCACTTCTCACTAAAAGGCACATGGCAACCCACTTGGAGTTTGCCAAAAGGCACTTTAAGGATTATCAGACCTGCAGAAAAATAATTCATCAATGCTCATCAACTGGGCGACTAGTGCGCATCGAGGGTAAGATGGCAGCTGCCAAAATAGAGAAATTCTTCAAGAGAACTTGCTCCAGAGTGCTCTGGAGCTCAGACGAGGCCGTTGATTCAACTTCCAACACGACAATGACTGAAAGGACACAGCCAAGATAACAAAGGAGTGGCTTCAGGAGTAGCCCTTGAGTGGCCAAGCCAGACCCCAGACTTGAATCCAATCAAACATCTCTAGAATGACCTAAAAATGGCTGTCCACCGACGCTGCCCATCCAACCTGATTGACCTTGAGAGGATCTACATAGAAGAAAGGGAGAAAATGCCCCAAAATAGGTGTGCCAAGCTCATAGAGCAGGGGTGTCAAACTCATTTTTGTCACAGGCCACATCCCAGTTATGGTTCCACTTGGATGGCCGTTATGGCAAACCCATGTGATTGCCTCATATTATTACATATACACAAATTAATGGATAATTACTTTTGAAATCAGAAGCCAGTAAAAACTGTTTGTTCAACTACAGTATGAATCCATTTTATTTTAAAAGGGGGGTTAGTAACAAAAAATGCTTGCAATATCTCAATATTTTTAAACATGAAGCCAATTTGCAATTTTGGTATTTTAGCAAGAAACACAAAGTCGATGCACACTCTCACGGGCCACATAAAATGCCGTGGCGGGCCGGATCTGGCCCTCGGGCCACCAGTTTGACACCTGTGTCATAGAGGCATACCCAGGAAGACTTGAGGCTGTAATTTCTGCCAAAGGTGTTTCAACAAGGGTGTGAATACTTATGTACCTATTATGTTTAAATTTTCAATAGATTTGCACAATTGTCTGAAAATATGTTTTTACTTGGTCATTATGGGATATTTTATGTAGATTTTTAAAACGGTATACTCAAATCAGCATTAAAATAAGTCTGTAACACCACAATGTGGAAAAAGCGAAGGGGTGTGAATACTTTCTGGTGGCACTGTAATTATCTCTGATAAGCAAAGATATATGAAACTGTTATTTCAAATGTCGACCATAATCTAATAAAACAGCTTGCAGTTTTTATGTTGACAGTGTTACTAATTAAAATTGCTTAGTTTAATTAAGTAGTTTTCTGCTTCTTTCTCTAATATCTTCGGTATTATCATAATTTAGTATATACTCTGTGTATATCAATGTTCTTATTCCATATAGTGGCAGAAGTATCGGTTATTGGCCAATATATCAGACATCTTCTTTTTTTAGCCCCCAATATCAGTATTGGCCCCACAAATCTCATGTCGGTCAGGCTCTAGTGCAAGCATCACTATATAAAACAAAAAGCAGTTTGTCAGGGTCGTCAGCCACAGTTTTGTTTACTGAAATAGCTCCTGCTTCCCAAGTGTGTAGAACATAGCAATAGTGACACTGTAGCATAGCAAAATTATGTTCTAACATTATCAACATTATTATAATTATTAAGAAGGCATGTGTGAGTGTGTTACATTACCTCATAGCTGGCATACTTATGGAGTGGCGAATGGAATAGTGGCTACTTTGTAGGCGTTAAAGAGGAGACAAAGAGGAGTGCACGTGTTACGATACAAAGCAGCCAGACATACGCACACACCCAAATGGCAGGGAGGAAGTAGCACACAGTCCTACCTAAAAGAATTGGAGAAAGGAAGCACTTTGTAGAACACACAGCAGCGTTAAGATATGCACAAAAATGAGTGTGAGGCTAAAACATTAGTTCACCACAGCAACAACAAGAGCAGACAAGGAAGATAGAGTTATCAAGAGTCATGATGAGCTGTGATCCTCACTGTTTCCTACATACTTGTTTTATATATACACTAAACACTATTGTTTTTAGTAGCATTAGTGTTATTAGTAGTACTACTGTTATATTAAAATTGTTGGGTTTTTTGGAGGGGCAATCATTTTGCCTGTGTAACGGGTTGTAGCATTTCTTTTATCTAGAGTTTTACTCTGGCATTCTTTTTTTATCAATTTTGCATCCTCTGGACACCTTTGTGGTTTAAAATCTTCATGTAAAACAACTGTGAAGTCATCATACGTTAATATTTATTCTCCTTTTTTTCATGAATAACGTAACTTCAGACTTTCTAGAACTACAAAATAGGCATTGGTCTGTATCATATTCTGTGTCTTTTGACAGTGTGATAATCGTGAGCAAAAATATCCTGGTTTCACAGTTTTACAGTAATGCAATGTAGCGTTTATTGGGGGACATCAAATTTGAGCTTATTTTAGAGTAAAACGAGGAGTTGGAAGCGGCGCCTGCCTCACTTCCGGGTTATCGTAATTTTAAATTACAGGGTTATAAATCAAGATCTTTGATAGATATGAGAGGCACCACGTCATATTTTTACAAGTTTAACTTGAGGCGAAATGACGACAAACCTTTGTAATCAGTCTCTTAACGGAAGGTGGCTACATTTTAGGTATTTTGAGTTCTAGACTTTATAGAGGTTTCGTTCCAAACCCAATCACACATATAATCAATGCAAGTGGTGAATTTTATAGAAAAAATTATAATAAAAAGGGCTTTCTACAGGATAAAACACATACAAACACAAAACAAACAAGATATCTACACACATTGGCAAAGGAAGGGATTTGTGACGTGAGATGAGCAGAATGGGCGTGTAGTGAATGGATATAGTTGAGGACTCCTGGTCTCGTTAATATAAACCCAAATATGCACTAATCCGTACTTTTAGTAGACCGCAATGTTGGACTGACGTCTCTGGCACACGTTTGAAGAAGGCGAGTCAGGCTCCCGAGTGTTCAGCCGGCCCGGTCCTCACTGCTAACAGGTGGATTCGACGGGAGGGAGGAATGAAAAAACAGGAGCAGCAGGAGGCAGGACGTCTCGTGTGACGTTCGGAGCGGGCACGCTACGTCCGCTTCCGTTCTCTCAGACTGAGTTTGGGCCCCCAAGCATGGGTGGCTCGAAGAGCTTGCAGGAAGCGGCAGTCGGGGATCGTCCGATGTGTCCTTCCACCTCGGGTGAAGTGGGCGTCCTGCCTGGCGCGGTCGTCGGCGAGCTGGTTGGAGTGACCAAAAAGACCTCTGCACCAAGACACCAAAAAACCTCTCCAACTTCTCCCAGCTCCAGCCCCTTTTATGGCCAGAGCGGGTCAAACAGGAAGGTTTACCCCCACCCCCTCCTTTTCTACCACCTTTGCGAACACCGAGGGGCTGGACTGCCTTTTGGTGTTATTTTTCCATTCTAGGATTATTTTGTGGTTTAAAACCAGTGGAATAAAATATTAATTATTGGGTTTAAGATAACGATACCATTTTCCTCACCCTGCATTGGTCCACGCTCATCCTCTTTCATACCTGTAATAAATGTTTCAAATGTTTGTGGTGTGGAGAACATTACTATTTTCATGTGACATTTGTGGCGTGGGGTGAGACATTCCATCTGGTTCAGTTAACAACAGATTTGACGTTAGACATTCAAGTTCACAATACGATACAGTCACTAGTGGCGTTCATGTAAAGTTCTTAAAAGATTGACTCCCAGTCGAGTCACAGACTGTCTTATGAACTCCTGTTTGTAGTGTCGTTCCGTTGCCCGTGGGTGTCGCTGTTGCCTGTTCCCACTCCCAACTAGCAGCTCTCAGCAGGGTGGCTGCGGGTCCAATCCTGCGACTGCCGGGGAGTTAATTAACTTAGCGTTCGGGGGCGAACCCAGCATCCGTGGGTCTCCCCTTTGAAGTCACAGGCAGACGTGATTCACTTAGCGTCGGCATGGCAAAGCAAATGTCTGTGTCTTGTTGAAGATAGTCTATTGTGTTAATACGTTTAGAGTCTGCGTGTGACTCTGGAGTTACAGTCTACCTTGGCGGGGAGCGGCGGTAGTGCGCGGTTGGGTTTTTTATTGAAAATACATTTTCACAGGACACAGAGGAAAAAGTAAGGGATCCCTTAGATTTAATAACTGGAAGACCCTCTTTTGGCAGCAATAACCTCAACCAAACGTTTCCTGTAGTTCCAGATCAGACATGCACAATGATCAGGATGAATGTTGGACCATTCCTCTTTCCAAAACTGTTGCAGTTTAGCAAGATACCTGGGATGTCTGGTGTGAAAAGCTCTCGGGGTCATGCCACAGCATCTCAATCGGGTTGAGGTCAGTTTATACACAGAGGATACGGAAATTATTCAGACCCCCTCAAATTTTTCATTCTTTGTTATATTGTAGCCATTTGCTAAAATCATTTAAATATTTTTTTTTCCTGATTAATGTACACACAGCACCCCATATTGACAGAAAAAAAACGGAATTGTTGAAATTTTTGCAGATTTATGAAAAAAGAAAAACTGAAATATCACACAGCCATAAGTACTCAGACCCTTTGCTGTGACACTCATATATTTAACTCTGGTGCTGTCCATTTCTTCTATTCATCCTTGAGATGGTTCTAAACCTTCATTGGAGTCCAGTTGTGTTTGAGTATACTGATTGGACTTGATTAGGAAAGCCACACACCTGTCTATATAAGACCTTACAGCTCACAGCGCATGTCAGAGCAAATGAGAATCATGAGGTCAAAGGAACTGCCTGAAGAGCTCAGAGACAGAATTGTGGCAAGGCAGAGATCTGGCCAAGGTTACGAAAAACAATTCAGCTGCATTTCAGGTCCCTAAGAGCACAGTGGCCTCCATAATCCTTAAATGGAAGACGTTTGGGACGATCAGATCCGTTTCTAGAGCTGGCCGTCTGGCCAAACTGAGCAATTGGGGGAGAAGAGCCTTGTGAGAGAGGTAAAGAACAACCCAAAGATCACTGTGGCTGAGCTCCAGAGATGCAGACGGGAGATGGGAGAAAGTTCTAGAAAGTAAACCATCACTGCAGCCCTCCCCCAGTCGGGGCTTTATGGCAGAGTGGCCCAATGGAAGCCTCTCGTCAGTGCAAGGTACATGAAAGCCCGCATGGAGTTCGCTAAAAAAAACACCTGAAGGACTCCAAGATGCTGAGAAGTAGATTATCTGGTCTGATGAGACCAAGATAGAACTTTTTGGCCTAAATTCTAAGCGGTATGTGTGGAGAAAACCAGGCACCTCTCATCACCTGCCCAATACAGTCCCAACAGTGAAGCATGGTGGTGGCAGCATCATGCTGTAGGGGTGTTTTTCAGCTGCAGGGACAGGACAAATGGTTGCAATTGAAGGAAAGATGAATGCGGCCAAGTACAGGGATATCCTGGACGAAAACCTTCTCCAGAGTGCTCAGCACCTCAGACTGTGCCGACGGTTCACCTTCCAACAAGACAATGACCCTAAGCACACAGCGAAAATATCAAAGGAGTGGCTTCAGAACAACTCCGTGACTGTCCTTAAATGGCCCAGCCAGAGCCCTGACTTAAACCCAATTGAGCATCTCTGGAGCGACCTGAAAATGGCTGTCCACCAACGTTCACCATCCAACCTGACAGAACTAGAGAGGATCTGCAAGGAGGAATGGCAGATGATCCCCAAATCCAGGTGTGAAAAACATGTTGCATCATTTGCAAAAAGACTCATGGCTGTATTGGCTCAAAAGGGTTCTTCTACTAAATACTGAACAAAGGGTCTGAATACTTATGGCTGTTTGATATTTCAGTTTTTCTCTATTAAAAAATCTGAAAACCTCCTTCCATCAGCAAGGGCATTGAAGATGAAACGTGGCTGGGTCTTTCAGCATTACAATGATCCCAAACACACCGCCCGGGCAACGAAGGAGTGGCTTTGTAAGAAGCATTTCAAGGTCCTGGAGTGGCCTAGCCAGTCTGAAGATCTTAACCCCGTAGAAAATCTTTGGAGGGAGTTGAAAGCCTGTGTTTCCCAGCGACAGCCCCAAAACATCACTGCTCTAGAAGAGATCTGCATGGAGGAATGGGCCAAAATACCAGCAAAAGTGTGGGAAAACCTTGTAAGACTTACAGAAAACATTTGATCTCTGTCATTGCCAACAAACGGTATACAACAAATATTGAGTTGAACTTTGATTGACCAAATACTTATTGTCCACCATAATTAGTGAATAAATTCTTTAAAAATCAGACAATGTGATTTTCTGGATTTTTGTTCTCATTTGTCTCTCATAGGTGAGATATACCTATGATGAAAATTACAGCCCTCCCTCATCTTTTTAAGTGGATGAACTTGCACAATTGGTGGCTGACTAAATACTTTTTTGCCGCAATGTAGTTTAACCTATTTCAGTTGGCCCTGTGTGAAAAAAGTGAATGTCCCCTAAACCTAATAACTGGTTGGGGCACCCGTAGCAGCAACAACTGCAATCAAGCTGCAATCACAGCTCTTACAGAGCTGTGGAGGAAATTTGGCACACTCATTTTGCTGAATTGTTGTAATTCTGCCACATTAGAAGGTTTTCAAGCATTAACTGCCTTAAGGTGATGCCACAGCATCTCAATAGGATTCAGGTCAGGACTTTGATGAGGCCACTCCAAAGTCTTCATTTTGTTTGTCTCCAGCCATTCAGAGGTGGACTTGCTGGTGTGTTTTGGATCATTGTCGTTTTGCAGAACCGAAGTGTGTTTCAGCTTGAGGTCACGAACAGATGGCTGGACATTCTCCTTCAGGATTTTTTGGCAGACACCAGAATTCATGGTTCCATTTATCACAGCAAGTCTTCCAGTTCCTGAAGCAGCAAAACAGCCCCAGACCATCACACTACCCCGACCATATCTTACTGTTGGTATAATGTTATTTTTCTGAAATGTGGTGTTACGTTTTCACCAGATGACAGACACCGTCCAAAAAGTTAAAAAATTTTTCTCTTCGGACCACATAGTACTTTCCCAAAAGTCTTGGGGATCATCAATATGTCTCCTGGCAAATTAAGCGAGCCTTAATGTTCTTTTTGTTCAGCAGTGGTTTTCGTCTTGGAACTCTGCCATGCAGGCCATTTTTGCCTAGTCTCTTTTGGTGGAGTCAGCCGGCCACTCCTGGGAAGGTTCACCACTGTTGTATGTTTTTGCCATTTGTGGATAATGGCTCTCACTGTGGTTTGCTGGAGGCCCAAAGCTTTTGAAATGGCTTTATAACCTTTTCCACACTGACAGATCTCAATTACTCTCACATGTGTTCCTGAATTTCTTTAGATCTTGGCATGATGTCTAGCTTTTGAGGATCTTTTGGTCTACTTTGGGAAAAAGAATAGAGGAAAACAAACCACCACAGAACTTCTTCAGTTATTAGAGAAAATACCTTCCTCTTGACATGTTCAGATCTCAGGGCTGTGAAATGGAAAAAGTAAAATCCGAGGAACAATTCGCGGGGGTGCAACTCAGGTGCTGTCCATTTCATCTGATCATCCTTGAGATGGTTCTACACTTTCATTGGAGTCCAGCTGCATTTGATGATCCTGATTGGACTTTATTAGGAAAGCCACACACCTGTCTATATAAGACGTTACACCTCACAGTGCATGTCAGAGCAAATGAGAATCATGAGGTCAAAGGAACTCCCTTAAACCCAATTGAGGATCTCTGGAGAGACCTGAAAATGGCTGTCCACCAACGTTCACCTTCCAACCTGACAGAACTGGAGAGGATCTGCAAGGAGGAATGGCAAACCCAGGTGCGAAAAACTTGCATCATTCCCAAAAAAAATATGTTTGAAAGTACGTAGCAAATTCATAGAAATGTGATAGCAAAATACCTGGTAAGCTATAATTTGACTGCTTCGTTTTAACCAGCTGTGCATGCTTCTTTCCGTTAACGTGATCGATCATGTGCGTTCTTCCTCCATATCCATACTTCACATCCTGATGACACAAGATGCAGAATGCCTTCCCAGGTTCTTTAATTCTTTCTCATATTTTCATGAAGGCTTTTTCGTGAAGGCATGACTTTTAATTCCAGCCAGTCCTCGCGTCTCCCTCTGTAGAGTCCCCTCCGTGACAAAGACATACCGCAAAGAATGTAAAATCTTGATAGCTTACAGTGAATATATATGTGTAGAAGGATCATACCGATAAAATACAAATGGCGGAAGATTTGCACCTTGCCTGCGGTAATATAATTATCACATCACCTTCTCCCAATCATTCTAGTGTTCATTGGAAACCTTCGGACAGGCCAGTACATGTGCCTTCTTGAGCAGGGGGACTTTACAGGTACTGCAGGATTTAAATCCATTAAGGCATAGTGTGTTACCAATGTTTTTCTTGGTGACTGTGGTACCAGATGCCTTGAGATCATAAAAAAGCTCCTCCCATGTAGTTCGGGGCTGATGCCTAACCTCTCATTATCATTGATACCCTACAAGGTGAAATCTTGTGAGGAGCCCCAGACCGAGGGAGACTGACAGTCATTTTATGTTTATTCCACTTTTTAATTATTGCACCAACAGTTGTCGCCTTCTCACCCAGCCTCTTGCCTTGTAGTCCATTCCAGCCTTGTGCAAGTCTACAATCTTGTCCCTGATGTCCTTAGAAAGTTTTTTGGTCTTGCCCATGATGGAAAGGTTAGTGTCTGATGGATTAATTCTGCGGACAGCTGTCTTTATAGAGGAAAAAAGTTAAGATACTGTAGTATGTCTAGCTAATGGATTTAGATTAGAAGTACAATCCCAATTCCAATGAAGTTGGGACGTTGTGTTAAACATAAATAAAAACAGAATACAATGATTTGCAAATCATGTTCAACCTATATTTAATTGAATACACAACAAAGAACGAATATGTCCATAACGAACACCATGTTCAAGCATAAGGGTTCCACACGTGCACTTGGCACCAGGACACCTTAGGTTGCAGTTCGATGATCGACTTTGTGGTCGTGTCATCGGACATGCGGCCGCATGTCTTGGACACTCGGGTGAAGAGAGGGGCGGAGCTGTCAACTGATCATCACCTGGTGGTGAGTTGGCTCCGATGGTGGGGGAAGATACCGGTAAGACGTTGCAGGCCCAAACGTATTGTGAGGGTCTGTTGGGAACGTCTGGCGGAATCCCCTGTCAGAAGGACTTTCAACTCCCACCTCCAACAGAACTGCTCTTGTTCCAGGGGGGGCGGGGGACATCGAGTCCGAGTGGACCATGTTCCGTGCCTCCATTGCTGAGGCGGTCGACCGGAGTTGTGGTTGGTACCTGTCGTGGCGGCAATCCCCGAACCCGTTGGCGGACACCAATGGTGAGGGATGCCGTCAAGCTGAAGAAGGAGTCCTATCGGGCCTTTTAGGACTGTGGAACTCCTCAGGCAGCTGATGGGTACTGGCTGGCCAAGCGGAATGCAGCTTTGGTGGTCGCTGAAGCAAACACTCGGGCATGGGAGGAGTTCGGTGAGGCCATGGAGAAAGACTTCTGGACGGCTTCAAGGAAATTGTGGCCCATCATCCAGCGTCTTAGGAGGGTGAAGCAGTGCACCATCAACACTGTTAATAGTGGGGATGGGGCGCTGCTGACCTCGACTCGGGACATTGTGAGCCGGTGGGGAGAACACTTCGAAGACCTCCTCAATTCCACCGACACGCCTTCCCATGAGGGAGCAGAGTCTGGGTTCTTTGAGGCGGATTCTCCTATCTCTGGGGTTGAGGTCACCGAGGTGGTTAAAAGCTCCTGGCAAGGCCCCAGGGGTGGATGAGATTCGCCCGGAGTTCCTCAAGGCTCTGGATGTTGGAGGGCTGTCCTGGTTAACACGCCTCTGCAACATCGCGGACATCAGGGACAGTGCCTCTGGATTGGCAGACTGGGGTGGTGGTGGGTGTGTTCACCGGAGGGTGTGTTCCACTCCTCAACCTCCCTGGTAAGGTCTTTTCAAGGGTGCTGGAGAGGAGGGTCCGTCGGGAAGTCGAATCTCAGATTCAGGAGGAGCAGTGTGGTTTTCGTCCTGGCCGTGAAATAGTGGACCAGCTCTACACCCTTGGCAGGGTCCTCGAGGGTGCATGGGAGTTTGCCCAATCAGTCTACATGTGTTTTGTGGACTTGGAGAAGGCGTTTGACCGTGTCCCTCGGGGGGGTCCTGTGGGAGGTGCTTTGGGAGTATGGGGTACCAAACCCCCTGATACGGGCTGTTCGGTCCCTGTACGACCGGAGTCAGAGTTTGGTCCGCATATCTGGCAGTAAGCCGGACTCGTTTCCGGTGAGGGTTGGACTCCGCCAAGGCTGCCCTTTGTCACCGATTCTGTTCATAACTTTTGTGGACAGAATTTATAGGCGCAGCCGAAGCATAAAGAGGGTCCGGTTTGGTGGCCTCCGTATTGCATCTCAGAATCATCCTTATTTGCCAAGTATGTCCAAAAAAACACACAAGGAATTTTTCTCCGGTAGTTGGAGCCGCTCTAGTACGACAACAGACAGTCAATTGATAGAGAACACTTTTGAGACATAAAGACATTGACAACAAAAACACCCACTGAGCAATAAAGTGTTGCTAGTTGTCTGGTAATGCTGGTACATTATTATTATTATTATTTTTATTTTTTTTGACAATTGTGCAAAAGATGCAGAGTCCTCTAGCACTTAGAGCAGTTTGAATGACTAATATTGCAATAGTCCGGTGCAATGACCATTGTGCGATAATCTGAGACAATGTTGATTGTGCAAATGTTGCAGATACTCCTCAATGAGTGTGCAAATGGAGCAGATGCTACTCTGGCATGAGTGGCCAGTATTTGTCAACAACAGATATGCAAATAGTACAGCGTGGCGAGACTACTACAGTGAGTCCATGAGTAATATATAATTGGCCCCACAGAAATGTGACAACGAACTCAAGTCAGAAAATTGCCAGCATTTTGTAATGGAATTGTAGGTTGGGTGTTTAAGAAGTTGATTGCAAGAGGGAAGAAGCTGTTCGAATGTCTGCTAGTTCTAGTTTGCATTAATCGGTGGTGCCTACCTGAGGGAAGGAGCTGGAAGAGCTGGTGACCGGGATGTGGAGGGTCCGAGAGGATTTTGCACGCTCTTGTCTTAGTTCTGGCAGTGTGAAAGTGCTCAAGGGTGGGTCGGGGGATACCGACAATCCTTTCAGCAGTTTTGATTGTCCGTTGCAGTCGGAGTTTGTCCTTTTTTGTAGCAGCACTAAACCAGGCTGTGATGGAAGAACACAGATACTGATTCGATGACCACTGTGTAGAACTGCCTCAGCAGCTACTGTGGCAGGCCGTGCTTTCTCAGAAGCCGCAGGAAGTACATCCTTTGCTGGGCCTTTTTGAGGACGGAGTTGATGGTGGCCGCCCACTTCAGGTCCCGAGAGACTGTAATTCCCAGGAATTTGAAGGTCTCGACGGTTGACACAAGGCAGCTTGACAACGTGAGGGGCAGCTGTGGTGAAGGATGCCTCCTGAAGTCCACGATCATCTCTACAGTCTTGAGCGTGTTCAGCTCTCTTTTTGCTTTTTGCAGATGATGTGGTTCTGTTGGCTTCATCAAGCCGTGACCTCCAACTCTCATTGGAGCGGTTCACAGCTGAGTGTGAAGCGGCTGGGATGAGAATCAGCACCTCCAAATCTGATCTCCAGGTCGGGGATGAGATGCTGCCCCAAGTGGAGGAGTTCAAGTATCTTGGGGTCTTGTTCACGAGTGAGGGAAGAATGGAACGGGAGATCGACAGGCGGATCGGTGCAGCGTCTGCAGTGATGCAGACTTTGTATCGATCCGTTGTGGTAAAGAAGGAGCTGACCCGGAAGGCGAAGCTCTCGATTTACCGGTCGATCTACGTTCCTACCCTCACCTATGGTCACGAGCTGTGGGTCGTGACAGAAAGAACAAGATCCCGGATACAAGCGGCCGAAATGATTGAGATAGGTTGACCCTTAGAGATAGGGTGAGAAGCTTGGTCATCCGGGAGGATCTCAGACTAGAACCGCTGCTTCTCCACATCGAGAGGAACCCGATGAGGTGGCTGGGGCATCTGATTCGGATGCCTCCCGGACGCCTCCCTGGTGAGGTGTTCCGGGCACGTCCCACCGGGCGGAGTCCCCAGGGACGACCCAAGACACGCTGGAGAGACTACATCCTTCTGCTGGCCTGGGAACGCCTCGGGATCACCCTGGAAGAGCTGAATGAAGTGGCTGGGGAGAGGGAAGCCTGGGTATCCCTGCCAAAGCTACTGCCCCCGCGACGCGACCTCAGATAAGCGGTAGAAAATGGATGGATGGATGGTCAAAGTCAAGATATTTAATGTTCAAACTGATAAACTTTTTTCATCATTAACTTAGAATTTTATGGCTGCAACACGTTCCAAAAAAGCTGGGACAGGTGGAAGAAAGTCAAGGAATGCTCAAACAGCTGTTTGGAACATCCCACAGGTGAACAGGCTAATTCGGAACAGGTGGGTGCCATGATAGGGTATAAAAGGTGCTTCCCTGAATTGCTCAGTCATTCACAAGCAAAGATGGGGCGAGGTTCACCTCTTTGTGAACAAGTGCGTGAGAAAATAGTCGAACAGTTTCAGGACAATGTTCCTCAACGTACAATTGCAAGGAATTTAGGGATTCTATCTTCGACGGTCCATAATATCATCAAAAGGTTCAGAGAATCTGAAGAAATCAACGCATGTAAGCGGCAAGGCCAAAAACCAAGATTGAAAGCCCGTGACCTTCGATCCCTCAGGCGGCACTCCATCAAAAACCGACATCAATTAGTAAAGGATATCACCACATGGGCTCAGGAACACTTCAGAAAACCAATGTCAGTAAATACAGTTCGGCGCTACATCCGTAAGTCCAACTTGAAACTCTACTATGCAAAGCAAAAGCCATTCATCAACAACACCCAGAAACACCGCTGGCTTTTCTGGGCCTGAGCTCATCTAAGATGGACTGATGCAAAGTGGAAAAGTGTTTTCGAGTCCACATTTCAAATTGTTTCTGGAAATTGTGGACATCGTGTCCTCCAGGCCAAAGAGGATAACTTACACATCTGTGAAGGCACCATTAATGCTGAAAGGTACATACAGGTTATGGAGAAACATATGCTGCCATCCAAGCTACGTCTTTTTCATGGACGCCCCCTGCTTATTTCAGCAAGACAATGCCAAACCACATTCTGCACGTGTTACAACAGCGTGGCTTCGTAATAAAAGAGTGCGGGTGATGTACAGCTGAAGCTGTACATCAAGCAAGAATGGGAAGGAATTCCACCTACAAAGCTTCAACAATTAGTGTCCTCAGTTCCCAAACGTTTATTGAATGTTGTTAAAAAAAAGTGATGTAACACAGTGGTGAACATGACCCTGTCCCAGCTTTTTTGGAACGGGTTGCAGCCATAAGTTAATTATTAGTTGCTAAAAACAATAAAGTTTATCAGTTTGAACATTAAATATCTTGTCTTTGTAGTGTATATAATTAAATATAGGTTGAACATTATATGCAAATCATTGTATTCTGTATTTATTTAACATAACGTCCCAACTTCATTGGAATTGGGGTTGTACTTAAAGTGAGAGAACTAGTCTGTTGGTAGGGGATCAATACTTATTTCATTCAAATAAAAATGGATATACATTTTCATCTTTTATTTAATGTGATTTTCTTTTAATATTCTGTGTCTCACTGTGAACATAAACCTACCATTAAAAGTAAAGACCGCTCATGTCTTTGTCAGTGGGTAAATTTACAAAATCAGGGACGGATCACAAAAATTATTTCCTCCACTGTAAATAGATAAGTCAAGAGATGTCCTATCATTTATTCAGGAATAAATTACAAGATGTGGTCTTTTTCTCACTTGAGCCCTTGCCCCCCAAAATGTCTGTGCACGTCCCTGGTTGTCTACTTTGGCAGGTGCCATAAACCAGATGATGTCTTCAAGACTGCAGATGTCCTTCTCACTTAGAGTATTCACCGCTTCTCCTTTCCTGTTCCTTTGACATGAGTGTAGCAACCACTGTAGGCTGATGCTTTACAAATTGTTCGATCATGTCATGAGAGCTAGTCCACTGTGTTAGTACATTTTGAGCTAGCTATGTGGGAAGACTATGTCTGTTGCTGCTGTTTCTCTCATAGGACTTCAACTCCGCTTGTGTTGCAATGCAAGAACCTAAACATCTTCTTCACTTTTCCCAGTAACCTTTCAGCAGTGTCAACTTGAAAGGCTTTCTGAGGCCAGATTTAATGTGTGAACAAAGTGTCATATTTCCCTCCACTCCAGCTACTATCATATCCGGGCATGATCAGTAACTAGGGCTGGCTCTTTGTGTGCAATGTTCAATTTGACACGTTTCCTTTAACAAAGCACCTGTTTTGTTACTCATTGAATACCTTGGTTTGTAAAACATGACACCTCAGCTCCCAGCCGGGAGAGATCCTCGAGAGAGAGGATTGTCACATCGGAGTCAGTTGCACATGATGTCCAGGTATCGGTGGTAATTGCCACTCATTCTGTATTCAAAAGCTGTTTTTTCACTTCATCCTTAACTTTGTTGTACAACACTGGTAGGCACTTGTTCAGTGATATGCTGTTGAGTCGGTATGGTGCATCAGGGCTCTAATGATTTTAACATGTCCCGAAAGCCCTCATACTCCACGACAGAGCAAGGTCTCAAGTCTTTGACAATAATCTGGGTTATTGATGCCGTTATTACCTTTGCTCTCATCGGGTTGCCGGTGACTTTTGGCTCGAATAAGTCTTGTATGCCTGTGTCTTTGTCTGACCATATCTTCATGCAAGCCTCCTCCTCGTTTTTTCCCCCATGGCGTTTCACCATGTGAGTGTGGAAATTTGTTGTACTGCCGGTGTCCTTTAGCGCAGCTTCAGTCTTTGCATATTTCGACACTTTTATTCAGTTCTCAATTTTTCATATAAAATCTGAATTACTTCCACACTTTGGAGTTTATACTTACTTAATATACTTATTGTGACTCCTGTCCGTATCTGCCATTTCTCCATGCATAACTGTGACAAGTCTCACGAGAGTTTTAAGAGAGCAGGAGATGGCTGTGTGATATTTCAGTTTTTCTTTAATAAATCTCCAAAGATTTCAACAATTCTGTTTTTTTTTCTGTCATTATGGGGTGCTGTGTGTACATTAATGGGGGGTGAACTTAAATGATCTTAGCAAATGGCTCCAATAAAACAAAGTGTGAAAAATTTAAGGGGGTCTTAATACTTTCCGTACCTACTGTATATGTAATAATAAATGTACATTAGTTATCCCATATTTACTCTTATAGTATTGGAAAGCATTTATTCAGCAATATAACCTTGTTTGTATCATGTAAGTTGAAGTTGTCTGTGAAGATGGTTTACACGTTGCGGTTATGTGCTCCCCCAACTTTATAGCAGCAACAGCTGTGTAAATGGGAACCGCCCAAAGGAAATAAAAAGAGAGGGATCGGCAGAGTGTGCTCAGAGCGGTAGGAGATTGTTACTGCGAACAATTCTGTTCGTTCTCCTCGCGAGTAAAATAACCATCTCTTGTCTTCCTTCCTTGTTTATTGTTTATTAAATGTTCTAGGTTGTTTGAACCTGACATTAATTTGGTCCTTCGATCCGGATGCCAAAATACCTAAGGATTCCAGCGGGTGTGGTGGACTCCAGAAAGACCGTGGCCACGGCAGGCTCCCTAGGGTGAGCCTGAGATCCTTTTTCAGGACTGGACCTCGACCCACCAGCTGGGATCTGACGGTTGACAGCATTCCGACGGAGGGAAGACAACAGTGGTGAGTTAAACTTCCTTAAAGGGGGAAGTGAATGACTGGAGGTCATTGCTTGTTAGAAAACCCTGTGAATACTAGTAAATGGCAGGTAAATGAGGGACAGCGAAGTCCGATAAATTCCGTAGAAGAAGGACGGCGGAGTCCTGTGTACACTTAAATTCCGTGAAAATCGCAGTAATAAAGCGCCTGTGTGATTGAGAAGTGAATGAATGGAGATAAAATACCACTAGGTATTTATCTCATATAAAACAGTGGGATTGTAAACAGCAGACTGGTGTGGATGCAAAGGCAAGAATTCTCCACCTGAAAAGGTTGAAGTGAGAATTACCACAACAGAAAATTTGAGTTGCTGTCCCACTGATAAGAAACCAGTGTTTAGAATATCTTAGGTGTTGACAAACTGGACCAAATTCTCTAAAATGGGGAAAGGAAGTAGTAAAATAAAACCCAGGGATACACTGCAGTGTAAAGATTGGAAGTTCATTAAAAAACAGGATCCTGATACAATTCAATATTTAGACACATGGATAACTGAACACGGCTTTAATGGTTAGTTAAATACACAAAAAATAGCCGCGTTGCAGGAATCAATCATAAAAAAGAAAAAATGAAAAACCTTAAAAAGATGAAGAAAAATGGTTTTGAGGAAACAGAATACTGGATGAGAATTTGAGAAGGAGACAGAGAACAGAAAGAGAATGTAGACAAAATAAGAAAGGAAAAGAAATGTGAAAAGAAAGACAGAGAATGTGCAGAGAAGGAAAAAGAACAATTCATGTTCCATAGAAAGGAGGATGATGAAACGGGATCACTGTTGAGGAGAAGAGAGAGTTGTTGAAGCAAGTGAAAAAGGGGGGAGGTGCAACTGCCCCCCCTTTATCCTAAATGACCACCGCCTCCACATGAGAAGGACTGACACCACATAAAGCAGACATAAACCAGTTTGTTGAGGAACTGGAAAATTTTAGGCGATCATATAACTAAAATGGTGCAGAAGTCCAACAAGTGTGGATGGCAGCCATGGGTCCAGATTGGCATAATATTAGAAGACCATGGAATCCAAGAGATGCAAATTATATTTTGGACCATGATAGTCGCAAATTGGGACACCGGGTGCAAGGATTAATTAACAGAGCAACCCAGCGTTTCAGACAGAGAGCAAATTATACTGAAATAGGAAGAATAAAACAAAAGGATGATGAGCCTTTTGAGGAATACAGAGTAAGAATGACAACTGTATTCAAGACTCACAGCAGCCTGCAGGAGGATGGAGATGTAAATGAGCCATTTCAACAGCAGTTGAACAATGCTCTCCATGCATGTTTAAAAGACGCAATTCAAAGCTGGGTTAACAAACATTACATTGGCCTGCCTACAGGGACCTTGGAGGAGTATGTAAATTCCGCCCTCCATGCTGAAAAAATAAATAAATAATAATAATAAAAGATAAAAAGAAACAGAAGTCTACAAACACCTTTTACCAAGATGAAGGACAGCAAGTTTTCTACCAAGGTGGAAGAGGCAGAGGTGGTTTTTGAGGATGAGGATTTAAAGCCTAATCAGGAAACATGAATTTTTGGAAGAAGAGGTCCTCTTAAATTTACAGGATTTATTGGCACTAGACGGGATAAAACCTGAAATAACTTTATTGGTAAATGGGAAACCAATTACTTTCTTATGTGACACAGATGCATGTAGGACCACTTTTAATGAATCAATTCCAAATGCTAGACCAAGCGAGCATTGTGTTATAGTCAGATCTGCAAGTGGAAGATTGTCTAAAGTAATAGAATCAGAACCTGTGTGGCTGAGGGACCCTGAAGGACAATCGTGCCAATTGTCCATATAAATGTTTCCTGATTGTCCAGTAAATATTTTCGGTCGAGATGGTTTGCTTTTGCTAGGATTAGCATTAGTACCGACAGCAGAAGGACACATTGCAGTAAAACGAAAAGCTGACTTGCAAAAAGGAGACATTTATGTTAATGACTGAAGGGAGAAAGGTGATCCCCAAATTACAAGACAAAATGTCAGAGAATGATTTGCATATTACACTCTGGTACAAAGGTACACCTGGTCCAGATGTGGAATATGAGATAAAATTGGCAAAAATAACAACAGCCAGAGTCACTGTGACTATTATTATTATTATTTATACACTAATACAGAAAGCACAGCAGTTGCAGAAGTGACATTAAATGAAGAGACGAAAGCACTGTTTAAAATTTGGACTCCACCCCACATCATTTTGTATAAAAATAGACAAAAAACGGAAACACTTAGGGAGAATAGTTGAACAAGGTGAGAGAGCAACTGATTGGGTTACCTTGTCAACCAATACAGAAATAAGTGCCTCAACAGGAATAGAAAAAAAGGCACTATTTTGGACAATTCAGGCACAAGAAGCGATACACCTACATTCTCAGAAAAATATGAGACTTAATGCTCACTGAGGATGAGGAGGATTTGTTGAAGGAAGTGTCAGAGAAGTTATGGTCTAAAGGACCTACAGATGTTGGTTTAATAAAAGAACCTTACCAGTACAAATCAGGCCGAAAACTGAATACAGATCATGTGTGAGACAATAGCCATTGAAACAGGATGCGCACGAAGGCATCAAACCAGTAATTGAAGATTTGATTGCTGCTGGAGTAATTGTAAAATGTGATGACTCGCCATGCAACACTCCAATATTCCCACTAAAGAAAGCACCACAATCTGTAGGCTGGCGCATGGTACAAGACTTACAAGCGGTAAATAATGCAGTCATTCAAACAGCTCCATGTGTGCTCGACCCTTACACTTTGTTGAATACACTCAGGCCAGATGCTACAGTCTTTACTGTAGTAAACATCAGCAATGCATTCTTTTCTATACCCATAGATAAGGATAGTGAGTTTTGGTTTGCATTTACGTTTGGAGGACAAAGATACCCTTTTACCAGATTATCACAAGGCAATAAAGCCCCCACACCTCCAGGCATTGACCACATCCTTAAAAGGTTGGGGAATGTGATACCACCGACTCAAGGCTTAATGAAAAGAAGCAGCTGCAGGACAGACACGTGAGCAATAGAAGATAAAAAATTATTGCAGAATCTGGGTTCCAAGTTATGTGGAAATCACTGCACCCCTGAGTAAAATGATGTATGAGGAAGACCTCAAAATGACATCACCCTTAAAGTGGACTGATGAAGCAGAAAAAGCTTTTTGTGAAATAGTTTTAATGTCAAGTACGGCACTAGCCTTGCCAGAATATAGCATACCCTTTATCCAGATGTTATATTGCAAAGGTCATTTTATGACCTCAGTTTTAGTGCAGCAACATGGAGACATTAAATCAATAGCATATTTTTCTTCCAAACTGGACAGTGTAGCATGCGCATTACTGCACTGTGTAAGAGCAGTTATTGCAGCATCTATTGCTGTAGAAACAAGTGCAACCATAGTTTTGTTTCATCCTCTGATCTTAAGGGTACCACATGCAGTTTCTGCATTGCTTTTGCAGATAAAACATGACATTTTTATCACCAGCGAGACATTTATCGTGTATGGCTACATTGTTATCACAACTACATCTAACTATTGAGAGATGCACAACATTGAACCCAGTCACATTGTTACCACTACCTGAGGATGGTACAAAACATGATTGTCAAGAGTTAGCAGAAACAACAGCCAACAGCAGAAGTGACCTGAAACATCAGCCTTTAGAAAAAAGAGAGGTCCTATTTGTAGATGGCTCATCTAAGAAAAATTTACTAGGGAAAACACAAACAGGTTATGCAGTGGTGACTAAAGACACTAATAAAAGCTGAGCGGTTACCTTCAAATTACTCAGCTCAGGCAGCAGAATTAGCAGCGTTAACAGAAGCGTGTAAAATAATGAGAGGAAAGGATGTTACTATTTACACAGATAGTCAATATGCATTTGCCACAATACACACCTTTGCACAACATTGGAAGAATAGAGGCATGATATCATCAACAGGCAAATTGGTTACACATGCAAAACTCTTATCAATATTACAAGATGACATCTATATATGACCAAACAACAAAACTATCCTACCAAATAATTTATACAAATGGGCTGCTATATTGAGTCATGGTGTAACACATGTCTCAACAGGAGGGATGGTGGGGCAGATACATTAACATTATACAACATATGGTTTTAATTCTTATTAAAAAAAAATTTGTAGAGCATGTTTGACAGGTGTAAGACACAATCCACGAGGTAATTTGAGACCACGTAGAGGGCGTTTCCCTACACCACAATACCTGTTTCAAATTATCCATATGGACTTTATTGAATTAAACCAAAGTGAGGGAAAAAAAATATTGTTTGGTCATCATAGATGCCTTTTCAAAATGGATAGAAATCTTCCCAACCAAACATCCAGATGCATTGACAGTGGCAAAAGCACTTTGTAAGGATATCATTCCTATATATGGTATTCCTGAAAAAATATACAGTGATAACGGTGCCCATTTTGTTAACCAAATTGTGAAAAAGATAGGATTGATGTTTCACATTGATCTAAAGAATCATTGTGCTTACCACCCTCAAAGTGCTGGATTAGTGGAAAGGATGAATGGAATATTAAAAAACAGACTTAAAAAAGTGCATTGAAGAAACAGGAAGGCCGTGGACAGAGTGTTTGGAATTAGTAAAACTGTATATAAACATAAGTACTTCAGGGCTAACACCCTATGAAACATTGTTTGGAAGGCCTTATAAACTATTTAAGAACCAATGGGAATCCAATGATGAAGCTAATTTAGCTGGCTACATGCGGAAAATGTTGGAAAAAAACCAACAAGCACAAAAACAAGGTGGTGAGGATCCTTTTGTCTCCCAGCAGGACGCCAAACTAGTGGACTGGGTGCTTGTAAGAAGTGTGAAGAAGAAACATTGGTACACACCTAAGTGGGAAGGCCCATTTCAAGTATTGTTGACAACCCCCACAGCTGTAAAGATAGTAGAAAGGTCAACTTGCATTTATTTGACGGTCATTACGGTTGAAAATTCCGACAAGGGAGGTGAGCAAAAGTCTGATAATAGGGTGGTCTCAGATGTTTAGAATCTGGGAAGACCCGAAAGTCAGTGAAGATTTTATAAGACGCCAAACTAAAGTAGAGAGGATATTTCAACCAGAATGACCCCTAAGTGTTTAAAATCAGCTATGGGGTGTTAGATATCAACGCTATCTGTTTTGATTTTTCTGTTAGTATGGTATTTGTGGGAACCACCCAAGGTTAAACGAACGGACCATAAAGTAACCACTCAACCCTTACTCTTACAGAGGGTTAGACATAGTAGAAGACAGTCAGGAACACCAATTCCTGTCATTCTTTGGATAGTCTCATGGGCATATAATAATTCAATTAGGGTAACCATAGCACCAAACACAACGACTAAATTGAGGCTCCCAATTACTAATTTAGAGGGATTTGCAAACATCAAACAGATAACTGGAAAAGGTTATGAGACGTATTGGTGGTACCTTACAGGACATGTATTAGATTTGAGTTGGAATTACATGTATGAGTTGGGACAGCGTGACCAGAGTTGATAAGCACAAACCTATGTTTTCCACAAAGGTAACTCTCGGGAATTTTACTTGTATAAACATTACTGGCAGACCAGAGCAGTTAGGAAATCTCTCAGCACCACTGTGTCAGGTATTGAAGGTGATATAGAGTTTTATGGCATAATTGGTCTGCTGGTAAACAAGGGTGTTTATTGCAGTATAGTATAAAGTGGAACTCAGATAAGGGTGTGGGGACGTCAGTGGGCGTTGGACCAATCAGATGACAGCGATTCCATACTTCCTCTTTGAAACATTGTATAAGTCGGGGGCAAGAACAGATAGCTTTGTTCAGTCTGCGCTGTCTCTGCTGAGGCTAGGATAAGCGTAGCTACTGACCCAGAGCTCTGTAAAATGTATAGACTCCTCTGTCAGTTTGTTGGATTTATCTCACCAAACATTATAATGAATAAACACAAAAGGAATGAAGACGTTGGTCATTTTACTCATGAGGAGGGCGCATGGGAGATTGTTCAGGTTACAGCCTCTCAACACGCTCTAAACAATCTCTCCCGTCGCTCCTGCATTTATTTGAAAATAGGGAGGTTTCTAAGTTTACAAGACATAACGTACTAAGCTACAAGACACAACACACTAAGGGTAGGGTTTCAAGGTGAAAACATGGCACCTGCCACGTCCCGGCCACGTCCTTCTCTCAGATGATTCCTGCTGAGTCATCTTCTTGAAGGCGAGACATCTTTCTTTCTAAACATTGTCCATAATACTAATGCAAGCTAAGCAAATAAATGATAACTTCTACAATATATCTAACATTTCCCTCCTGTTTATCATGTATTTGCACAAATTCTCATATCATCTTACAGTCACTTCATTTCGATTTTTTAACTGTAGAATCATTTTTATGAAACAAATACATTTATACTCAGAGTAAATTTGTCATACATGAATTTTGTAGTTTAAACATCGTAATCATCTGAATCAGGAAACAAATCAGTTAAAGCAAAATCATCATCATCATCATCATCTTTATCATCAAACAGTAATGGATACGTCATCTCCATACGGTTCTCCATGGGGTTATGGCTGTGGTGATTAATTTACTGATTAAAGCCCGAATGCATGGGATACAACAACATCCACAAAATGTCAGAATGGCTGCAAAAACAGCAATTGATATCAATATTGGTGAAATTAGGGTTTTATATTTACCAAAAACGTCCATCCAGCTGTCCCACAAGGAGTGTTGATTGAGGGTGCGTAGACCATCGATGGCTCTGGTCAAGCTGCCATCTGAAGCAGTATTGTTTGTTCTCCAAACATACCGCAAACACCTCCCTCTCTTGCGAGGAGTGTGTCGACAGCTATGCGGTTTTGGAACGTCCTTGAAGAGGTAGCTTTGAGCTGCTCATGCACAGCTTCCAACCCACTCTGAGTCCAATTTCCTAATCTCTGTACATTGAAGTGGATATAGTTTATCCCATCAACATTTTTATTAATCGTACACCACCAGCATATGAAGTCCTCCTGCAACTTGGTCAGCTAATTTGTATTGATTAGGAACCCCATGAGGAACACCTATGGCGTTGATGTATATTTTATGTTGGATAATTTTGCCTCTGCCAGGATAAATCTATTTTTTGTCTATGTTCTAGATTGGACAAAAACATTGGTGCCCTTTCCATTAAATCTTGAACAGGCATAGGGTATACTGACACATGCAATATCAAAGTGATAATAGTTCACAATCCAGATCTTTAGGTAATCTATCAAACACTCTATCATCTCCGGACCACCACCAGCTGCTGCTCCGTGATACTGGCATAAATTTTGGTCCGACTTTTATGGTTACTTTACACCGTGTGTCGTTAAGTGGTCCTATTTTTTTTTTTTTTTCCTTTACTAATCATGTTTATACAAGTGAAATTATTCGGTGCTACTAAAATAGAATTTTGTCCCGAAACTCCTGTGACTACAAGGAACCAATCATAAGTAGTTATGTTATTAACCATTAAAATGTGTTCACTTTTCTTTGAAGTTTTTTAATGGCATTTCTGGTTCAACACGGTTGCCATAACACAATGCTACTCGGAAGTGGGGATCTTTTCCGCCAGAATATGCCCACAAATTCATCATCAAACACACTGGGTGACTTGATTTGTATTTCAATATTAAACTATGGGCCGTTTTGCTTATGTTAAACTTCTTTCTATATTCTTTTGCTATTTTTTGTGACCAACTGGACCAATCATAACCTGTTTCACCAATCCTCAATTCTGCCCATTCTCTTGAGCATCATTGGTGAGAGCCGCATATGGAATTATTATTAAAGTATCTTGATTTTGGGGGGCACAAAATATTAAACTGTTTTGCCGCATTTGGAGGTCATGCCCACAGTTCTGATCATCAACTGTACTCCTTTTGGTACGAGTTAATGCTTCCAAATTTTTTATTATTGGGTTGGTCATATTGGTCCAGTTGGTAGGTGATTTCCTATCTAAAAAATGCGTTGTATCATTTAGGGTGGTACGTCCCATGTACCACAAAACAAAATCAACACTATAGTAACCAAAGTTGCTATGTAACAACTCATCGAATCTCGTAACCAACGCGGGTGTGCCATTCTGCTGAGTTCTCACTAAACGGGTTGGTGTCTTTTTTCTTCACTGACCAGCAAGCGTTTTCAGAATCTACACATCTGCTCCCGCTCCGTTATCAGACTTTTGCTCACCTTCCCTATTTGAGTACTCAGCTGAAATGACTCTTTTACAGTGTGTTAAATGAACCCACGTGTTTCTTTCTGCTATTTTGTATTGTCCCATTCATTCTTTCCACTCGACCTACACTCTGAGGGTGGTGGTAAGCACAATGGTTTTTCAAATTGATGTGGAACATGGTTCCTATTTTATTGATTATTTGATTTACAAAATGAGTCCCATTATCACTGTAAATGGTTTCAGGTATGCCATATTTTGGAATGATGTCTTTACATAGTGCTTTTGCCACTGTCAGAGCATCAGGTGATTTTGTTGAGAATAATTCGATCCATTTAGAAAATGCATCTATGATAACCAAACAATACTTTTTTCCTTCCCTTTGGTTTAATTCAATACAGACAACAGACTCTCTCCCATGTTTAACGGTGGTTTGTCTGGGATATCGATTGTATAATAGAATGTACTCTCTCTGTTTTCTAGTGTCATATAGAGGTTGTCTCTTTTTAATTCATGTTTTCGTTTCACTACAATATTTTTATTTGAAGATGGAATGAGTATAAGTCCTAGTTGGAATAAGCCATCTCTTCCCAACAAATTCACAGGGCACTCCGGGACTTTGAAAATTGGCATTTTACAAGTTCTCCCCTGAGGGAGAACTCTCTCTAATCCACACAGGCTCAAGTTCAAGTTCCATGGCAAAAGTAATTTGCGTATTTGCAGATTTAACTATTGCCTTATGTCCCGATAGTTTGGAACCTGGGATCTTTTCCCTACATGCTTTTGTATCGCAAGGAAATTTCATTTCTTTCCCATTTATTGACAAGGTTATTTCAGGTTTTTTTTTTTTTGTGTCCAAACTCAGAATGTCCTGTAAATTGAAATCCACTTCCTCATTCTCTGTAATAATTAAACAAGAGGATTTGTTGAGTTGGGAATCAGGTTGGCTTAGTCATGCGGTTGTTTGTCCGTATTCTCTGTTATTTTTCTTAGGGCAGTTACGTGCGATGTGGCCTTTATCTCCACAGCACCAACAGATGTTATTATCATAATATTTTCGACCATATCTTACCATCCCACGGCCTCTGCCGCGTCCTCTAAAATTGTCTCTCTTTTTGCCTTGATAGTAAATTTCTGCTCCTCCGTTGAGGAAGACATCTACATTATTATTATTTTTTTTTCTTCTGTCTTAACACTCTTTCTGCATGGAGGGCATGATTAACATATTCCTCCAGAGAGCCAGTTGCTAGGTTTATCCAATGTTTATCGACCCATTTGTTAATGTGCTCTCTCGAGTTCGCATGTAAAGCATTTTTCAACTGTTGTTGATAAGGGCCCTGAGGATTTGCATCCTCAGTCAATCCGCTGTTTGCTTTAAAACAAGCGGTCATTCTAACCCTGTATTCTTCAAATAGTTCATCGTCTTTTTGTTTTATCCTTGCAATTTCCGTGTAATTCGCCCTTTTGCGGAACCTGGTTGTGGTTCTTTCTATCAAGGCTCTAACTCGATGGTGTAATTCTCTGTCATCATGTGGCATTATAACACCGTGATGTTTTGGATCCTAATCTCCCCGGCAAAGATGCCAATCAGGCCCCATTGCAGTCATCCAAATTTGTTGTGTTTCTGCACCGTTTAAATGGTAGGAATGTCTAAGATTTTCCATGTCCTCAACAAACTGGACAATGTCTACTTTGTAGGGTATGAGGCCGGCTACGGCCTTTTTCACATCCTCATTAGTCCAAGTTCTATAGACCAAAATAGTTTCTTTGCGATCCTCTTGTACATTTGGATTTGCCACCTCAATCATCGGATATAAATCCATGTCCCCCTCGTTTGAGGTTGTATTTGCCATTTTGGGAACGGGAGAAAATGTTTCCCCCATATTTTTAGACCAATGCATTTGTACTCCTCCTGATCGTAAAACTCGATGAGTTTCTGATTCACAAGTTGGAGGATGCTCATGAGGTGGCAAAACCGGGTACAAGGGCGCTGATGCTTGTGTCTCATCATTTTTCTCACTTCATTTTTCAACTATCTTTGTTTTAACATTTCTTATCATTAGTCCTGTCTCGTCATCTTCCTGTCTTTGGAACAATATATTTTTATCCTTGTCTGTTTGCTCTTTTAGTTCATCTGTTAAGTTTTTCTTTTTCTCCTCTCCTTTTTCTCTTTTAGACGCCATATTTAGCCAAAAAAGTAAGTCGTCAAATCCATCTTTTCCCATTTGTGATATATTATTATTGTGCCGTTCCTTTATTTTGTTTCGAAGTTGAACTAATTTTCTCGAATTCAGCTGGCCAGCGAAACTGTATTTGGTTATCCACGTGTTTAAATGTTTTATTTTGGAAGGGTTTTGAAGTTGTACATATTTCCAATCTTTACACGTCAGGCTTTCTGTTGGATTCGTTTTATTGTTATTGTTTCCCATTTTTGTGAATTTGGAAGTCAGTTTATTTGCACCTAGAGTGACCTAATACTGACTTTATTCAAAATATGACTGGGTGACAATGAATGTCTGAGTTATGGTAACCCTCAACCTTCTACCCCAAATGGGGCGGAGGATTCTTGCCTCTGCTTCCAAACTCAGTTGTCACTTACAATCCAGTCTCTTACATCCATACTTTTACACACACACACACACGATATTAGTAACGTTTTAACAAACACACGAAAACATGGAAACACGGAAACACAAAGGCACGGAATTTTAAGTACGTCTAGGACTCCGCCGTCCTTTATTTTTATTTTTTATTTTTTTTTATTTTAACACGGAATTTTAGCACGTATAGGACTCCGCCGTCCATGCGGAATTTGTAGGACTCCGCCGTCCATGCGGAATTTGTAGGACTCCGCCGTCCATGCGGAATTTGTAGGACTCCGCCGTCCATTTACTTGCCAGTGACTAGTATTACACAAGGTTTATTTCGCCGCAGACTTCTTTGTCGCGCGATACATTCACTCTTTAAAAAAATTTTAAAAAATTTAACTCACCAGTCGTCTTCAATCCTGTGGATTGTCGTCAACCTTCAGATCCCAGTTGAGGAGTACGAAGACCAGTCCCGGAAAGGGTCTCAATTGCCGTGGCCACGGTCTCTTAACTGGGTGTCGGCTCCACAACTGGAATCCTCGGGTGTGTTGACATCCGGCTCGAAGGACCAATTTAATGTTGGATTTATCTCACCAAACATTATAATGAATAAACACAAAAGGAATGAAGACGTTGGTCATTTTACTCATGAGGAGGGCGCATGGGAGATTGTTCAGGTTGCAGCCTCTCAACACGCTCTAAACAATCTCTCCCGTCGCTCCTGCATTTATTTGAAAATAGGGAGGTTTCTAAGTTTACAAGACATAACGTACTAAGCTACAAGACACAACACACTAAGGGTAGGGTTTCAAGGTGAAAACATGGCACCTGCCACGTCCCGGCCACGTCCTTCTCTCAGATGATTCCTGCTGAGTCATCTTCTTGAAGGCGAGACATCTTTCTTTCTAAACATTGTCCATAATACTAATGCAAGCTAAGCAAATAAATGATAACTTCTACAATATATCTAACACAGTTAAAAATTGGTTGACTTTTAACACGTCATTATAATTGTAGCTCTTTCACGAAAACGAACATGCATGGAACCTCAAGAGTAATAGGTGATTAGAAAATTCAGGTTCCTACAGTATCAATAGTGGTAGAAATTGACTTCAATCCGTAGCCAAGTGGGGACATCTGGTGGTGGTGTGGAGATGCTAGACTATTTGATAAATTGCAAAAAAAAATTTAACAGGTCTTTGTGTCCTCGTGACCTTGTTGTTAGCGGTATCGGCACATCCTATGTCTGTATAAGAGTTAACAGCTAGTTTATCCACAGTCATGCCAGAACATTGGCGACAACAGAAAAGAGCAGCAGACTGGCAGGGCCAAAATGATCCAACATACATTGACGCCGTTGGTGTTCCCCGTGGTGTTTCAAGTGAGTACAAATTAGTAGATCAAATAGCTGCAGGATTTGAGTCCTCGATCTGTTGGTGGTGTACAACCAACAAAAACGAAGACAGAATCAACTACATCCATTACAACATGCGATAATTGGGCAATTGGACGCAGAGTGGGTTTGAAGCTGTGCATGAACAGCTATCAGCCACATCACTTATGGCATTCCAAAACAGGATAGCTGTTTTGGAATGGAGTATGTGCTATGTTCGGAGAACAATGCTGCACATTCATTCCCAACAACACAGCTGCGTCTGGCAGTCTCACCAAGGCCATAGAGGGACTCCGAACCCTTAATGGTAAAATGAAGGAACACTCTGGTGTTGACACCTCAATGTGGATGAATGTTTTTGGAAAATACAAAGCCCTGGTGTCCTCAATTTTGGTATCAATCACTGTTTTTGCAGCAATTTTGACCTTGTGTGGATGTTGTTGTATTCGTTGTCTGCATTCTCTCATTAATAGATTGATAACAACAGCAATCACACCCATGGCTCAAATGTATCCTTTACTTGGTCTTGACCCTGAAGATAATGACAGTAATGATGATGATGACGTGCATTATGACCTGCCTGAATTGTTTCCAGATCCAGGTGACTATGAATAAAGATTAACATTGCCTCTGAGTTTAAATGTATGTGTTTTCATAAAAATGATCTTACAGTCGAAAATCTAACTGAAGTGACTGATGTATGGTGATATGAGAATTTAAGCAAATATGTGATAAACAAGAGGGAAATGTTAGAATAAATGTACGTTATCCCATATTTACTCTTATAGTATTGGAAAGCATTTATTCAGCAATATAACCTTGTTTGTATCATGTAAGTTGAAGTTGTCTGTGAACATGGTTTACACGTTGCTGCTTTGTGCTCCCCCAACTTTATAGCAGCAACAGCTGTGCAAATGGGAACCGCCCTAAGGAAATAAAAAGAGAGGGATCGGCAGTGTGTGCTCAGACCGGTAGGAGATTGTTACTGCGAACAATTCTGTCCTTTCTCCTCGCGAGTAAAAGAACCATCTCTTGTCTTCCTTCCTTGTTTATTGTTTATTAAATGTTCAAGGTTGTTTGAACCTGACAGTATACACCTGAACAGCGCTTCTGGTCACAATTTACACAGAAAGTCTCCTCAGTTTTGAACTGCAGGATTCCAATTTCTCCTAATCTTTGGCTATCGGGGATTTACCACTAGAAGTCCCACAGCCCTGCGATTGGGTGGCGACTAGTTCAGGGTGTAGCCCGCCTCTCGCCCAGAGTCCGATGAGATAGGCTCCAGCACGGCCTAGTGAGGATAAGCAGTACGGGAAATTAATGAATGAGTCCCACAGCCCAGCAATTTGGCTTTTCTAACTTTCATGGCCAAAGGACAGCTAAGTGGCTGGATTAGTTTAGAACTAATATCCTAACTCAGGTGTGAACAGCCCCATCTTGATACCATTGGTCTGTAAATGAGGCAATTACTCTCTACTCAATTACTGAAAGGGAACTCATGTTGCCTTGCCTTTACCTGAATAAATCAGTGTTGTAATATAACGAGAGAGAGCGGTAGAGGTTGAGAAATAGTGTACGATATTTAGTCACAGCAATGCAGCCCTATGGGGGGCAAAAGTGAATGCAAACTATCATAGATGCCTTTTCAAAATGAATAGATCCCTCTGCATTTATCTGGGCTTGGGACCCACCGGGAGGAGACCCCGGGGATGACCCAGGACATGCTGGAGAGACTACGTTTCTCAGCTTGGCCTGGGAATGCCTCTGGATCACCTGAAGAGCTGGAGGAAGTGGCTGGGGCTTCCCTGCTAAAGATACTGCCCCCGCGACCAGACCTCGGATAAGCGGAAGAAAATGGATGGATGGAAGACATACAAGACCACATATAATCTCCCTCGATCTGGGGCTCGACGCAAGATCTCACCACATGGGGTCAAAATGATCACAAGAGCGGTGGGCAAAAATCCCAGAACCACACGGAGGGACCTAGTGAATCACCTGCAGAGAGCTGGGACCAAATTAACAATGGCAACTATCAGTAACACACTACGCCGCCAGGAACTCAAATCCTGCAGTTACCCTGCTAAAGCCAGTACACGTCAAGGCCCGTCTGAAGTTTGCTAGAGAGCATTTGGATGATACAGAAGAGGATTGGGAGATGTCATATGGTCAGATGAAACCAAAATAAAACTTTTGGGTAAAAACTCAACTTGTTGTGTTTGGAATAGAAAGAATGCTGATTTAATCCAAAGAACACCATACCTACTGGCACGGGGGTGGAAACATCATGCTTTGGAGCTGTTTTTCTGCAAAGGGACCAGGACGACTGATCCATGTAAAGTAAAGAATGAACGGGGCCATATATTGTGATATTTTGAGTGAAAACCTCCTGCCATCAGCAAGGGCATTGAAGATGAAACGTGGCTGGGTCTTTTAGCATGACAATGATCCCAAACACACCGCCCGGTCAACAAAGGAGTGGCTTCGTGAGAAGCATTTTAAAGTCCTGGAGTGGCCTAGCCAGTATACAGATCTCAACCCCATAGAAAATATTTGGAGGGAGTTGAAAGTCTGTTTTTCCCAGCGACACCCACTGCTCTCAAGGAGATCCGCATGGAGGAATGGGCCAAAATACCAGCAACAGTGTGTGGAAACCTCGTGAAGACTTACAGAAAAAGTCTGACCTCTGTCATTGCCAACAAAGGGTAAATAAAGTATTGAGATGAAGTTTTGTTATTGACCAAATATTTATTTTCCACCATATTTTGCTAATAAATCCTTTAAAAATCAGACACTGTGATTTTCTGGATTTTTTTTCTCATTTGTTATCTTATAGGTGAGGTATACCTATGATGCAAATTACAATCCTCTCTCATCTTTTTAAGTGTGAGAACTTGCACAATTGGTGGCTGACTAAATACTTTTTTGTACTCTTGTGTACAGTTGATTGAATGCACCCTGATATTCAGCATAGTGGTGTCTTTTCCCTCTCTTTTTGGACAAAGAAAACGAACACGCAAGGACGATTGAAGGTTCCATGATCTATTGAACATTGACATTATATTGCGTCCATAACAGATGGTGACCCTGCGTCGTGATTTGTCCGATAGGAGAGGTTAATTTTGCTCATCAATTACTTGGCCTGAACTCACAAACAGAGCGCTCACAAACTAAGGTAAGCAGAGACCTTTTTAACAAAATTCTGCACATCAGAATCAGAATCAGAATCATCTTTATTTGCCAAGTATGTCCAAAACACACAAGGAATTTGTCTCCGGTAGTTGGAGCCGCTCTAGTACAACAGACAGTCAATTTACAGAACACTTTGGAGACATAAAGACATTGACAAAAAACAAAAAACAATTGTGCAAAAAGATGCAGAGTCCTCTAGCACGTGTATGCGGTTTAAAGTGACGAGTAGTGCGATCATCTGGGACAATGTTGGTTGTGCAAATGTTACAGATACTCCTCAATCAGTGTGCAAATGGAGCAGATGCTACTCTGGCATGAGTGGCCAGTATATGCAAATAGTGCAGCATGGCGAGACAACTACAGTGAGTGCCCGAGTAATACATAATTGGCCCCACAGAAATGTGACAACGAACTCAAGTCAAAGAATTTCCAGCTTGTTGTAATGGAATTATAGGTTAGGTGTTTAAGACGTTGATTGCAAGAGGGAAGAAGCTGTTGGAATGTCTACTAGTTCTAGTTTGCGTTGATCCGTAGCGCCTACCTGAGGGAAGGAGCTGGAAGAGCTGGTGACCGGGGTGCAGACGGTCCGAGAGGATTTTGCACGCCCTTGTCTTAGTTCTGGCAGCGTGCAAGTCCTCAATGGTGGGTAAGGGGGTACCGACAATCCTTTCAGCAGTTTTGATTGTCCGTTGCAGTCGGAGTTTGTCCTTTTTTGTAGCAGCACCAAACCAGACTGTGATGGAAGAACACAGGACTGATTCGATGACCGCTGTGTAGAACTGTCTCAGCAGCTCCGGTGGCAGGCCGTGCTTTCTCAGAAGCCGCAGGAAGTACATCCTCTGCTAGGCCTTTTTGAGGACGGAGTTGATTTTGGTCGCCCACTTCAGGTCCTGAGAGATTGTAATTCCCAGGAACTTGAAGGTCTCGACGGTTGACACAAGGCAGCTGGACAACGTGAAGGGCAGCTGTGGCGAAGGATGCCTCCTGAAGTCCACGATCATCTCTACAGTCTTGAGCGTGTTCAGCTCCAGGTTGTGTCGGCCGCACCACAGCTCCAGCCGCTCCGCTTCCTGTCGATATGCAGACTCGTCACCGTCCTTGATGAGGCCGATGACAGTGGTGTCATCTGCAAACTTCAGGAGCTTGACAGTCGGGTTCGCTGAGGTGCAGTCGTTCGTGTAGAGAGAGAAGAGCAGCGGCGAGAGGACACAACCTTGGGGCGCCCCAGTGCTGATGCTGCGTGTGGATGAGGTGGCCTCCCCCAGCCTGACCTGCTGTGTCCTGCCCGTCAGAAAGCTGTAAATCCACTGGCAGATGGCAGGTGAGACGCTGAGCTGGAGAAGCTTGGTTGAAAGGAGTTCAGGGATGATGGTGTTGAACGCTGAGCTGAAGTCCACGAACAGGATCCTCGCGTAGGTCCCTGCATTGTCGAGGTGTTCTAGGATGAAGTGCAGTCCCATGTTGACTGCATCATCCGCAGACCTGTTCGCTTGGTAGGCAAACTGCAGGGGGTCCAGCAGGGGACCTGTGACACTCTTGAGGTGGTCCAGCATGAGACGTTCAAAGGACTTCATGACCACAGATGTCAAAGGCCTGTAGTCATTCAGACCAGAGATTGCAGATTTCTTGGGGACTGGAATGATGGTGGAGCGTTTGAAACAGGATGGAACTTCGCACATTTCCAAAGATCTGTTGAAGATCTGAGTGAAGACTGGAGCGAGCTGGTCCGCGCAGACTTTGAGGCAGGATGGGGACACATGGTCCGGGCCTGCCGCTTTGTTAATCTTCTGTTGTTTGAAGATGCGTCTCACATCCTGTTCATGGATGGTTAACGCAGAAGTCAGAGGTGTGGTTGTGGTCGCGGGTGCGGCCGGGTGGGTGTGTGGTGTGAAACTGTCCTTTTCAAATCTGCAGTAGAAGGTATTCAAGTCGTTGGCTAGTGTGCTATTGTTCTCAGCTTGGGGGGATCGTCGCTTGTAATTAGTCAGCGATTGGAATGCATGCCAGACTGATTTAGAGACGTTCGCGCTAAACTGTTTTTCCAACTTTGCTGCATAGATCCTCTTTGCAATGTTAATTTCTTTAGTAAGCTGGTTTCTAGCTCGATTATACAGTGCCCTGTCCCCGCTCCGATAGGCATCTTCCTTAGCTTGGCGAAGCTGCTTAAGTTTAGCAGTGAACCACGGCTTGTTGTTTTTGAATGTCCGAAATGATTTTGTTGGTACACAAACCTCTTCACAGAAACTGATATAGGATGTGACAGTGTCTGTATATTCATCCAGGCTGCCAGCTGAATTTTCAAAGACACTCCAGTCTGTGCAGTCTAAACAGCTTTGAAGTTCCATCTTGGCTTCATTGGTCCACTTTTTGACTGTTTTCACTGTAGGCTTCGCACATTTAAGTTATTGCCTGTATGTCGGTATTAAGTGAATTAAGCAGTGATCAGTCGAGCCCAGGGCTGCACGAGGTATAGCACGGTATGCGTTTTTTACCGTAGTGTAGCAGTGGTCTAAAGTATTATTTTTCCTGGGAGGACAGTCGATGTGCTGCTTGTATTTAGGGAGTTCGTGGTTGAGTTTAGCTTTGTTAAAGTCCCCGAGAATAATGAGGGGTGAGTCCGGGTGTTTTTTTTCAATTTCGTTGACTTGTTCGGCGAGCTTTAGCAATGCGGCGTTCGTGTTAGCTTGAGGCGTAATGTAGACTCCAACCAGTATGAACGATGCAAACTCACGTGGCGAGTAGAATGGTTTACAGTTCAAAAACAGCGACTCCAAATGCAGGCTGCAGTTTGTGCTGAGACAGTTACCAAATTACAGTTACCAAATTATTTGTGAGTCCGAGACAAGTAATTTTTTCTAATCATAAGTTTTGTGTGACTCGTGAGATAGAGAAATCCTATAACAAAGGTTGTGGAAGGTTAGGCTCCAATCACGACAGATTGGAGAAGGTTATCCCCCAGTGACGACTGGGGAAGGTTATCCCCTGACAACGGTCAGGGAAGATTACCACTATTAAAAGGTAAATATTAGAAGTGAAGACTCCCTCTGGTTAGAGACCAGGGAAGGTCTTGCAGGACAAGAATAATAAAGTGTTATTTATGTGTAGGAAAGTCTTTCAGGCATTTTTAGTACACACCGAAAGAACTGTTAGGAGAATTCCGAAGTGAATTAAAAAGATGTATTAAGTGTGGGAAAACCCCAAGGAGAAAGGCGCCACTTGTGGTAGAAGCTTCCTTTCTCACACTTGAAATATCTCTCACAGTGACATTCACTTTTCCAGGAATTCTCCCCATATTTATATGATGGAAGGAAATTTTGCAGCACGGTGGGCGACTGGTTAGAGCGTCTGCCTCACAGTTCTGAGGACCAGGGTTGAATCCCCGGCCCCGCCTGTGTGGAGTTTGCATGTTCTCCCCGTGCCTGCGTGGGCATCCAGTCGGACGGCGATAAACCACCTGCATCTGTTTGGCTTTGAGTGATAAAGAGGAAGTGGTCTGAACCAAGGTGGACGGGACCGTTCACCGTGACTGCGAGGACTTCACACGGCTGCCAACTTGAAGGAAAAGGGACAAACTGGTTCCACAGGTCACAATGTCGTGTTGCCAAACCACTTTGATTGTTTCATTAGTGTTGCATATATTGCCTCAAGTTGCATTCGGCAAACGGGAAATTTAGTAGACCAACAATTCATGTAGCAGGAGAAAGGGTACCAAGCAAATGTGGAATACCATTCCAAATTACAATTAATCACAAAGAAAAAAAAACACAAAAAATGGTGGACAAAGGCATTAAGGGCCAGAAAAACCGTAATGCAATAATGGATAGAATAAAATTCCAAAGAAATTATGATTCAACACAAAACCCTATTATGCTAAGCATCAATGGTCAGGTAATTGGACAAACACAACATTCATATTTAGTGATAGGAGCGGATGTTTCTGGAAGAGATCCACATGGTCTTATCCACATCAATAAATTTGAGGAAGAACAAACCGCTAACAAACAACCAAGTTCCGAGGCTGTCGCAAACCCTCCTATAGTACAAATACTTAACAACCCACCTAGCATAGTGGAAATTTTCAACACAGACAAAATTACATCAAGTCAAATTTTAGCTTTAGCCACAGGATACACACAACAAAACCTGTGGATAGCCTACTTACAAGAAACGGCCCGATTTGGCAACTTTGGGGATTGTATAATGTGTGCAGCCGCACGACCCACTGTATATTCAGCTCCACGACCAATTATAGATATGGTGGGCTGGAACGTCACTGAGATCCACGGAAACGGTTTGGCACATAGAACGTTTTGGTGAATAATACAATGGAGTTTTGTAGCTTTACCTTTGTAGCTTTAACTGTTGCTTTTTCTCAGGACAAATGTTCGCCACCATTTTCATCACACAGTCTTTAATAAATTCACCCTCAGTAAAAGGTTTGCAGTGCTTGGCAATCAGCGTTGCCACCTCATAGCTTGCCTTTGTTGTATTTTCATTCGACTCACTGGTTCTTGTGAAAAAGTGTTGCTGTGCCGTTAAACCAGCTTCCAGTTGCTTCAATTTTTCACTGTGTTCGTTCCCAGTTAGCTTGTCGTAATTAGCATGTTCCGTCTGGTCGTGCCTCTTTATATTGAACTCCTTGAACACAACCACAGTCTCTTGGCAAATTAGGCAGACGCAGTTGTTTCTAAACTCAGTGAAAAAATATTCAGACTTCCATTTGTCCTGGAAACGTCGACCCTCGCTATCAACTTTCCTTTTCTTACTTCCAGTTGCCATTTTAGAAATGGGCAAAAAAACGGCCCCACGAGAGTTCAGCCACAAGTTTACTGCCATCCTGTGGTGAAATATAAAATTGCGCGTGTATTTTGTACTGCCGGGCCACATATTATTGGTTTTATGACAGAGGCTTCGGGCCAGTGGAAATATGAACACGGGCCGGATTTGGCCCGGGGGCCGGACTTTGGGCATGTCTGGCTTAGGGTCTGTTACATAGTACCACTATGTAAACAGGGGAATTGTTGGATTGTTCTATTTTGTACTCATGAAGCTATGTTCCATTATCTAACAATTATGTTCCGTTTTCAAAACACTAGGGTAATAAATGATTAAGTTTTGTTATCCATGAGAATATGTAGGAGTTTAGATTACTGAAGAATGATGGTTTTAGGATGACTCCCCTTTTCTGATAACACCCAAGGCCAGAGCTACCTTCTGCTAAGCATATATCAAAACCTTCTGCATAACAGTCATAACGAAACCTTCTGACGTGTATAAAAGGAGTTAGCTCAAATAAACAAGATTGAAGGTTCCATGATCTATTGAACATTGACATTATATTGTGTCCTTAACTGTACTCAAGCCCAAAAAGGGCACCCATAGCCAAAATTATTCAGTAGTGTGTGTATAATATACGTAATATACGTAATGCAGCCCTATGGGGGGCACAAGCCAGTGCAAACTGTAGACCGGTCCCAAGCCCGGATAAATGCAGAAGATTGTGTCAGGAAGGGCATCCGGCGTAAAAATTTGCGAAACAAATATGAGCGTTCATCCAAAGAATTCCATACCGGATCGGTCGTGGCCCGGGTTTACAACGTCCGCCACCGGCGCCGTCAACCTGCAGGGCGCCGGTGGAAATTCAGCTACTGTGGGTCGAAGAAGAAGAAAAGGTGGAAGGTGGGTTCTTCGGCAGAAAGAGAAGTGGATAGCACAGAGCCTAGAACTGAATGTGGGGACTTTGAATGTTGGGACTATGACAGGAAAATCTTAGGAGTTGGTTGACATGATAATTATGAGAAAGGTTGATATATTGTGTGTCCAGGAGACCAGGTGGAAAGGCAGTAAGGCTAGAAGTTTAGGGGCAGGGTTTAAATTATTTTACCATGGTGTAGATGGGAAGAGAAATGGTGGCGGGATTATTTTAAAAGAAGAGTTGGCTAAGAATGTCTTGGAGGTGAAAAGAGTATCAGATTGAGTGATGAGGCTGTAACTTGAAATTGAAGGTGTCATGTATAATGTGATCAGTGGCTGCAAGGTAGTGGTAGGAGAGAGTGTGGCTAGACGACATAGGATGATGGTGTGTAAGATGACTCTGGTGGTGGGGAGGAAGATTAGGAAGACAAAAGCAGAGGAGAAAACCATGTGGAAGCTGAGACAGGACGAGTGTTGTGCAGCTTTTCGGGAAGCGGTGAGACAGGTTCTCGGTAGACAGAGGAGCTTCCAGAAGACTGGACCACTGCAGCTAGAGAGATCAGATCAGAGAGGCAGGCAGGAGAGTACTTGGTGTATCTTCTGGCAGGAAAGGAGATAAGGAGATTTAGTGGTGGAACCTCACAGTTACAGGAAATCATACAAGGAAAAAGGTTAGCTCAGAAGAAGTGGGACACTGAGAAGACCGAGGAGAGGCAAAAGGACTACATTGAGACGCGACATAGGGCAAAGGTATAGGTGGGGCCAAACGAGGCATATGATGACATGTATGCCAAGTTGGACACTGAAGAGGGAGAAACGGATCTATACAAGTTGGCCAGACAGAGGGATAGAGATGGGAGGCATGTGCAGCAAGTTACGGTGATTAAGGATAGAGATGTATATGTTGACTGGTGCCAGTAGTGTGCTAGCTAGATGGAAAGAATACTTCGAGGAGTTGATGAAGGAGGAAATGAGAGAGAAGGAAGAGTAGAAGAGGCAAGTGTGGTGGACCAGGAAGTGGCAATGATTAGTAAGGGGGAAGTTAGAAAGGCATTAAAGAGGATGACAAATGGAACGGCAGTTGGTCCTGATGACATTCCTGTGGAGGTATGGAAGCATCTCGGAGAGGTGGCTGTGGAGTTTTTGAGCAGCTTGTTCAATATAATTCTAGCGCGTGAGAAGATGCCTGAGGAATGGAGGAAAAGTGTGCTGGTGTCCATTTTTAAGAACAAAGGTGATGTGCAGAGCTGTGGGAACTATAGAGGAATAAAGTTGATGAGCCACACAATGAAGTTATGGGAAAGAGTAGTGAAGGCTAGACTCAGGACAGAAGTGAGTATTTGCTAGCAACATTATGGTTTCATGCCTAGAAAGAGTACCACAGATGCATTATTTGCCTTGAGGATGTTGATGGAAAAGTACAGAGAAGGTCAGAAGGATCTCCATTGTGTCTTTGTAGATCTAGAGAAAGCCTATGACAGAGTACCCAGAGAGGAACTGTGGTACTGCATGCGGAAGTCTGGAGTGGCAGAGAAGTATGTCAGAATAATACAGGACATGTATGAGGGCAGCAGAACAGTCGTGAGGTGTGCTGTAGGTGTGACGGACGAATTTAAGGTGGAGGTGGGACTGCATCAGGGATCAGCCCTGAGCCCCTTCCTGTTTGCAGTGGTGATGGATAGGCTGAGGTTAGACAGATGAGGTTAGACTGGAATCCCCGTGGACCATGATGTTGGCAGATGACATTGTGATCTGCAGTGAAAGCAGGGAGCAGGTGGAGGAACAGTTAGAAAGATGGAGGCATGCACTGGAAAGCAGAGGAATGAAGATTAGCCGAAGTAAGACAGAATATATGTGCATGAATGAGAGGGGTGGTGGGGGAAGAGTGAGGCTACAGGGAGAAGAGATAGCAAGGTGGAGGACTTTAAATACTTGGGGTCAACTGTCCAGAGCAATGGTGAGTGTGGTCAGGAAGTGAAGAAACGTGTCCAAGCAGGTTGGAACGGGTGAAGGAAGGTGTCAGGTGTGTTATGTGACAGAAGAGTCTCTGCTAGGATGATGGGGCAAAGTTTATAAAACAGTGGTGATGCCAGACATGATGTATGGATTAGAGACAGTGGCACTGAAGAGACAACAGGAAGCAGAGCTGGAGGTGGCGGAAATGAAGATGTTGAGGTTCAATCTCGGAGTGACCAGGTTGGATAAAATTAGAAATGAACTCATCAGAGGGACAGCCAAGGTTCGATGTTTTGGAGACAAAGTTAGAGAGAGAAGACTTCGATGGTTTGGACACGTCCATCCATCCATTCATTTTCTTTACCGCAATTTTAAAAAATTAGATAGCGTGGTAGCGCAAGTGCACATGCCCTCTTACAAATCGGTATTTGGCTGTGTTCAGAATTAAAGGTCAATTAAAGGTCAGAGGACAAAAGATGTTATGGGGTCAGATAAAATTCATATTTGCATTGTTTATATGTTATGTAATACATGCATGTCACTTCCAGCAAGTTGTCAGCTATAAGTTTAGAAAAGTGAAGTGAAAGTGAAGTTTTTATTACGCGTCTTGAGCACTCCTCGAACATACTCGAAGCTCAAGACAGCTTCCCCTGTCGATTGACTTTCCCCATCGATGTGGTCTCCTTTTTCACTTGGAAAGCCAAAGAAAGTCTTGCCACTGCCTGAACCCCTTGTACAACCAAATGCCACACAATAAACCATCGTGAAATCGTTAAGTCATACAACAACAAATATACAAGGACGGGAAAAACAGCACACAATGCCGAACGAACAGGCTGTTTGGCGAGTGTTACGTCACAGCGCCGGATAGAGCTGAAGACCGGAAGACGCGAGATGCAAAAAGCAGAAGGCACATTCTAAATCATACTTATCGATTTAAGTTCTGTATATCTGGTACATAATCACTTATAAATGGCAGATGTGGTTTGTATAGGGGTTCTAGAGTTAAAGAAACATTTTAACATCTTTGTCCTCTGACCATTAAGCAATTAAATTGAAATTCATGTTAAACTGAAGTCGTATCCAAGAAAACTAAAACCAATAAAAAAGTATCAATGTCATATCAAAACACAGTTTGAATAGGTCTCGTTCCCACAGCTTGCGACTATAGGTAAGGGTAGGAACGTAGATCGACTGGTAAATTGAGGACTTCGCCTTTCGGCTTAGCTCCTTCTTCACCACGATACAAAGACCACATCACTGCAGACGCTACACCAAGCTGCCTGTCGAGCTCCCATTCCGTGCCGTTCTTTTCCAAAAGAACAAGATCCCGGATACAAGTGGCCAAAATGAGTTTCCTCCGCAGGGTGTCCGGGCTCTCCCTTAGAGATAGGGTGAGAAGCTCGGTCATCCGGGAGGATCTCAGAGTAAAGCCGCTGCTCCTTTACATCGAGAGGAGCCAGATAAGGTGGCTGGGGCATCTGATTCGGATGCCTCCCGGACGCCTTCCTAGTGAGGTGTTCCGGGCACGTCCCACCGGGAGGAGACCCCGGGGACAACCCAGGAAATGCTGGAGAGACTCTCTCCTGGCTGGCCTGGGAATGCCTCGGAATCCCCCGGAAGAGCTGGATAAAGTGGCTGGGGAGGAAGTCTGCGCTTCCCTGCTAATGCTACTGACCCCGCAACCCGACCTCGGATAAGCGGAAGAAGATGGGTGGATGGATGGATGTTTTGTTCATAGCAACTTTGTAAAATGTACAATGATGGTGCAGTTTATTTTTCATTTCTCATTACCTAACTTGTACATGTCAATCTTTTTAGTGTCTTTCATTTGATTGGCAGATTGACCTTTAATGTCCAATTAGGTAGTGGTGGGCGTAGTCTAACATGAACGTTCTCAAAAGACCAGTTCAATGATTGTCCATTTTGGACTGTGGCTAAAAGCAGGGAAGCAAGCCAAAGAGGAAGAAGTAATTCTCATAAACATACAGTATCAGTCGCCACAGAGTCTCCTCGTTCGTTTTGGATTATTTGTCATCCAATTGAAAGTAAGTATTGATGTATTTTTTTAGTGTGCTCAGAGGAATGTTTTGTGCTGGAAAGAAAAATACTAATTGTGATTAGCGATGTAGCATGCTAATGTTAATGCTAGCATTTTGTTTGTCTCTTGTATGCAAAGTGTAGAGCTTTAAATATAATTCAAAACTAAAGAGAGACTTTAATTTACAGCAGGCTATGGATACTCTCTTTGGGCTCTGCTGTGGATAGTAAGTCGCCTCACTCGTCTGGTTTGACCTTTGGCTAAGCTGCTTTGGTTAGAGGCCCGCATGGAGTGGGTGCTTCTCTTGCCGCCAGCATTATCTATCGACTGAACTGGGGATTTGTGAGTACCATTTTAACATAGTTGTACGTTCATTTTATTTTGGGCTTGCATTGCAAATGAAACAGCCCCCTTTTTTTTTGAGGTCACAACTCACAGACGAAATAACACTGAACAAAATAGGAGATACCTAAAATGCAACTCCAAGCCTACCTTGAAAGGAAAAATGGCCATCCAAACCAGCCGTCAGTAATACTGTTGCGCCTCATCCTTCCTTCTAAAGACAAAGAGAGATAATTCAAGACCCCCACTGGGTACAAGGAGAAGAAGGTTTGGACTAACTTAATTAGGAATAGCTTGACAAGTCAGGGTTGACAGTCTCTGGGGTTGAGGTCACCGAGGTGGTTAAAAAGCTCCTCGTTGGCAAGGCCCCCGGGGGTGGATGAGATTCGCCCGGAGTTCCTCAAGGCTCTGGATGTTGTAGGGCTGTCCTGGTTGACACGCCTCTGCAACATCGCATGGACATCGGGGACAGTGCCTCTGGATTGGCAGACTGGGGTGGTGGTCCCCCCTGGGGTGGTGGACCACCCTCCGGGGACCGGAGGGTGTGTTCCAACTACAGGGGGATCACACTCCTCAGCCTCCCTGGTAAGGTCTATTCAGGGGTGCTGGAGAGGAGGGTCCGTCGTGAAGTCGAATCTCAGATTCAGGAGGAACAGTGTGGTTTTCGTCCTGGTCGTGGAACAGTGGACCAGCTCTACATATATTGTATACTAGGTAATGCCAACATTTAGTTTCACTTTATCAGACAAGTGGTTACGGGAGGAATTGCTGGCAGTCCCTTCCGTGATCTTACAACAAATTAAGTCAATTCATTGAACAACCGATGCATGCTACAACAGTATAAGAAAAGCAACATGATGTACGAAGATGGCAGCAGATTCCACAGAATCTGATATGAAGAGGAGGATAGCAGAATGGCTAATCAATTATGGACAATTGTGATAATGCTGTGGTGATCACGTCGAACCGGCGTGTTTTGAGAAAGACTTAGCAGAAAGCATTGGATACACAGGTGTAGTTAAGCAGAGGCTGAAACCAGCTGTGGTGCCAACTATTTTTCCTACGGCCATCGTGACCTCAACTACCAGCAAGAGAACTAAATCTCGCAGCCACCACGGTGCAGCAGCGAAGCGGCGCTGACAAGATGTGAGGATTTTCTTGGATATACTTACAACTATTATGGTTATTATGCACTGGGCAGTAGGAAAAAAAGACCCACGCAGTACTTTTCAGTACTGTCGTCTGTACTCTTGCCTATACGACAAGTCAACAGACACGGTAAAGACTTACTTTGCGGCGTGTTATAAAGCTGCTCGAGCAAGGGGCACACAATATATAGAAATACGCTGTCACTGAAACATATAAGAATATATAATATGTATAATCGTGCTAAAAAATATTGGCACTGGGGTGCCATTATTTCTAGCCATGACTGTATAAAAAGACATGCTTTTGACATACCGTCACATCGACCCAGTGGCCGCTCTCTTTTTCTGTTGTACAGCTGCTAGTTGGCTGCTCGTCGTCGTCACTCTCAGGTTCCGACCTCCTGATCAGCTCAAACATGTACGGTTTGACGATGCCAAGTTCAGTTGGGTGCTCAGTGGCCGCTCTCTTTTTCTGTTGTACAGCTGCTACTTGGCTGCTCGTCGTCGTCACTGTCAGGTTCCGAACTCCTGATCAGCTCAAACATGTACGGCTTGACGATGCCAAGTTCAGTTGGGTGCTCCTGTACGTCAAAACCCTCCTCCTCCTCATATTCCAACACAGGCACGTCATTGCGTATAGAGTGTAGCGCGCTGTGTTTGGCAATTGTAATGTCACACCCCGGTGTCTTGAGCTTTGAGTATGTTCGGGGAGTGCTCAATGCGCGTAATAAAAATTAATTTTTAGCTAAACTATAGTTGACAACTTGCTGGAAGTGACGTGCATGTATTTCATAACAAACAATGCAAATACCCCCTCCTTGAGCAGTCACCTTATCGTGGTGGAGGGGTTTGTGTGTCCCAATGATCCTAGGAGCTAAATTGTCTGGGGCTTTATGCCCCTGTCAGGGTCACCCGAGAAGTTCCGACCAGATATAGTCGGACTCGCCTCCACGCACAGCTTGGGTTCTGGTACCAGTCCTCTCGAGAGGGGTTGGACTCTCTTCCACTCTGGAGTTGCCCACGGTGAGAGGCGCCGAGCAGGTGTGGGTATACTTATTGGTCCCCGGCTCGGCGCCTGTACGTTGGGGTTCACCCCGGTGGACGAGAGGGTAGCCTACCTCCGCCTTCGGGTGGGGGGACGGGTCCTGACTGTAATTTGTGCCTATGCACCAAACACCAGTTCAGAGTACCCACCCTTTTTGGAGTCCTTGGAGGGGGTGCTGGAGAGTGCTCCCGCTGGGGACTCCATCGTTCTGCTGGGGGACTTCAATGCTCACGTGGGCAATGACAGTGAGACCTGGAAGGGCGTGATTGGGAGGAACGGCCACCCCGATCAGAACCCGAGTGGTGTTCTGTTATTGGACCTCTGTGCTCGTCACAGATTGTCCATAACGAACACCATGTTCAAGCATAAGGGTGTCCACACGTGCACTTGGCACCAGGACACCCTAGGTCGCAGTTCGATGATCAACTTTGTGGTCGTGTCATTGGACTTGCGGCCGCATGTCTTGGACACTCTGGTAAAGAGAGGGGCGGAGCTGTCAACTGATCACCACCTGGTGGTGAGTTGGCTCCGATGGTGGGGGAAGATGCCGGTCCGACGTGGCAGGCCCAAACGTATTGTGAGGGTCTGCTGGGAACGTCTGGCGGAATCCCCTGTCAGAAGGAGTTTCAACTCCCACCTCCGACAGAACTTTGCTCATGTTCCAGGGGAGGCGGGGGACATCGAGTCCGAGTGGACCATGTTCCATGCCCCAGGGGTGGATGAGATTCGCCCGGAGTTCCTCAAGGCTTTGGATGTTGTAGGGCTGTCCTGGTTGACACGCCTCTGCAACATCGCGTGGACATCGGGGACAGTGCCTCTGGATTGGCAGACTGGGGTGGTGGTCCCCCTTTTCAAGAAGGGGGACCGAAGGCTGTGTTCCAACTACAGGGGGATCACACTCCTCAGCCTCCCTGTTAAGGTCTATTCAGGGGTGTTGGAGAGGAGGGTCTGTCGGGAAGTTGAATCCCAGATTCAGGAGGAGCAGTGTGGTTTTCGTCCTGGCCGTGGAACAGTGGACCAGCTCTACACCCTCGGCAGGGTGCTCGAGGGTGCATGGGAGTGCGCCCAACCAGTCTACATGTGTTTTGTGGACTTGGAGAAGGCGTTCGACCGTGTCCCTCGGGTGGTCCTGTGGGGGGTGCTTCGGGAGTATGGGGTACCGAACCCCCTGATACGGGCTGTCCGAACCCCCTGATACGGGCTGACTCGGTCCCTCTACGACCGAGTCAGAGTTTGGTCCGCATATCTGGCAGTAAGTCGGACCCGTTTCCGGTGAGGGTTGGACTCCGCCAAGGCTGCCCTTTGTCACCGATTCTGTTCATAACTTTGATGGACAGAATTTCTAGGCGCAGCCGAGGCGTAGAGGGGGTCCGGTTTGGTGGCCTCAGTATTGCATTTCTGCTTTTTGCAGATGATGTGGTTCTGTTGGCTTCATCAAGCCGTGAGCTCCAACTCTCATTGGAACAGTTCCAGCCGAGTGTGAAGCGGCCGGGATGAGAATCAGCACCTCCAAATCTGAGACCATGGTCCTCAGTCGGAAAAGGGTGGCGTGCCCTCTCCAGGTCGGGGATGAGATCCTGCCCCAAGTGGAGGAGTTCAAGTATCTTGGAGTCTTGTTCACGAGTGAGGGAAGAATGGAACGGGAGATCGACAGGCGGATCGGTGCAGCGTCTGCAGTGATGCGGACTTTGTATCGATCCATTGTGGTAAAGAAGGAGCTAAGCCGAAAGGCGAAGCTCTCGATTTACCGGTCGATCTACGTAAACCTATGGTCACGAGCTGTGGGTCGTGACCGAAAGAACGAGATCCCGGATACAAGCGGCCGAAATGAGTTTCCTCCGCAGGGTGTCCGGGCTCTCCCTTAGAGATAGGGTGAGAAGCTTGGTCATCCGGGAGGATCTCAGAGTAGAGCCATTACTCCTTGACATCGAGAGGAGCCAGATGAGGTGGTTGGGGCATCAGATGCCTCCCGGACGCCTCCCTGGTGAGGTGTTCCGGGCACGTCCCACCGGGAGGAGACCCCGGGGACGACCCAGGACACGCTGGAGAGACTACATCCTTCGGCTGTCCTGGGAACGCCTCGGGATCCCCCCAGAAGAGATGGATGAAGTGGCTGGGGAAAGGGAAGTCTGGGCGTCCCTGCTGAAGCTACTGCCCCTGCGACCCGACCTCGGATAAGCGGCAGAAGATGGATGGATGGATGGACAAGGGAAATACAAATTTTAACTGACCACATAACATCTTTGTCCTATAGACCTTTAAGATAGTGTATATTATTCCCCCCCCACACACACACACTCAATTAGCCCTCGGAATGGCTTCTAAGTGCATGGAAACTGCTAGCGATAGTGTTAGGAAGCTATCAAATGAAGGAAGTCACTGCGAAACACGAGGATGGCACTCACATGCACGCGCACGTACGCACACACACATGCGTTTTGAAATGGTATCTTAGTCCCAGATTTTTGAAATATCAAAAACCTGGCATTTTAAAAGGGGTCTGCAGACTTTTAATATTCACTGTATATATATTTTTTTAAAATACAGTTTGTTTGTGCGTGTACATTTTCTTCACAAAGGTGTCCAAAGGGTAATAAATTTGAAAAGGGCACAGGGCACTGCTGCAAACTGCATTAAATGATTAAGTTTTGCATTTTTAAGGAGAATTACGGCCTTAATTTTGGAAAATCTTTAATCTTTGTTGTAAAAGAGTGAACTATATCAAAAACCAAAAAGTATAGCCAAACAGAGCAGCGGACAGACCTAAACCCAAGAGGTTCTAAAAAAGGTTAAGCAAACGTGCTCAAAAGAGTTCATGACTACATAAATGTCTAAAAGTAAACTGCAGCCGAGCAGTGCCATACCTCATGTCACCCAGCTTCCTGCTAATGGCCGAGCTCATGGTGGTGAAAGCCGCACTGGTCTTCTGTCCCGCCTGGGAGAGGGTCTCCTGAGTCTTCTTGTATCTGTGGAAGCGTCAGAGACGTTAAATCTCCTCCTCATGCAATTTTGTGTCTTCATTGTTATTCTCGGTGCCAAGCCGTCTGTGTGGGCATGTCCTAAATACCACACCAAACATTGATTCATGCAGTTTGTGAAAAACCTACTTATTCTACCCATCGCCACCAATCATCTTTTAAGCCCGATACACACAAAGACAATCGGTGTGTTTATGTCCCTATTTTGCCTCTTCTCGACCAAAAATGTCAAACACCAGACCATTTTATGTCTTATAAGATTATCCTATAAGATTATCCTTAGGTCTGGTGTCTGTTAAGAGTGGATTTGTCCCGATAATAGGTTCCAAAACGGGTTGAGCAGATAATCTTAAATATTGAATGTGTTCAATATTTACGACCGAAACTCTTCATGCGTGAAACTAACGTCTCCTGAGTCACGACACCGTGAATTGTGACGTGAAACAGAATGTAGTGAGTTAAAAAGTGCCCTGACTCAGGAACAAGGAAAGAACCATAAATAAAAACAAGCGTCTTACCCAATATAATTTTTTTTCCCCCCGCAGAAAAGTGAGTTCCCCAGATGGCAAGAAGTCCTTTTATAATTTTGACATTTTACATCGCTCACAGCCCCGGCAACCTTTGGAAACACTCTGGTTACATCGGTGCTTATCTGGAAGTGTTTCGTTGTCTTCAGTTTCGTGAGAACATGTGATCAATCGAGATATCTGCCTCTGAGGACTTTTTCCACGATTGGCGGTGGAACAGAATCCTGATGTAAAGTAGTGTGAAAAAGTGTTTCCCACCTTCCTGATTAATTTTTTGGCATATTTGTTTTTCCCATCATCAAACAAATTTAAATATGAGTCAAAGACAAGTAAACACAGAATGCAGTTTTTAAACAAAGGTTTTTATTGTTAAGGGAGGGAACAAATTTCAAACCGACATGGCCCTGTGTGAAAAAAGTGATTGCCCCCTAAACCTAATAACTGGTTGGGCCATCCTTAGCAGCAACAACTGCAAACAAGCGTTTCGAATAACAACAAGTCTCTTACAGCGTTGTGCATGAAATTTGGCCCACTCATCTTTGCAGACTTATTGTAATTCAGCCACATTGGAGGGTTTTCAAGCATGAACCGCCTTTTTAAAGTCATGCCAAAAAATCACAATAAGATTGAGGTCAGGACTTTGACTTGGCCACTCCAAAGTCTTTATCTTGTTTTTTTCTTCAGCCATTCAGAGGTGGACTTGCTGGTGTGTTTTGGATCATTGTCTTGCTGCAGAATCCGAGTTCATTTCAGTTTGAGGTCACAAACAGATGGCCGGACATTCTCCTTCAGGATTTTTTTGGTAGACAGCAGAATTCATGGTTACATTTATCACAGCAAGTCTTCCAGGTCCTGAAGCAGAAAAGCAGCCCCAGACCATCACACTACCACCACCATATTTTACTGTTGGTATGATGTTCGTTTTCTCAAATGTGGTGTTACTTTCACGCCAGATGTAATCGGATACACACCTTCCAAAAAGTATTTTCACAAAAGTCTCTGGGATCATCAAGATGTCTTCTGGCAAAATTGAGACAAGCCTTAATGTTCTTTTTGCTTAGCAGTATTTTTTGTCTTGGAACTCTGCCATGAAGGCCATTTTTGCCCAGTCTCTTTCTGATGGTAGAGTCATGAACAGTGACCTTAACTGAGCCAAGTAAGGCCTGCAGTTCTTTGGTTGTTTTTGTGAGGTCTTTTGTGACCTCTTGGTTGAGTCACCGCTGCGCTCTTGGGATAATTTTGGTCGGCCGGCCACTCCTGGGAAGATTCACCACTGTTCTATGTTTTCACCATTTGTGGATAATGGCTCTCACAACTTACTGTGCAATGTTGCCTGATGTACGCGGTGGTATAGTTTCAAGTGGTGGAAAATGTCTGTTGCTGCCTTGTTTCATTGCAATTTTGCGAAGCATGAGGTGCGCAACACCTCGCTCTGGTTTAGATCCTATTTTCTGATGACAAAATGCCTCCATATAATAGAGGATTATTTTTGCCACTAGAATCCGTCGAATGTGCAGATTCTACCTTGTCTGCGGCTGTGGCTCAGTAGGTAGAGTGGGTTGTCCAGTGTCCGAAGAGTTGCCGGTTCGAATCCCGGCTCCGTCTGTCCGCATGTCGAAGTATCCTAGGGCAAGACACTGAACCCGAATTTGCTCCCAGTGGGCCTGGCAGCGCCTTGCATGGCAGCAGTCGCCCATTGGTGTATGAATGTGTGTGTGAATGGGTGAATGTGAGGCTTTGTAATGTGCTTTGGGCACTGTGATAGTGTAGCTAAAGCGCTATATACAGTGGGTGCGGAAAGTATTCACACCCCCTTAAATGTTTCACTGTTATATTGCAGCCATGTGCTAAAATCATTTTTCATTTTCCCCCCTCATTAATTTACACAGAGCACCCCATATTGACAGAAAAAAAACTGAATTGTTGAAATTTTTGCAGATTTATTAAAAAATAAAAACTGAAATATTACACAGCCATACGTATTCAGACCCTTTGCTGTGACACATATTTAACTCAGGTGCTGTCCATTTCTTCTGATCATTCATTGGAGTCCAGCTGTGTTTGATTATACTGATTGGACTTGATTAGCCACACACCTGTCTATATAAGACCTTACAGCTTACAGTGCATGTCAGAGCAAATGAGAATTATGAGGTCAAAGGAACTGCCTGAAGAGCTCAGAGACAGAATTGTGGGAAGTCACAGATCTGGCCAAGGTAATAAAAAAAGCTCAGCTACACTTAAGGTTCCTAAGAGCACAGTGGCCTCCATAATCCTTAAATAGAAGACGTTTGGGACAACCAGAACCCTTCCTAGAGCTGGCCATTCGGCCTAACTTAGCGACCTTACAGCTTACAGTGCATGTCAGAGCAAATGAGAATTATGAGGTCAAAGGAACTGCCTGAAGAGCTCAGAGACAGAATTGTGGCAAGGCACAGATCTGGCCAAGGTAATAAAAAAAGCTCAGCTACACTTAAGGTTCCTAAGACCACAGTGGCCTCCATAATCCTTAAATAGAAGACGTTTGGGACAACCAGAACCCTTCCTAGAGCTGGCCGTTCGGCCAAACTGAGCAATCGGAGGAGAAGAGCCTTGGTGAAAGAGGTAAAGAAGAACCCAAAGATCACTGTGGCTGAGCTCCAGAGATGCAGTCGCAAGATGGGAGAAAGTTCTGGAAAGTCAACCATCACTCCAGCCCTCCACCAGTCGGGGCTTTATGGCAGAGTGGCCCGATGGAAGCCTCTGCTCAGTGCAAGAAACATGAAAGCCTGCATGGACTTCGCTGAAAAACACCTGAAGGACTCCAAGATGGTAAGAAATAAGATTCTATGGTCTGATGAGACCAAGATAGAACTTTTTGGCCTTAATTTTAAGTGGTATGTTTGGAGAAAAGCAGGCACTGCTCATCACTTGTCCAATACAGTCCCAACAGCGAAGCATGGTTGCGGCAGCATCATGCTGTGGGGGTGTTTTTCAGCTGCAGGGACAGGACCACTGGTTGCAATCGAAGGAAAGATGAATGCGGCCAAGTACAGGGATATCCTGGACGAAAACCTTCTCCAGAGTGCTCAGGACCTCAGACTGGGCCAAAAGTTAACCTTCCAACAAGACAATGACCCTAAGCACACAGCTAAAATAACAAAGGAGTGGCTTCAGAACAACTCTGTGACGGTTCTTGAACGGCCCAGCCAGAGCCCTGACTTAAACCCAATTGAGCATCTCTGGAGAGACCTGAAAATGGCTGTCCACCAACGTTCACCATACCAACTTGACAGAACTGGAGAGGATCTGCAAGGAGAAATGGCAGAGGATCCCCAAATCCAGGTCTGAAAAACTTGTTGCATGATTCCCAAAAAGACTCATGGCTGTATTAGCTCAAAAGGGTGCTTCTCCTAAATACTGAGCAAAGGGTCTGAATACTTATGGCTGTGTGATATTTCAGTTTTTCTCTAATAAATCTGCAAACATTTCAGCAACTCAGTTTTTTTTCTGTCAATATGGGGTGCTGTGTATACATTAATGAGGAAAAAAATTAACTTAAATTATTTCAGTAAATGGCTGCAATATAACAAAGTGAAAAATTTAAGGGGGTTTGAATAGTTTCTGTACCCACTCTAAGTGCAGTCCATTTACCATATCTTACATTACGGAACTTTTTCTTTTTACAATGTCCACGTGTATGTAGTCTGTCTGTGTCTGAGTCTCCCTTGGTCCCTCCCTCACATATTGGCATGTTTGACATACAGTGCGTACGGAAAGTTTTCAGACCCCCTTAAAATTTTCACTTCGTCATATTGCATCCATTTGCGAAAATCTAATTAATTCTTTTCTTCATGAATGGACACACCGCACCCCATATTAACTCATTCAGTGCTTGCTGTTTTCAGAAAAGACTGGGTTTTCTCGATAAAGTTTTTGAACGTCTGAAATATGTCCTCTCCTCGTGTCTGTTCTTTCATGGGCAGTACTGTTAATAGCTCCTCTTTTGCAGTGATATCACTAAACATCATACGAATGCTAGCTGTTTTCAGAAAAGACTACCCCGAGTACCACCTGTTTTTGAGGATTTTGACCGATCTTTCAAGGCCTACAGAATATTGTGTTCAATGACTATGTACATGGCGGCCGACTGGTTAGAGCGTCAGCCTCAAAGTTCTGAGGACCCGGGTTTAACCCCCAGCCCCGCCTTGTGTGGAGTTTGCATGTTCTCCCCGTGCCTGCGTGAGTGTTCTCTGGGCACTCCGGTTTCCTCCCACATCCCAAAAACATGCATTCATTGGAGACTCTAAATTGCCCGTAGGTGTGACTGTGAGTGCGAATAGTTGTTTGTTTGTATGTGCCCTGCGATTGGCTGGCAACCAGTTCAGGGTGTACACCGCCTCCTGCACGATGACAGCTGGGATAGGCTCCAGCACGCCCGCGACCCTAGTGAGGAGAAGCCAATCACCCACCGTTCCGCCATGTACATACCAAATTTACTAAATTATTTAAAGGATGGACTCTCTTCTTTCATCAAGAAAAAAAAGTTAGATCCTATCCTTTTCTATTTTTTAGTTATGTGCAGTCAAGTAAGTTTTACGTTTTTTTTTTTCTCACAGAATATGGAGATAATTATTTTTTTTGTGAAAAGCAGCATTTATGCAACTGTAACTTCCTTTTTATTTTTATCTTTTTTTATTTTTTTTATCCTGTTCGGCTGTTAGGTCACGCAGAATGGAAAATCTGTATCCCTTTTATGCCGGAACAGTTTTACTGTGTCACAGTGGAATTTTTAAGCTTCCGCTGTAGTTTCTTAGTATTATAATTGAGGTATATTGAGAATCAGACTTGATCGGTCGAACAGAACAAAGTTTCTAGAAGGGAGAGAGAATCAAAGACAAAAGACAAAGCACTAATTGTAAACAGGATGAGAGAAATAAATCATTACATTATCTACAACAATAAAACATTAAATATGAGTGTTGCATGGGGCTGTAGTGCTACACCCTGTGAGGGAAGGACAGGACAAGATAGAACAGGACAGGGAGAGGATTAATTATTAAGTCTACAGGACGAGAGTATAAATGAGGGGATACACAAGCGATTTGCATATTCATTAGTTATTTGTCGCAGTAAGTGCTTGACCCCACACCCAGTGAAAGAGTCTGCGGATACATGCAAGTGAATTGACATCGTTTTACATGCGCAAAGACTGACAGAAGTGTCCTATAATTGCTGTGGCCGCACCACGGAGGCTGAGGACCCCACCCAATAAATCGAGGGGCGGGATCAGGCCCAGAGGTCCACCAGAGAGCAGCCCGGTGGACGGGACACGTCCCACACCGCGGGACCCAGGTCGGTCCACCGGCCCTACCGAGGCGCCCCGACAACTGGACACCCAATAGTGGCCGCAGGGACCCAATGCCACCCCCCCAAACACGCCCCTTCACCCCCAGGAGAGCCAGATGCCCCTACCAACCTGCAGGGCCCGCGATGCAGCCAGTCCCTGCCCAGCCCGAGGGCAGGAGAGTGTCCCTTGTTTGTTGGACAGGAGGGCGGATAGCGGCACCCAACAAGGGAACGATAAGGGGGGGACCCAAGGAGCAGCCGCGGGCCATGAGAGGTCAGCCCCAACACCTAGCAGTCATCCAGCCGGGGGGGGCCCGGCCTCAGGACCACCGCCATGCAACTAAGTGAGACCCACCTCCCCCCTGTTACTATGACTGGCAGTCCTTGGCCCTACCCCGATCTCCGGCAGTTCGAGGGTGCCCTGGAGTGTTGGCATTTTTTTTTTTATTGCTGCTTTTAATGTATTGTATTGAAGAAAGTTTCCGGCTGTTATTTGGAATTCTTGGAACAGTTCATCACGTGTCCTAAAAACATTGTTAAATAGTTGTTGTAGGTGGTTAATTCCATATTGTTCTCATGTACTAAAATGAAGGAGTATATTATTAATTTCAAAATCTGGATTATGACAGATTGGGGAGAGCATACTGGGAGTTAATTGAGATCCTTTGCCACCAAGCCATGAAGGTGGATGCGATTATTGGATTCTTGAAACATGTATGGCGTTTAAGACTTGTAGAAATAAATGGGGGTTTTGGTAGTTAAATGTTGTTGCAGTCTGTTTGTTCCAATTCTAGCCAAGAATCACACTCCTCATTGTGGTGTAACCATTTGATGAGGTATTGTAATTGGTTAGCTAAATAATAGGGTTTAAAGTTGGGAGCATTTAGGCCTTCCCTCCTGTTTATGTTTCTGAAGTGTGGATAGACTGATTCTATTTTTCTTATTTTTTGAATAAAAATTTATTACAGGAGAATCTAAGATTTGAAACCATTTAAATGTGGTCTTAAATGTAATAATTGAAAATAAATAATATATTTGAGGGAAGGTTTTCATTTTTATTGTAGCTATTCTTCCCAGTAATGACATAGGCAAGTTATTCCAGCATCAAGTGAGATTTTTTCCAAAAGTGGTGAGTAATTTAGATTGGTTAGCTCTGTGAGTTTTGACAATATATTGATACCTAAATCTTAATGTTTCCTATAGGAATAGGGTAATCTGAGACGTGATATGCAGGAGTCCATGAGTTAGCTGTTATTGGGAGTATTGTTGATTTTGTCCAGTTAATAGAGTACTGTTAGATATATTGTAGAAGTTATCATTTATTTGCTTAGCTTGCATTAGTATTATGGACAATGTTTAGAAAGAAAGATGTCTCGCCTTCAAGAAGATGACTCAGCAGGAATCATCTGAGAGAAGGACGTGGCCGGGACGTGGCAGGTGCCATGTTTTCACCTTGAAACCCTACCCTTAGTGTGTTGTGTCTTGTAGCTTAGTACGTTATGTCTTGTAAACTTAGAAACCTCCCTATTTTCAAATAAATGCAGGAGCGACGGGAGAGATTGTTTAGAGCGTGTTGAGAGGCTGTAACCTGAACAATCTCCCATGCGCCCTCCTCATGAGTAAAATGACCAACGTCTTCATTCCTTTTGTGTTTATTCATTATAATGTTTGGTGAGATAAATCCAACAAGTACTCTGATATTTGTGAAAACGTTTTAATGAGATTGAAGACTGCCTGAAGAGAATACTTGGGTTCCTGTAAGTAAAGAAAAATATCATCAGCATATAAATTGATTTTGTGTTCTGTCACTAGTGAGCAAATACCTTTAATATTAGCATTCTGACGTATAGCAGCAGCAAGAGGTTCGATAAATACTGCAAACAGTAACTTTCATTGTATAATCCAGAAAAAACAACATTAAGGAATGGCTTTTGATTGCAAAATAATAATATATTCAGCTATATAATCCGCTGTGAATGACCAAACTCACCGGAATTCACATTAGTCATGACGCTTCGTATTGTTTCCTGGGTTTTAACATAGACCTCATTATAGAGGAGCTCAATTATACACACTTTTTTATATTTACAGTATTTACTTATTTATTTTGCACGGCCATGCAGAATCGTGGATCTCTATGCCTTTTGTGCTGGAACAGTTTTGCTGTGAAACAGGGGAGTTTGAAATACTCCCTCTGCTTATTTTTAATTTTCTAATTCTGATGTTTATTAAAAATGCAGCTGGACAGAAAAGGGTTTTAGGGGACATACAGAGGGACAAAAAGGAGAAGGGGAATAGGGGTGTGAACCATTGGAGGACAATAGTTAGTCTAGATATTTGACCACAAGTAACGTTACAATAGTCAAATCGTGTTCTTATTTGTGATGAGGAGGGGACACCTGGTGAGGACATGTCACCGACTGGAAACTATTATCTCAGTACCGTGATTGTGTGGTGGGGTGTTGTGCATTAAAAATTGAGTAGACTGGTAGGGGTAAGGCGAGATGGTCACGGGGCTATGATGTCCCACAACCGTCACCCCCACCCAGGCCAACCAACTCCCCAAAGGATGTGTGAATGTATGGAGTGCATTAAAAATCTGTGGAGGAAAGGCATGGCGGGCCAGAGAGCAGGAGTGCCAGAACACATGGAGGAGTGTCCTCCCCACCCCGACACCGCCCTCCCCCCTACTCATGGGTGTATGATGCATTAAAACTGGAGGACGGTTAGGGCAGAGAAAGGGGGCAACCAGACTGGAGACCAGCACAGATGTGACAGGACCCGGCCTGGCGTCTGCCTCATCATGTCTCATGCCAGCCCCCCAGGGGACACTGAATGAGATGTGAATCTGCCCAATGTGCAAAATATGTACAGTGTGAGTAATAAAAATGTTACTGAGTGTGTGACGTAAGAGGCAACCCTCCAGCGGGCCCGACCCGACTGGCTGGAAGACCACAAAGAAAAGGGGGGCAGCCCCTCCCGACCCTATAGCTAAGCCCAAGCCATGACATTACCTCCACCATGCTTCACAGATGACCTTGTGTGTTTTGGATCATAAGCAGATCCTTTCTTTCTCCATACTTTGGCCTTTCCATCAATTTGGTAGAGGTTAATCATCAGTCTTATCAGTTCATAAAACGTGGTTCCAGAACTTATGTGGCTCATCTCTGTATATCTTTGCAAAATCCAATCTGGCCTTCCGATTCTTTTTGCTGATAAGTGGTTTGCATCTTGGCGGCACGGTGGCCGACTGGTTAGAGCATCAGCCTCACAGTTCTGAGGACCGGGGTTCAATCCCCGGCCCCGCCTGTGTGGAGTTTGCATGTTCTCCCCGTGCCTGCGTGGGTTTTCTCCAGGCACTCCGGTTTCCTCCAACATCCCAAAAACATGTTTGTTAATTGGAGACTCTAAAATTGCCCGTAGGCATGACTGTGAGTGCGAATGGTTGTTTGTTTCTATGTGCCCTGCGATTGGCTGGCAACCAGTTCAGGGTGTACCCCACCTCCTGCCCGATGACAGCTGGGATGGGCTCCAGCACGCCCGCGACCCTAGTGAGGAGAAGCGGCTCAGAAAATGGATGGATGGATGGTTTGCATCTTGAGGTCTGGCCTCTACATTTCTTCTCTCGAAGTCTTCTTTGAACAGTGGATTGTGATACCGTCACCCCTGCCCTAGGGAGGTTGGCAAACCTTTTTGTCTGGCAATAAAAAATAAAAAATAAAAAAGCATCCAAAGTAATTGGGACAAGCTTCATCATGTAACAAGACAATTACCCAAAATACACTGCCAACACAAATAAAGGCCTTCATAAGGGGGGGGGAAAGTGGAAGGTCTTAGACTGGCCAAGCCAATCACCGGACCTTAACCCAATAGAGCAGGGATGCCCAAAACCTTTTGCCCCAAGATCTACTTTTCAAGCAGCCAACCTCCCGCGATCTACCTTTTTTTGCGGGGGTGGGGGCCGCGACCATGTCTCCGGTTTCAGAGCGCAGTCAGTGAGCTAAGATTCTGGGCTGCAGACACAGCTGAGCACCAATGTATGTTGATGTACCTTGCATCACCGCATGAGCCAATCTCGCACAACACAACATAATTAACAATGTAAATGTTTTGTCATTACCCGAGTTTACTCCGATGACTTGCACTGAAGTGAATCAGCCAGGGATGCATAGTCCGGAGAGTAGCTGCTGACAGCCAGCCTCAAGCACACTTCCAAATGTTCATCAGTTAGGGTGGAACGGTACTTGGACTTAATGATCTTCATGTGGGAAAAGGCTGACTCACATAAATAAGTGGAGCCGAATAATGCAGTCAAAAAGGGAGCACATTTCCACATGTTGGGGTACTTTAGCTCTGTGAGTAAGTTCCAAAACTGTCTATGAGCTCTGGACTACAGCTCAATGTCGGCTTGTAGCGTCAAAATCTCATCCTTAAAATCCCGGAACAATGCGTCAGCTGCTTCAACGATGGCCATTTCTCCTTTTTGGAAGGACTTCTTGTTCTTAACGATGACGTGACTCACCCGGAACGATGCTTCGGGGGCGGCTTTCGCTTTTGAAGTATGTTGTGTGAAAAATAACTGCTGTCCGGACAACTTTGATTTTAGTTCTTTCACCCCTCTCTTTCTCAGCTCGCTTTTTGGCGCGAAGTCAGTGCAGTATTTTCCATGCACAGTCCTAAAATGCCGCTCCACAATTCCCTTCTTTGATAATGTGATGGCAGACTGGCAGATGAGGCATAGGCATTTTGAAAATGTCATCGTGAAAAAAATACTCCTCCACCCATTCTGTATGAAAGTGGTAAGTTTTTGTCTTCTTACTTGGTCCAGCTCCCCCACTAATTTTTATTCCCTTTCTTAAGTTTAAGAGAAAACACCGAGAGATACAAATTGGAGGTAACTCACTGACAAGCTTGTTAGTTTTGACACACTTAGCGCCGTTGTTTGCACAACTGCAGTTACCTTTTAGCGCCGTTGTTTGCGCATGTGCTTGACCTAAGTGTCAGAAAAATTCAGATGTCATCGATTATATCAATCAAGCGACGGGACGGATGATAGGCTGATGTATTTTTTTTAATGTCACGCGATGTCATGCTATCTACCAATAATACAGCTGTCCAGCAAACGCTGCAGAATTAGAGCAACAACAAGCTAAACTTGGACAAAAGAAGGAGTCACTTCTGCAAGACATTTCAACCGGATGGAATTCAACTCTGGGAATGATAAAAAGCATCATCGGAAACAAACAGTCCTTGATGGATGTCCTCACTGCAAACACCAAGACTGCAATCCAATCTACATCTGAAATTGATTGATTGTTGGAAACGCTAATGGAGCCTTGAAGGTACTGTATGTTTTAAATTATATTTATTATATTTCTCACTATCCTGTCTGAGTGCACGGAAGAGAGAAAAAGTGTACAGTATTTATGTGAGTGCCGCATGAACATGTAGACAAATTTTGTGCACAGGGTTCCGCCCTACACATTTTTAAGGTAAAATTCAAGCACTTATTGTATCAGGATACATTTAAAATGTTTCTCGCACCTTATCACTGGGGTAAAATTCATATTGACAGGAATACTTATCATGATTATTCACTTTTTCTTAATCATCAATAAGCTCTTAGTTTTGTATATGCTTTGACTACATATTTTAAATTGAGATAGACTGAATATTTAACTGCTACTGTATTTAAAAACGATGTTAAAAGTGTGTACCATTTATTTGTGTTAAAAAACGTAATTAATGTCGTAAGGGGTCACAGGATAACGTATGCATTCTCCTTCGTTCCCTGGGGTCCTTTTCAATTAAAACGGGAGGATGTGGTAACTAAGGATGTTTAGTGAGCATCAAAATGGGGAACCACATCGTTGATTAGCTAACAGCAGGGCAAAACGATGAAAAACCTCGGTGGCTTAATCTCGTCTGAACGGGTTGCCACAGTTCTGTAAAATTAGTCCTCAATTACAGAGGTCAATATCCTTGACTCAAACACACAGGACACAATATAATGCTTGATAGGTGGAACATTTACTGTCTAAACTACAGGGAAAATGGGGAAAAAATGCAAATGGAATTAACTACACAATAAAAGACAAGAACAACAAAACAGCGAGATACAGAGTAAATGGCTTAACTCGTGAGATAAGCATGAATGAACTGATGAGTGTTGAGAGAGAATAAAGTTGGGACCCGGATGATCATTAAACCCGTCCCAAGCTACAATGCACCAATTTGTACTTATTCTGATAGTTGCTATAATGTTTACACACTATTAGTGGATCACTTGGTAACCAAGGTGTTCTTTCTCGGTCATCTCAGATGAGGACCAGGAAGTTGAATAGTCGGGGAAAAGATGAGGAAGAGGAAGTAAAATGGGAAAGGACCCAAAAAATTAAAATTGGTGGTCACACGGATGCGGGGAGTTGCCGTTGGGCTTGCTGGCAGGTCACGCTTTTACGCATGATTGAGAGCGTAACTTGCAGGAATCCATCCTCCATACTGCTTATCCTCACTAGGGCCTATCCCAGCTGACTCTGGGCTGGAGCGGTCGGTGTACACCCGCAGGCTTATTGCCGGGGAACTATGAGGAGACAAAAATGAATAAAAAAACTAAAATAAAAATTAAAAAAGGGAGGCGGGAAAGACCGTCGGAGTCGAGAGTGGTCAACCAGGACATGACCGCAGAAACAGAGCAGGAACTAGAGCATGAATCTGCCTTCATAACTCTGAATCTCCGGGCGGAAGAGATCAGGCCTTTGTCTTGGATTTCTTTTAAGTTTCTTAATTATGCGAGCACACGGAGCAATCAGGACCCATCCCCCACCCAAAGGCAAAGGGAGGCTACCCTATCGTCCACTGGGGTGAACCCCAATGTAGAGGCGCTGAGCTGGGGGGCAATAAGTATATTCACATCTGCTCGGCGCCTCTCACCGTGGGCAACTCCAGAGTGGAAGAGAGTCCAACCCTTCTCGTGAGGATTGGTACCAGAGCCCAAGCTGTGTGTGGAGGCGATATCTAGTCGGAACTTCTCGACCTCGCACACCAGCTTGGGCTCCTTCCCTACCAGAGAAGTGACGTTCCACGTCCCTAGAGCAAGCTTCTGTAGCTGGGGATAGGATCGCCAAGGCCACCGCCCCAGCTCACATTGCATCCGACCCCGATGGCCCCTCTCACAGGTGGTGAGCCCATGGGAAGGGGGACCTACGTTACCTTTTTGGGCTCTGCCGGCCGAGCCCCATGGGTGGCTCCAGAGGGGGGACCCGGTGACCCGTATCTGGGCGAGGGAAATTATTGTCGACATCATAAGGGGTCTTTTGAGCGTATTTTGTCTGGTGCCTCACCTCGGACCTGTTTGTCATGGGTGACCCTGCCAGGGGCATAAAGCCCAGGACAACTTAGCTCATAGGATAATTGGGACACCTAAACCCCTCCACCACGATAAGGTGACGGCTCAAGGAGGGGATCAGACATTAAAATTCGAAGAAATACAATCACGAGTAACATTGGTGTGGTGGTAGACACTGGGAGCATTCATGCAAAGTTCTTAAAACGTCACAACATTCACATTCAGTGAAGCTATATTTGCAGTAACTCTCAATCGCTGGGTGCAGTAACTCTCCACTGCCTGCGTGTGTTGCTTGTGATCCACCAGTTGTCCCAGACCAGAAAGGGCCAAATGGCCTGTTGGTGAGCAGAGACAAGTCTCTGCTGGGGAGCTGGGGGTGAAAGTTAATTAACTTAGTGTCCGGGTGAGAAACCAGCTGTCCTGTCCTTCCCCTTTGATGAGGAAATTCTTCAAACTGGCTGATAATTAATTTAGCGTCCGTATGATATAACTTAGGCATCCTTGTGTCTGTCTTCCACAGCATGGCGGCTTGGAAGAATGCAGAATAGTCAGAGATTGGGGGTTGCTGGGTGCCATGTGCTCCGGCAGGGCATACTCGCAACACCAGCCTCGCCTGTATAGAATTTGCATGTTCTCCTCGTGCCTGCATGGGTTTTCTTTGGGTACTCAAGTTTCCTCCCACATCCCAAAAACATGCATGGTAGGTTAATTGAAGACTAAATTGCCCATAGGTGATAATGTGAGTCGGAATGGTCCTGCGATTGGCTAGAAACCCGTTCAGGGTGTACCCGCCTCTCACTCAGAGTCAGCTGGGATAGGCTGCAGCACCCCCGCGACTCCAGTGAGGATAAGCAGGATGAATTCCAAGACAGCACCTAAAAGTCTGGTCACCTTGATTACATCGTCTCTAATACTGTCTATGTTTGTGTCGATGGCACATGGCTTTGTGAACGCATCCCCAATGCATGCTTCCAATTACACCGAACAGACCGTGTCACGGAGTTATTGGGGAAAACAAAAGGCAGCGGGATATGCTTCTAAATCAACGGAAAACGGTGTAACAAAGTGACGGAGCTCAACACACACTGCAGCCATGACTTGGAGTCTCTGGTTTTTAATTGTAAGTCATTCTACTCACCGCGCGAGTTCGCTTTATTCATACTCGCGGGTGTCTAAATTCCTCCCCAAGCTAACACGAATGCCGCACTGCTAACGCTTGCTGAACAAGTAAACAAACTTGAAAAAAAGCAGGCAGATTCACCCCTCATTATTCTTGGGGACTTTAACAAAGCTAAACTCAACCACAAACTCCCAAAATACAAGCAACAGATTGACTGTCCTACCAGGAAAAACAACAGTGCTATACCACGCTAAATGATCCATACCATGCTATCCCCCTCTTGGCTCATCTGATCACTGCTTAATTCACTTAATACCAACATACAGGAAAAAACTTAAATGTGAGAAGCCTATGATGAAAACAGTGAAGAGGTGGACAAATGAAGCAAAGTTAGAACTTCATGACTGTTTAGACTGCACAGATTGGCCTGTCTTTGAAACTTCAACTGGCAGCCTAGATGAATACACGGACTGTCACATCCTATATCAGTTTCTGTGAAGATCTGTGTGCACCAAGACATTTCGCACCTTCGATAACAAGCCGTGGTTCACTGACAAACTTCAGCAACTTCGCCAGTCTAAAGAGGACGCCTACTGAAGTGGGGAAAGAGCCCTAAATAATTGTGCTAGAAACCATCTGACTACAGAAATTAACATCGCAAAGAGAAATTATGCAGAAAAGATGGAAAAACAGTTTACCGCTAACAACTAAGTTAGTCTGGCGTGAATTACAATTGCTAACCAACTACAAGCGACCATCCCCCAACCAGAGAACAATAACATGTTGCATATGATGCAGTCAACATGGGACTACACTTCAGCACTGGGTCGGCCCAAGGTTGTGTCCTTTCTCCACTGCTCTTCTCTCTCTACACGAACGACTGCACTTCAACGCACCCAGCTGTCACACTCCTGAAGTTTGCAGACGACACCACAGTCATCGGCCTCATGATAAGAGTCTGCGTATCGACAGGAAGTGGAGCGGCTGGAAGTGTGGTGCAGCCGACACAACATGGAGTGGAACACGATCAAGACTGTAGAGATGATTGTGGACTTCAGGAGGCATTCTTCACCACAGCTGCCCTTCACGCTATCCAACTGCGCTGTGTCACCTGTCGAGACCTTCAAGTTCCTGGGAATTACAGTTTCTCAGGACCTGAAGTGGGAGATCAACAAGTCCATTCTCAAAAAGGCCCAGCAGAGGATGTCCTTCCTGGGGCCTCGGAGGAAGCACGGGGTACCACATGAGCTGTTCAGGTCGTTCTACACAGCAGTCATCAAATCAGTCCCGTGTTCTTCCATCACAATCTGGTTTGGTGCTGCCACAAAAAAGCACCAACTCCATAGCAACAGACAATCAAAACTGCTGAAAAAAACTGTCGGTACCCCCCATACTCTCCCTTCAGGACCTGCACGCTGCCAGAACAAAGAGCATGCAAAATCCTCTTCGACCCTCCACATCCTGGTCACCACCTCTTTCAGCTCCTTCCCTCAGGTAGGCGCTATTGAAAAATGCAAACTAAAACTAGCAGACATTTCAACAGCTGCTTCCCTCTTGCCATTAACTTCTTAAACAGGTAACTTACAATTCCATTGTAACATGCTGCGAAGTTTGTGTTGAGATTGTTGTCACATCTCTGTCGGGCCAATTGTACATTATTCATCCACACTACGAAATAGTCTGCACTCAGCACTATTTGCATGTCTGTTTTTGACCAATCCTGGCCACTCATGTGCTTCAGAAGTATTTGCACCAGTTGAACAATTGACACTGTTTCAGATTATCGCAATACTAGTCACTTTAAACTGCTTACATTTCTTGAAGTCTCTGTGCCATTTCCACAATGGTCACTGTACCAGATTATTGCTCTATTAGTCATTTCAAACTTCTCTAAATTGCTAGAGGACTGCATCATTTGCACAATTGTAAAAAAAAATAATAATAAATAAATAAAAATAATAAAAAAAACTTTTATTTATCGGCATTACCGGGAACCTTTCATTGCTCAGTGACTCTCAGTACTGTGTTTTTATGTCTCAAAATTATGTTCTGTCAAATGGCTGTGTGTTGTCGTACTGGAGCAGCTCCAACGACCAGAGAAAAATTTCTCGTGTGTTTTTGACATACTTGGCAAATAAAGATGATTCTGATTCTGGGAAATGGATGGATGGATGTTTACTGGCGCTGCGGCGCAATGTAGGCTGAGAATGGGACTGAAATACAATATGAATACATCCAGTTTTAAAAGACGCGCCTCCTGTGCTTATGTGGCGGCCATGTTGAATGTAGCGCATTGAAGTGGCGGCCATGGGATGATTGTTCTATCTACTGTCTATTGTGCATAGAGCTAGAGAGAGCGGCATGGGGTAGAGGAACACAAAACACGTCTTTGGAGTCTGGAACACGCTATTGTTGTACAATATTAGTTTTTTTTTGTCAAGCCGTTTGCCTTTGGCAACCGATTTGGAACTCGGGAGCGCAACAATTCCTCGTGGCTCAGGTAAGCGACTCGCCTATAATGATCTACTGTACGTCAACAAAGTCACCATGACCAAGCACACTGGCGTGGTAATTTTAGGTAAAAATGTGAAACTTTAATTTTTTTTAAAGCTTGTTATGTATTTATTTACATATCTTTGTACTGTACTGGCCGTTTTAGGCCACTGAAGAAAAAAAACAACTCCAACTTTGTGCTGTAAAGTAATATGGATGCATTTGGCCTAAAAAAAAAAGTGCTTCAATGTAACGGACAGTCCATTCTGTCGAAGTTCCACTGTATAGTTCAGCCCTAATGTTCACTATATAGCCTGAGACTTATGTGTTGTTATGCAGTGGGGGGGCTGTATTATTGCATTCCCTCCTTGAGGGATAGATTTTGAATGTCAAGTTGCCCCACACGTTCTCTTTGGACCGTTTTTGATTGGCGAAAAAAAATTTGTCAGCAGCCCTCCCCGATGGACGTACCGTATTTTCACGACCATAGGGCGCACCGTATTAAAAGACGCAGCCTCAGGTACTGGGTCTATTTCTGTATTTAACACATAAGGTGCACTGTATTATTGGGCGCAGGCATGGTAAAACATACGCTGGGCTTAAAACATATGATAGGATGCATGCACGCTAAAACAATGTTTTAAAAAAGGCAGCAGTTCGGTTGTAGCGGCACCTCGTCCATGTTGGTGATTCGGTTGGGCTGATGTATTTGTCGGCAATCTTTTTACTGCAGAAGGAGCGGAAGATGGCCATCTTTTCCTTGTAATCCACCGGAAGTTGCTGCGCCACGGTAGTCCTTGCCCGGATGAATAGATGGCGTCGTTTCATAAAACGAAAGCACCAAGACGGACCTCCTTGAAAATGTTCGATTTTCATTTCTTCTGGAAGCGTTATTGCCCTCAGTCGAATGCTGACTGTAGAGACGCTTCTCCCGGCTGTTCTTTGCTCATTAATCCATTGCCCGAGTTGGTCCAACTCGGGCCACCTCGCCTTGTTTCCGCGGAAACTCAGCTTTGTCTTCTTGACTTGGCGAAGCTCGTTTTCCTACTTCCTCCACTTGCGAACCATGGATTCGTTTATCTTGAATTATCTCGCGGCCGCTCGATTCCCATGTTCCTCCGCGTAACTGACAGCTTGCAGTTTAAACTGTACTTCGTAAGCGCGTCTCTTCGTAGGTGCCATTTTCGGGGATCCTTAGCCAAACTGATGTTGTCTTGCACAATGCACACCCCAGCGCTATATACCTACTGTGGACGTGCCTTTAGCGTCCTCCTTCACGCGCACCCTTCCCTCTTTACGTCCGCATGCTATACTCAGTCACGTCCGCCTTTCCTCTATATAAGCAGTGTGTCGGCAGGAAATGCTTCCAGTCTGTCAAGCAGAGTGCTCATCACACAACATTTATAGATTTTGGAACTTGGTTCACACATAAGGAACGCCGCATTATAAGGCGCACCATCCATTTTGGAGAAAAAATCTAAGACTTTTAAGTGCGCCTTCTGGTCGTGTAAGTGCGAGAGGACTCTGCATCTTTTTGCACAATTGTCAAAAAAATAAAGAAAGAAAGAAAAATTTTGATGGAAGTGGTGTTGATAAATAAAAACATGCTTTGGGAAATACTTCTTGCCGTCTAGGGAACCCATTGCTATACATAAAACGACATTGGCTAAGACATTATTGTTTTCATTTACAGTCGTTTCTGTGTTCGTCAATCTTGGATACTTCTTTGATAGGCTAATATTCTGTTCCACATCACAATTTAATATTGCCAGCGCCCACCTGTTTCGAACCCTAAAATCAGGACGATCCACTCAACTCTATCCCTGCCATTGACGAATAAATTCGTTAATTGAAAACCAAATATTCCCCACCAATGATGAGAAAACCTGTCAATGGAGAGGGGCTGAGAAGGGCCTGGCGCAGCTCCACTGTGACTTTGAAGCTTGGAAAAAATTTTTCTGTCATAAAAATCTTTAGTTGAGAGGTCAATTAATATAAAAAAAAGACGAAGTGAGGCAGAGACTGGCTGAAGCAGTGTAGAAGATGATAGAAACGTGGATAAATTGCACTGACAGCTGACAATGGCGCAGTGTCTCCAGGGGCAGATTAAGTCGCTTGCTAACTTTCTTAGCTTCGCTGAACACTCCCTCCCTCACATAGTGGGCACAGAAAGTATTCAGATCCCCTTAAAATGTTCACTCTTTTTTTATGTTGCAGCCATTTGCTAAAATCATTTATGTAAAAACGATTAAAATCATTTAATCATTAATGTACACACAGCACCCCATATTGACAGAAAAAAACTGAATTGTTAAAATTTTTGGAGATTTATTAAAAAAGAAAAAGAAATATCACACAGTATTCAGACCATTTGCTCAGTATTTAGTAGAAGCACCCTTTTGAGCTAATACAGCAATGAGTATTTCGGGAAATGATGCAACAGCTTTTTCACACCTGGATTTGGGGATCCTCTGCCATTGTCACGTACGTGGTTAAGGCGAGGGCGAGTAACGCAAGGTAAGAACATGGTGGACCCAATTGCAGGGAAGCAGGGAGGCAAGGCAGGAGTGCGGGAGTCTCAAAATAATATTTAATCTTAGAAAAGGGAAAACTGAACAAAGTCCCACAACAGATACCAATCAAATCAAAGTAACAAAGAAACACTCGAATATCTAAAACTGGAAACAAACTATGACCTGTGAGTAAAACGTGGAATAGAAACGGAAAATGACACCTGACAATGACATACCACAATGATAAAGACAACTGACGACTATGACATGGCAGAGACATGTGACAACGACAATGAACCGACAAGAACTGAAAGAAACCAGGGAACTAAATGCAAACAGATAGACGAGACAACGAGGAACACCTGGACAAGACATGAGTGGCTGGAGAGAGCTGATTGGTCGACACAAAGCAGACGAGAACAGGTGGACACAACACCTTAATGAGCACATGACAAACATGGAACACAGGAAAACATGGAACAAAACTAAACACAACCCAAACCAAAACACAGACCATGACAGTACCCCCCCCTCTAAAGGAACGGATCCCAGACGTTCCCCAAACAACAACCAAAAAGTCACCAACCCAGGGTGGGCGGAAGGGGGCCTGGAGGAGGGTACAGAGTCCACCCCTCAGGTCAGTCTGGTGGCCATCCAGGCCACCAAGGGTGAGGTGCTTGGCTGAGCGGTTCAGGCGGTCGTCCAGGACGCCAAGCACCAGGGTCTTTACAGGGCCATTCAGGCGGACGGCCACGGTGCCGAAGCCAATGGTAATGCAGGGGCCAGGCAATAGGGTTGGGTGGCGGCCGCTGGACGCGCGCCGCCGGAGCGAGGACGGGTGGCGGCCGCTGGACGAGCGCCGCCGGAGCGAGGACGAGTGGCGGCCGCTGGACGAGCGCCGCCGGAGCGAGGACGGGTGGCGGCCGCTGGACGAGGGCCGCCGGAGCAAGGACGGGTGGCGGCCGCTGGACGAGCGCCGCCGGAGCGGGAACCTGGCGCAGCTGCCGAGGCGCAGGAGCGGGAACCTGGCGCAGCTGCCGAGGAGCAGGAGCGGGAACCTGGCGCAGCTGGCGAGGAGCAGGAGCGGGAACCTGGCGCAGCTGCCGAGGAGCAGGAGCGGGAGCCTGGCGCAGCTGCCGAGGAGCAGGAGCGGGAGCCTGGCGCAGCTGCCGAGGAGCAGGAACGGGAGCCTGGCGCAGCTGCCGAGGAGCAGGAACGGGAGCCTGGCGCAGCTGCCGAGGAGCAGGAACGGGAGCCTGGCGCAGCTGCCGAGGAGCAGGAACGGGAGCCTGGCGCAGCTGCCGAGGAGCAGGAACGGGAGCCTGGCGCAGCTGCCGAGGAGCAGGAAAAGGGAGCCTGGCGCAGCTGCCGAGGAGCAGGAACGGGAGCCTGGCGCAGCTGCTGAGGAGCAGGAACGGGAGCCTGCCGCAGCTGCTGAGGAGCAGGAACGGGGCCTGCAGTCGCTTCCTCAGCCTGCCGCCATTGAGGTTTGGGAGTAGAGGGTACGGGAGTGGAAGAGTGCACAAGGTCTCGGGAAGGTGAACTAGGAAAAATGGCTGGTACTGAACATGGTGGCAGGTTTGACTGGACGTGACTTAATTGGAGCCGTGGAACAATGTGTGGGAACAGGTGAAAAATTAAGTGACTTTTGAACAGGGAAAAAACGAGGGGGCAAAATTTGACCTTTACTTGGACGCCTCCGTTGGCCACCACGCGGCGGTCCCGGGTAGATGGCCAAACGGGTGCCCAAGAAAAGGTCCGAGGGAAAGGTTTTGGACTCACTGGGGTTGGAAACGGGGAGACGTGACAAAAACTGACGAGGACGGGATAAAGTAGGGAAGGAACCAGAAAAATCTAAGTCTGTGTCAGAGTCAGAATCAGACAGAAGGTTAACTAAATCGGGGCCATCTTCACAATCAGAAAAATCAGAATCTAAAGAAACATGTGGATGTCAAATAGTAGAGCATGGTGAATAACTAGGACAAGTGGGGGGACCCGATGAAAAGGACAGAAAAGACTGAACGATAGGGCTTACTGGAGGAGGGTAGGTATGGATGACAGGCTGAGGACGGTGGGAGGCAGTTTAGTGGTGTCCAGGGTGACGCCATCTTCTTCCCGCTGGGTCCTGTTCTGGTCAATTCATTCTGTCACGTACGTGGTTAAGGCGAGGGCGAGTAACGCAAGGTAAGAACATGGTGGACCCAATTGCAGGGAAGCAGGGAGGCAAGGCAGGAGTGCGGGAGTCTCAAAATAATATTTAATCTTAGAAAAGGGAAAACTGAACAAAGTCCCACAACAGATACCAATCAAATCAAAGTAACAAAGAAACACTCGAATATCTAAAACTGGAAACAAACTATGACCTGTGAGTAAGACGTGGAATAGAAATGGAAAATGACACCTGACAATGACATACCACAATGATAAAGACAACTGACGACTATGACATGGCAGAGACATGTGACAACGACAATGAACCGACAAGAACTGAAAGAAACCAGGGAACTAAATGCAAACAGATAGACGAGACAACGAGGAACACCTGGACAAGACATGAGTGGCTGGAGAGAGCTGATTGGTCGACACAAAGCAGACGAGAACAGGTGGACACAACAACTTATTGAGCACACGACAAACATGGAACACAGGAAAACATGGAACAAAACTAAACACAACCCAAACCAAAACACAGACCATGACAGCCATTCCTCCCTGCAGATCATCTCCAGTTCTGTCAGGTTGGATGGTGAACGTTGGTGGGGAGCCCTTTTCAGGTCTTTCCAGTGATGCTCAATTGGGTTTAAGTCAGGGCTCTGTCTGGGCCATTTAAAAACAGTCACGGAGTTGATCTGAAGCCACTCCTTTGGTACTTTAGCTGTGTGCTTAGGGTCATTGTCTTTTTTGAAGGTGAACCTTCGACCCAGTCTGAGGTTCTGAGCACTCTGGAGAAGTTTTCGTCCAGGATATCCCTGTACTTGGCCGCATTCATCTTTTCTTTGATTGCAAACAGTCTCCCTGCAACCATTTGTCCTGTTCCTGCAGCTGAAAAAAAAAAAAAACACAGCAGGATGCTGCCACCACCATGATTCACTGTTGGGACTGCATTGGACAGGTGATGAGCAGTGTCTGGTTTTCTCCACACATTCCAAATAGAATTAAGGCCAACAATTTCTATCTTGGTCTCATCAGACAAGAGAATCTTATTTCACCATCTTGGAGTCCTTCCAGTGTTTTTTTTTTTTTTTTAGCAAACTCCATGGGGGCTTTCATCTGTCTTCCACTGAGGAGTAGCTTCCGTCGGGACACTCTGCCATAAAGCGCCGACTGGTGGAGGGAGGGCTGCAGTGATGGTTGACTTTCTAGAACTTTTGCCCATCTTCCGACTGCATCTCTGGAGCTCAGCCACAGTGATCTTTGGGTTCTTCTTTACCTCTCTCACCAAGGCTCTTCTCCCCCAGTTGCTCAGTGTGGTCGGACGGCCAGCTCTAGGAAGGGTTCTGATTGTCCCAAATGTCTTCCATTTCAGGATTATGGAGGCTACTGTGCTCTTAGAAACCTTAAGTGCAGCAGAATTTTTTTCAGCGAGATTAAAATAATCACCGACCCGATCACATGATAGAGGAATGTGTCGATTTAAATGACCTGTTTATTTACTGTATATACTTGTGTAATGGCTCAAAAAAATCTATTTACAATAAATAATGTATTTTTGTTGCTCTATTTATGCCAGTGAGGCATAGTGACAGACAGAACAAATTAATGGTCTTCTATTAGATGGCAGGAAGTAAATACGGTAATTAATTTATCAACTTTTTGTGAAATTTGTGTTTGTTGGTGTGCCGTGAGATTTTTCAATTGTAAAATATGTTCCTTGGCTCCATAAGGTTGGAAATCAATGCTCTAGTCAGATCGTGTATTCTAATCAGTCAAGTCAAACCAACATTACAACATGACAGAAATAATGGGTGCTACCTTACTGTAATTAAATTACTTTATTTTTAATTAAATTACTTCATCCACACCGAAGCCTAAGAGCATGATTACAGTCGTTCGTGATACCACTAGGTTGCTAGGCTACATAACGTTTTGTTGCCTGCTTGCGAGCCATCCATCCATTTTCTACCGCTTATCTGAGGTCGGGTCGCGGGGGCAGTAGCTTTAGCAGGGACGCCCAAACTTCCCTCTCCCCAGCCACTTCATCCATCTTTTCCGGGGGGATCCCGAGGCGTTCCCAGGTCTGATGTAGTCTCTCCAGCGTGTCCTGGGTCTCCTCCCGGTGGGACATGCCCAGAACACCTCACCAGGGAGGCGTCCGGGAGGGATCCGAATCAGATGCCCCAGCCACCTCATCTGGCTCCTCTCGATGTGGAGGAGCAGCGGCTCTACTCTGAGATCCTCCTGGATGACCGAGCTTCTCACCCTATCTCTAAGGGAGAGCCCGGACACCCTGCGGAGGAAAGTAATTTCTTGTATCTTGTTCTTTCGGTCACGACCCACAGCTGGTGACCTTAGGTAAGGGTAAGAACGTAGATCGACCGGTAAATTGAGAGCTTCGCCTTTCAGCTTAGCTCCTTATTTACCACAACGGATCGATACAAAGTCTGCATCACTGTAGACGCTGCACCGATCCGCCTGACGATCTCCCGTTCCATTCTTCCCACACTCATGAACAAGACTCCAAGATACTTGAACTCCTCCACTTGGGGCAGGATCTCATCCCCGATCTCATCCCTTTTCCTACTCAGGACCATGGTCTCAGAGTTGGAGGTGCTGATTCTCATCCCAGCCACTTCACACTCAGCTGAGAAATGCTCCAGAGAGACTTGGAGGTCACGGCTTGATAAAGCCAAAAGAACCACATCATCTGCAAAAAGCAGGGATGCAATACTGAGGCCACCAAACCGCAACCCCTCTACGCCTCGGCTGAACCTAGAAATTCTGTCCATAAAAGTTCTGAACAGAATTGGTGACAAAGGGCAGCCTTGGCGGAGTCCAACCCTCACCGGAAAACGAGTCCGACTTACTGCCGGATATGCGGACCAAACTCTGACTCCGGTCGTACACGGACCGAAAAGCCTGTATCAGGGGGTTCGGAACCCCATACTCCCGAAGCACCCCCCGCAGGACCCCCCCGAGAGACACGGTCGAACGGCTTCTCCAAGTCCACAAAACACATGTAGACTGGTTGGGCAAACTCCCATGCACCCTCGACGACCCTGTCAAGGGTGTACAGCTGGTTCACTGTTCCACGCCCAGGAAGAAAACCACACTGCTCCTCCTGAATCTGAGATTCAACTTCCCGAGGGACCCTCCTCTCCAGCACCCCTGAATAGACCTTACCAGGGTGGCTGAGGAGTGTGATCCCCCTGTAGTGTGCCCTTTCTTAAAAAGGGGGACCACCACCCCAGTCTGCCAATCCAGAGGCACTCTCCCCGATGTCCATGCGATGTTGCAGAGGCATGTCAACCAGGACAGCCCTACAACATCCAGAGCCTTTAGGAACTCTGGGCGAATCTCATCCACCCCCGGGGCCTTGGCACCGAGGAGCTTTTTAACCACCTCGGTGACCTCAACCCCATAGATAGGAGAGCCCGCCTCAGAGAACCCAGACTCTGCTCCCTCATGGGAAGGCGTGTCAGTGGAATTGAGGAGTTCTTCGAAGTATTCTCCCCACCGGCTCACAACGTCCCGAGTCAAGGTCAGCAGCGCCCCATCCCCACTATACACAGTGTTGATGGTGCACTGCTTCTCCTTCCTGAGATGCCGGATGGTGGGCCACAATTTCCTCGAAGCCGTGCGCAAGTCTTTCTCCATGGCCTCACCGAACCCCTCCCATGCCTGAGTTTTTGATGATTTTGATTTGATCATGATTTTGATAAGGTAAAGTTTATCCTCAGTGGTAGCGAATGGGAACAGTTTAAGATAAATTTAGTCTTTAAGGTATGCTACCGTATTATGGGACCCGTCAAGTTTAGGTTCGAATCTCGGAGGATTGCATGTCACCTGTAGAGGCACCAGAATAAGGGACAGATGCAGGAGAGTCATTGAGGCAGGCTGCACTTGGCGCAGCGAGCTCTGGAGTCGGCTGTGCCTGAGTCAGAGAGGGGCTTTGCAAAGTGGAAGGGGCCTTTGACAGTATCCGAGGGAGGGCGGGACCAAGCGCTGGGACAGGTTTTTCGAACCTAGGAGACAGACCGAAAGGTGTGCGCTCATTGATTTCATCGGATGGTGTTTGCTCCAGGGAGCCCTGTTGCCTTGTTGGCAATTAATTCACGGGCTGCGTGTAGTTCCCGTCGAACAAGTGTTATTTCGGCTTCCTGTTCTAGCTTTAGCTTTTCAATGGAGCGCATGTCGGATCCCACAATTGTCAATTGTGACACGAGTTCACACGAGTACTCAACGCTTTTAGAGCATTCATCTTTGAGCATCTCAAACTGAGTTTCAACATCAACTCAGTGGGCTTGTGCAAGGTTTAAATGAGAATTGGACTCAGCTAGCTCTGCTGTTAAATTGATTTGTGGTTGCTGTTCAGCTTCTAGTTTGAACCTCATTCGGTATCCTCCATATTGCTCTATTTTAATTGTGACACAAGTTCAAAACCATGCAACGGAGCATTTGAGCGAGATTTTTATCTTTCATTTTGTATTTGGCATCGCTCATGAGTTGCATTATGTTAGCATTGAGGGCCTCAAGACTAGCGTCTTTGACAGATTCTGTGTAACCCGGGACGAGGTCTTCAACTCATTCCCTGCCAGTGCCGTCCAAAGACGTCATTCAGAATCCATCTATTGCCTGCCAATGCCGTATAAAGACGTCATTCAGAACCCATTTATTCACTGCCAATGTCGTCTAAAGACGTCAATGCCGGGATGGTTGGGGGAGGGTGTTATGCAGTTTGTGTGTGATCGTCAAGCCTCTGGATAACTGCAATGAGGATTGGACCCTGCAGAGGGTAGCAATGCCTTCAGCTGAACGTCCTTCCTTCAGAGGAAGAAGAGGATGAAGAAGGAGGGGCGGCCCAGCGGGGCACAAGAGACAATGAGAGAAGGCAAACAATCGCAGAAAAGACAAAAGACAAAATGAAAACAAACCTAACAAAAAAGCTTTCGGTACTAGAAATTTATTGCAGAAGGCAAGAAAAATATTCCTGCGACCGACAGGAATGACGGGGGAATAAAGGATGCTGCGCCGAGTCAGAATGACGCTCCGAGCTATCGCGCAAAATGCCGGCTCATGCATATGGCGAGATCCTCTCAGCCGCTTGCCAGCTGATCGTCTCTCGACCAGGATTAGAGTAAACGGGATCCGGAATCGCGATGAGTGAACGCCGTCTGGATAGCCAGCTGAACTTCATCCTAAGCTTCTTCAGACGAAGACAACTCGTTTGCAGCTCGCCTTAGCTACATTTAGCACTCCTTCAATCCTAAATTCATAAAAATTAAATTAATAAAAACATAATTTAGTCCCACTAGTTCACATTACAATGTCACATCTGTTGCCAGTACTGATTTGAATTTTCCACTACGCCCATCTTGCAGGAATTCAACACCCGTCTTTTACGATTGCGACGAAGAAAAGTTACTTTTTTTTTTCCCCTGGCAAAACACGTCATCAATAAAAGGTATTCTCCAGTAATGGTATGTATTTTTTAAAACTTACAGGTTATAAATCCAGCAGACGTCCGACCCCATTCCAGGACGCAGTGCAGACAAAAAAGGTAATTGAAAGCTTTTTATTCTCCACGTCAGCAATTTTAACAATGTAATTTTTAGTAATTAGTTGTCTTTCTAAACTGCACAGGTTGTGCTTTAAGGAGAACGGACTGGTTTCAAGGACAATGACAACCACGCAAGATCCCATTCACTGCCACCGAAGAATAAAATCCAGAAGTGGATCAAACTTTGCTAGTTTTTATACGCAAGGTAATAAAAACCTGGACAAACTGTAGAGGAGGATAATTTGGAGGGAAAAAGTGCAAGTGTGGGAGCCCCATTTGTTCATGGATTTTTGTGTAGTATAAATTCTGTACAGTTACACTTGTAAATAAATTATTTTTCTGTCAAAAGTATTTTTTCAGTCTTTTATGTTCACCTTTTGATATTTTCACAAAAGAAAAAAAAATATTGGTGTCAAAGTCATTGTTCTGCTTGATGTGTCTGCTTTCACAAAAAGGCTGTTTTCTCAGTTTTCTTTCCTCCAGAAACAGATTTGGCTGAATGTTTACTTACTTTCTGATTACTAAAGAATGGTGTAAGCTAGAGACAAAGTTTTTTTCTGATGAAAAAAAGAGAGCCTGATTTTTATTTTGGTGGTTTTGGTGTTTACATAGTCATAGCACACAATATTCTGTGGGGCTTGAAAAATGAATGAAATTGCTCAAAAATGGGGTTCCCTGCTCAGGAAATGACTGGCAGTGAATGAGTTAATTAGGTTGCTTACAAGCTGTTTTAACGTGTCGAGATTGTCTTATTGGCTGGGACTACAAGTTCCGTCATAATTGCGTTGTGTGTGCAGTTGCTTTACGTTGTATGCAACTGGATTGTTACTATTGTAAGATCATTTAAGTGGTGCGTCTAATTTGGAATAGATGCACAAGTGGGGTAATTAATTGTTAAACAATTAAATCGCATTAGCAAATTATGCTGTGAGAGTTATCACGCAACCTTAAAGGTGTTCGAGAACGTGCATAGAAGCAGTAACCGAATGGAACAAAATTGTTGACATCAATTTTACGCACAAAGTTTATTTGATCCATTTAAAATTGATGCAAGAGATTTAGCAATTTACTTGATTTAAACAATTGCGAAGGGCACCTTGATGGAGTAAATCAAATCAGCTTATTAACAAAATTTTAAGCGAATTGCCTAATTCACCAAATTAATTTAGTTAGCTTTTAGTTAGTTCGCGCCGTCAACCTGCGGGGCGCCGTTGGAAATTCAGCTACTGTGGGTCGAAGTCAAAGAAGAAGAGGAGGTGGAAAGCGGATTCTTCGGCAGAAAGAGAAGAGGAAAACACAGAGCCTAGAACTGAATGTGGGGACTTTGAATATTGGGACTATGACAGGAAAATCTCGGGAGTTGGTTGACATGATGATGAGGAGAAAGGTTGATATATTGTGTGTCCAGGAGACCAGGTGGAAAGGCAGTAAGGCTAGAAGTTTAGGGGCAGGGTTTAAATTATTTTACCATGGTGTCGATGGGAAGAGAAATGGAGTCGGGGTTATTTTAAAAGAAGAGTTGGCTAAGAATGTCTTGGAGGTGAAAAGAGTATCAGATCGAGTGATGAGGCTGAAATTTGAAATTGAGGGTGTTATGTGTAATGTGATTAGTGGCTATGCCCCACAAGTAGGATGTGACCTAGAGGTGAAAGAGAGATTCTGGAAGGAGCTAGATGATGTAGTTCTTAGCATCCCAGACAGAGAGAGAGTCGTAATTGGTGCAGATTGTAATGGACATGTTGGTGAAGGTAATAGGGGTGATGAAGAAGTGATGGGTAAATACGGCATCCAGGAAAGGAACTTGGAGGGACAGATGGTGGTAGACTTTGCAACAAGGATGCAAATGGCTGTAGTGAACACTTTTTTCCAGAAGAGGCACAAACATAGGGTGACCTACAAGAGCGGAGGTAGAAGCACACAGGTGGATTACATCTTGTGCAGACGATGTAATCTGAAGGAGGTTACCAACTGTAAGGTAGTGGTAGGGGAGAGTGTGGCTAGACAGCATAGGATGGTGGTGTGTAAGATGACTCTGGTGGTGGGGAGGAAAATTAGGAAGACAAAGGCAGAGAAGAGAACCATATGGTGGAAGCTGAGACAGGACGAGTGTTGTGCAGCTTTTCGGGAAGAGGTGATACAGGCTCTCGGTGGACGGCAGGAGCTTCCAGAAGACTGGACCACTGCAGCCAAGGTGATCAGAGAAGCAGGCAGGAGAGTACTTGGTGTATCTTCTGGCAGGAAAGGAGAGAAGGAGACTTGGTGGTGGAACCTCACAGTACAGGAAATCATACAAGGAAAGAGGTTAGCTAAGAAGAAGTGGGACACTGAGAGGACCGAGGAGAGGCGAAAGGAATACATTGAGATGCGACACAGGGCAAAGGTAGAGGTGGCAAAGGCAAAACAAGAGGCATATGATGACATGTATGGCAGGTTGGACACTAAAGAAGGAGAAAAGGATCTATACAGGCTGGCCAGACAGAGGGATAGAGATGGAAATATGTTGACTGGTGCCAGCAGTGTGCTTGCTAGATGGAAAGAATACTTCGAGGAGTTGATGAATGAGGAAAATGATAGAGAAGGGAGAGTAGAAGAGGTAAGTGTGGTGGACCAGGAAGTGGCAATGATAAGTAAGGGGGAAGTTAGAAAGGCATTAAAGAGGATGAAAAATGGAAAGGCAGTTGGTCCTGATGACATTCCTGTGGACGTATGGAAGCATCTAGGAGAGGTGGCTGTGAAGTTTTTGACCAGCTTGTTCAATAGAATTCTAGTGCGTGAGAAGATGCCTGAGGAATGGAGGAAAAGTGTACTGGTGCCCATTTTTAAGAACAAAGGTGATGTGCAGAGCTGTGGCAACTATAGAGGAATAAAGTTGATGAGCCACACAATGAAGCTATGGGAAAGAGTAGTGGAGGATAGACTCAGGACAGAAGTGAGTATTTGCGAGCAACAGTATGGTTTCATGCCTAGAAAGAGTACCACAGATGCATTATTTGCCTTGAGGATGTTGATGGAAAAGTACAGAGAAAGTCAGAAGGAGCTACATTGTGTCTTTGTAGATCTAGAGAAAGCCTATGACAGAGTACCCAGAGAAGAACTGTGGTACTGCATGGGGAAGTCTGGAGTGCCAGAGAAGTATGTTAGAATAATACAGGACATGTACGAGGGCAGCAGAACAGCGGTGAGGTGTGCTCTAGGTGTGACAGAAGACTTTAAGGTGGACGTGGGACTGCATCAGGGATCATCCCTGAGCCCCTTCCTTTTTGCAGTGGTGATGGATAGGCTGACAGATGAGGTTAGACTGGAATCCCCGTGGACCATGATGTTTGCAGATGACATTGTGATCTGCAGTGAAAGCAGGGAGCAGCTGGAGGAACAGTTAGAAAGATGGAGGCATGCACTGGAAAGAAGAGGAATGAAGATTAGCCGAAGTAAAACAGAATATATGTGCATGAATGAGAGGGCTGGTGGGGGAAGAATGAGGCTACAGGGAGAAGCGATAGCAAGGGTGGAGGACTTTAAATACTTGGGGTCAACCGTCCAGAGCAATGGTGAGTGTGGTCAGGAAGTGAAGAAACGGGTCAAAGCAGGTTGGAACGGGTGGAGGAAGGTGTCAGGTGTGTTATGTGACAGAAGAGTCTCTGCTAGGATGAAGGGCAAAGTTTATAAAACAGTAGTGAGGCCAGCCATGATGTACGGATGAGAGACAGTGGCACTGAAGAGACAACAGGAAGCAGAGCTGGAGGTGGCGGAAATGAAGATGTTGAGGTTCGCTCTTGGAGTGACCAGGTTGGATAAAATTAGAAATGAGCTCCTCAGAGGGACAGCCAAGGTTCGATGTTTTGGAGACAAAGTTAGAGAGCGCAGACTTCAATGGTTTGGACACGTCCAGAGGAGAAATAGTGAGTATATTGGAAGAAGGATGATGAGGATGGAGCTGCCAGGCAAGAGAGCTCGAGGAAGACCAAAGAGAAGGTTGATGGATGTCGTGAGGGAAGACATGATGGCAGTTGGTGTTCGAGAGGAGGATGCAGGAGATAGGCTTACATGGAAAAGGATGACGCGCTGTGGCGACCCCTAACGGGACAAGCCGAAAGGAAAAGAAGAAGAAGAATTTAGTTAGCTTTGATAAATAAATTCAATTTGGTTATGATTAGGTAAACAAATCGATTTGACTGTGATGAGTCGCTGAGCAAGTCAATTCAATTTGTGAAAAAAATTTGAAGCTTTAGTTAATTCAAAGCAGTTTTATTTAGCTTTGGTAAAAGGTTAGGTATACTTTTAATTAGGTGTGTATTATTGTTAATGTATTATTAGTAATTGTAATTAATGTATTAATTAATTGCTTGTATGACTTACAAAGACGTTGGCTTTGACATCAGAGAAAAGGCAAGAAAAAAAACATTCAAAGAAGAAAAATTGGGGAGTCAAAGTTAAAAATCAAAAAGTCAAATCAAATTTAATAAGAAAAGCCCAAAGTGATAAAAATAAACAAGCAATTAATAAATAAAGGTTAATAAACTCCACACATGCGTGAATCGGTTAAGTAATTGTGTTTAACCTATTAAAGTGTTGCAGGGCTAAATCAAGTTACGTGATGTAGGGAACGTTTTCGAACGGGAGGTGGGGTTGTTGCTTTAGCAATGCAGCACCCTTCGTTGGTAAAGCTTGTAATTGTTACATTGTAAATCTCAAACGGATGGAAAATCAAAAAGGCACGAAGCTTCAAATGTACAATCGTAGCGGTGGTGTTTCGAAAAAACGAGTGAAAAGGGGGAGCTTTTAAATTAATAAAAGCAATCGATCGCGGGTACAAGTAGATGCAATAGCTTTGTGGCTTTGCTAGCTAACGAGAGGTGGTTAATGACCCTCAGACAGGTCTCCGGAGGTTACGTAATGACAAAAACCTTTGTGCTAAGTGCTCACAACTCTGCGTCGCTATGGTAACAAAATGCAGCGCACACGCAAACTACACATGAACATGCCCCCTTCAAGATGGCGGATACGCTGCCTAAATATATTTCAAAATATTGTCAATTTTGTGTGTTTGAGTTTAATGAAAAACTTGACAACGCCTCACATGGGGCACAACTATGTAGCGTATATTAGTTTTGGATAAAAGTGTGATTAATTTTGGAAAAGAATACGCCGGAAAGCGAACGCCTCCGTTTACTTCTGTCGTTCGATGTACGGTTAACTTTACAATCAAACTATCTTTGTCTCATAAAGGGGAACCCCGTCTCTTTTTAGCTGTTAGCTTTCAACTACAAATACGTTAGCTGTTAGGCAGGAGAAACAGAAAGCCAAGAACCAAGAGCAGGAGTCGAAGGGTTAAATACCCAGGGGCCGTGTCTAAGAGACAGGGGAAGTGGAGAAGACCACACCCATTGACTTGGATTTAGTCTGCAATTTGGCCCATCAGAATGGGTTTAAAAATCATATATTAAAGTACTGCCAACTTTGTACTCTCCCACACAAAACAAACATGAAAAACAACTCTCGCATAGGCGCTAATGTTCTTTGCAAAATCGGTTTCTACAGGGTGATAAACACAATGGCACATTCAGAAGAAACAAATTCAGAAGGCAACCTGTAAAAACAATCACAATCATCACGGTATACATTTAGAATATTTCTGAAGGTTGGTTTTTGGAACTGTGTGATTTCAATGTAATTTTAACGTCCACATGCCACAGGAGGGGGTGGGGGGGCTTGCATGTTCCAGTGTTCAACAGTCATCAATCATTTCCTCCCCACCTCAACCATGCTGTGCCAGACTTGCATCAGTTTTCATGGCATCAGATGATATAAACCAGGTTTCCTGTGTCTTGTAAGAACAATCTAGCTGGTTGAGGTTCAAGACGCAGGAATGCAACAGTTTATCAGTTCTTGGGGTTGCCATGGCAACCGGGCCATCGGCCTATACGCTACATTGTATGTATTTCTATAATTTACAGATGATTTCTCCAGCAGTAAGGCGACAAAGGTCACTCCTCCGGTTGGCAGAGCAAAGAAGAAAGGTGAAAAAAATATTTCTCCACACAGCAGCAACAAAATATATAGATTGTTTTTCTGGTAAATCCTTTATGTTTCTATAATATAGCCTGTGCATCCAGCAGAGAGCTCCCTCCCACTCTCATTGGCAGTGCAAAGAGACATATAAGCAAGCCAGCGGCGACGTGTCGTGTGCCGCTGATATTTTTGACGGTCATTTGTTAACTGTAACTGTTTCAGGAAATGTTTTTCAAGTTTAGTGGGTCTGTTTACTTGATTGACATGAAAACTTTGAGGCCTTGGATTAATGCAGTGGTTCGATGGCTTTTCTGGGTTCGCAATCAAATCTGAACTCACGCAATCTGCTCGTTGCGTGACTGCTGCCAACATACAGACAGCGGCGGAAACACTACTATATACTGGGGCTGGGAAGAACGTATTCGCTATTTGAATCAATTTGCAAATTCCAATGAAAAAAGAATATTAAATTAAAATGTACGCATTCAACTGGAAGAGAATGCACTTGCGTATCTTAGTCTGATAGGAGCTGGAATTAATAAAGGCATCCGCCCACGTCCTTGTTTACTTCTAGCGCCAGAGTTTGACTTACTGTGCATGTGCAGTTGTACAGTACCCTAGTATAGCCCTCATGTATAATGCGCAATGTATCAGGGAGCCGTCTCCGTTGAGACAAGACTCTCCGGAGAGTGAAGCGTCCCATGTGGAGAGGAGAAGCTACATGAATGTTCATGGCAGACTTGCGACCGTGGCAGATGAATTGGATAAAGTTATGCAAGATTCATTCAACACATCATGGTAGATGATTGACAAGAGCTACCGCTAACTAGCACCTAAGCTAACCAGCTGGTAGTAGACAAGATGTTGCCAGCCAGCGTGGAGTGTGCATTGTTCGGAACAGAGACCTGCTTAAACAGACCTTGGCCACGGCGAGGGATCATGATGATTAAAGTAAGTCATTTTAAATCACAAGAAGCGTTTTGGCAACTGCCTTTTTTCCAGATGGAAAATGCACCTGCTGCTTGCTTTCTTTACTTTGTGACTAAATCTGCTAACTCCAAAAACTGAACAGGACTTAAACAGAGGGCTGTAGAGAGTTTTCAAATGATCAAATTGGATTTTTCATTTGTTAGACTATTATTTTGGAATAGTACAAGGAGTAAGAGATCCATATGATTCAATCATCGGTCGCCAAACAATACGTATCTCGACTGGGATTTTAGGGGGCGAGTCCAAGCAATATTATAATACTGTACAGTACATCCATACAGCACATACAAGCACTGGAACAGAACGAGGGTAAAAATTATGAGAAGTGCTCTTTTCACGGTTAAGACAGTCAACCAATTAGCAAATTCCCTAGTTATCATTAAAGTAGTTATTATTGTTTTTATGAATGTTGTAGTATCAATGCAGTTTCGGTAAAATATGTGTGTTTGATGTTTTTTTTTAAAGATGAAGCTTCATTATTTGTGCGTAGGCATGGTCTGATGATGTTCTATATTTGTTTGCAGAGTACGAACAAAAACAAGAACGAACATTTTGATAAATCACCGATTTCTTCGTCAAATGTGTGTAGGCACGATTTAAGCTCGACTCTCGCGTGAGGAAAAGTGACATTAGAGGTCGCTCCAGATGCTGCTCCAGTCATGTGTTGCTGTGTGCGTCCGAGAGACAAACTATTAATGCTTTTCACTTGTCTTAAATGTTTCCATTTTACTATTTTTAAATTTTTGACAGCTGAGTAGACCCGTCTTCGAGGGTACTAGATTCAGTCACATCACTGACAAGGCTCTTCAGCTATCCCACAGACTTCACCTCCAAAACTCCGACCAAATAAATGTGAGTATGGACTCGTACAACACTTGCACCATTCCAACTTGGGAGGCTTTCCCTGCTAGAAGGATGTCTCAGCCAACTAAAGTAGAATAGTTTGATAACTGTAAATGTAGCGGACTAACCTGAGATTGTAGGTTGTAGCCAACCTCCTAGCCCTGTTAGCATTAGCCCCATGCGGCTAGCTAACCGCAGCAAGCCTATTCAGACGCAAAACAGATTCACTCCTTTAGATAGTTCCATTCCTACTCAGTCTACTGGCTCCCTCAAGTTAGTCATAGGTGACGGCATCACTCGTAACATTAAGCTTACAAACTCAGCCACTGTAATGTGTACTCCTGGGGCCAGAGCACCAGACATTGAAGCTAGCCCGAGGAAGCAAATTCGCAGTAGGCTTAAACTGCCAACTGTTTAGTGATGCCAACGTCACGCCCTGGCTCTTCCAGATAAGTACTTCTTTTGATCTGTTGCCGTTATGAATTGTCAAGAGTGTATTGTATTTTGTTTCATTCTTTCCATTTTTGCTTAGATAAACCAAAAACGGAATCACGCATGCCACCAGCATGAATCCTCACTCTTATCTCTTTGCTTTCCTGCTCTGCTTGTTTCGACAGAGACTAAACGCACAGGTCGCTCAAAACTCTTTTTGCGCACCACAAACCACCACCACACACCATATTATCCCCTTGTCACTGTTTTTTTCCTGTGTTCAGCGTTTACTCGTTACCCTTCTATATACCCTGGCTTTGCAGTACTCAAATATAGCATCTCTATCACCCTCTCTAAATAACATTCGTCAACACATTACCAAAAAAAAAAAAAAACTCCCGAAAACTGTCAAAAAAAAACAACAACGACAAAGAATGCATCGTACCAAATCTATTTAAAATTATGGTACACACACCCATTATATGTCCCACTTTACATTTGTGTCTTGGAATGTCAATGGCATTCGATTACAGCCAAAGAGAATTAAGATTATGGATTATAGCACTAAATTTAAAACAGATCTCCTCTTATTATAAGAAACCCACCTTACTAAGTCAGAAGAAAAATGCCTCATTGACTAATTTCACTGAGGTCATCTCGGCCTTTTATAACTGTAGACAAAGAGGAGTCTCAATACTAGTCCATAAAAGATGACATTTTATAATAAATATTACAGTAGCAGATCCAGAAGGCCAATATGTAATTATACAGGCTACAATATTTAACAAGCTTTACAAAATTGTCAATGTATACGCTCCAAATAAAGATGTTTCAGCCTTTTTTCACATGCTCTTTTCACACTTGTTAAACTTGTCAGCCACTTCTACAATTATTATGGGAGGTGATTTTAACCTATCGCTAAATCCCCTAATAGATCGCTCGAATCTCAAAAATAGTAATCAGCCACAATGCTCCAATATACTAGAGCAGTATATGGATGACTTTGGTGTCGTTTTTCTTAAAGCAATCTTATTTTTTTTAGCTATAATAAAAATGAAAACCTTACCTCAAATAAATTATTTATTTTCAATGATTCCATTTAAGACCACGTTTAAATGGTTTCAAACCTTAGATTCTGCTGTAATTTGTATTCAAGAAATAAGAATAGAATCAGTCTATCCACTCTTCAGAAAAGTAAACAGGAGGGAGGCCTAGATGCGCCCAACTTTAAACACTATTATTTAGCTAACCAATTACAATACCTCATCAAATGGTTGCACCATAGTGAGGAGTGTGATTCTTGGCTAGAATTGGACCAAACAGACTGCAACAACATCAAACTACCAAAACTCCCATTTATTTCTTCTAGTCTTAAACGCCATAAATGTTTCAAGAATCCAATAATCCACCTTAACGGCTTGGTGGCAAACTTTAGAATCGACAGGATCTCAATTAGCTCCCAGTATGCTCTCCCCAATCTGGCATAATCCAGATTCCGAAATTAATAACACACCCTTTCATTTTAGTACATGGGAACAACATGGAATTAACCACATACAACTATTATTTAACAACAATGTTTTTAGGACATGTAATGAACTGTTCCAAGAATTCCAAATAACAGCCGGAAACTTTCTTCAATACAATAAATTAAAAGCAGCAATAATGAAAAAAAAAAAAAAAAAAAAAAAAAAAGAATATCAACACTCCAGAGCACCTTCGAACTGCCGGAGTTTGTCAAGCAAATAATGAAGCTTCTCCCGCAAAGGAAAAGAAATCTCTCAAAAGTTTATAAATTAATTTTACGGACTAAATCAATGCACTTACGAATCACCAAATGGGAAGAAGACCTCTCCATGTCTGCTGACCGTAGCTACTGGAGACAGATTTGTAACAATACATTTAGAATGACAAAAAACACAAATCTACAGCTTATACAATATAAAGTGCTCCATAGAACACACTTTACTCAGTAAACTGTGCATACAATGGGCGTCTCTCCATCTAATATTTGCGCGCAATGCACCAAAAATACACCAGACACCTATTTTCATGCTATATGTGAATGTACACCAATTCAATGCTTTTGGTCTTCGGTTATACAAAAACTGTATATTTTAAACTGCAGGATTCCACTTTCCCCAAGATTGTGCATACTTGGCGATTTAGGAATACTTGACCTCCCGAATAAATATTCACAATCATTACTTGTCACGTTAGCTACGGCGAAGAAAACAATTCTATTAAACTGGAAAAACAAACAAGCTATTAACATCAATCCGTGGCTAAATCTCATCATAGAATATATTGCGTTAGAAAAAATATCATCAGAACGAAAAAATCAATTACACATATACGTAGATAGCTGGTCACCTTTCCTCAACATGCTAATGCTAGACTCTTGATTCCTTTGCCTGAGTAGGGTGCCATTTGACAATAGCAAGACTATTTTCATAAGTGTGAAAGTAAACAATGGAATTCTATATTCTTTGTTGTCGAGGTTGTTGTTTTATTATTATTTTATTCATTTTTTTCTTTTTTCTCTTTTATTTTCATACATTTTAGATCGGTTTGCATGGTAAAAAGACATGCATGCTGTGGGGATCTTCTCCTCTTGTCCCTGTGTTTGCTGTTCCGGAATCTGTGGGGGCGGGACTTTTTTTCACTCCTTCCTGATCTCGGGGGTGAGGGGGAAACCACTGGGGCGACCTCCTGGGGAGTAGTGGAGGTGTGATGGTGACTCGCCCATGTTCCATGGGTGCTGGGGCGGTGCCGGCTGGCACCCGCCTGGGTCCCCCGCTCTGGCTGCTGGTGGTGGGGGCCCCCCTGTCGCTCGGGCCTGCTTCCTCCTCTCCTCTTCTCTCCATTCCTTGTGTCCTGCTGCGGTCACCTCTTCCTCTTCCCGTGGGGGAGCCGGGCGTTCCACTGCGGGCTGTGGGGCCTGCTGTGGAGTTCTTTTCCCCGCCTGGTTTGGGGGGCGGGGGTCCGCCTCCCACGCTCAGGGGCGTGTAGTGGGTGCTGGCGGGTGTGTGTGTGGGGCAGGAGGCAGAGTTGATGCTGCAGGTCTGGGAGGGATGGCCTTCTTCGTCGGTGATTGTCCGGCCCAATGGGCCCGACCTGCAGTAGCCATGCCTCTTAATCACTCACTTAGCACACACTCACAGCATTCACTGAATATATTTTTCTCACTAAACACATCTGGGAACATACACCTATCAAAGGGTTCCTGGGGGACTGGTATGGGATCGGGAGGGTGTGGGTGTCAGATCGGGTTTCAGCATGTCTGTGCAGTTTCCCGGTCCGTGCGCCCTGCCCCTCTGCCCCCCTGGATTTTAAATGCATCACACACACTCCCCATGTTTTAATGCACCACATACACCTATCTCTGGGGGCGGTGGGTCATGGGTGGGTGGGGGTTTGGCTGTTAGACAGTAGTGCCTGACCTCTCCAGATTTTAATGCACCACACAACTCGGGGGGGCACTGATACACAGGGTAGGGCCAATGACTGCTAGTCGGGGACCTGGCAGTCATAGTAACTCACTTACTTGCATGGCGGTGCCCCCCGGGTTGGATGACTGCCCCTATCCGCCCTCCTTTCCAACAAACAAGGGACACTCTCCCGCCCTCGGGCTGGGCAGGGACTGGCTGCATTGTGAGCCCTGCGGGTTGGGGTGGTCATCTTACTCTCCTAGGTGTGTGGGGTGGTTGCAATTCACTTGTATGTATCCGCAGACACACACCTCTAGGACTCTTTCACTGGGTGTGGGGTCAAGCACTTACTGCGACAAATAACTAATGAATATGCAAATCGTTTGTGTATCCCCTCACTTACACTCTCGTCTTGTAGACTTTTATAATTCACATAATTAATGCCACCACACTTCAGTTGTAAAGTCAGGTTCACAACCCTTGTCCTGCATGCTTCTTCTCCTGTCCTTGTCCTCTTCTATATTGTCATGCGGTTCCCTCACTGGGTGTAACACTACATCCCCATGCAACACTCATATTTAATGTTTAATTGTTGTAGATAATGTAATGATTTACTTCTCTCATCCTGTCTATATTTAGTACTTTGTCGTTTGTCTTTTTTTCTCTCTCCCTTCTAGAAACTTTGTTCTGTTTGACTGATCAAGTCTGATTCTCAATAAACCTTAATTATAATACCACAGCGGAAGCTTTAAAACTCCACTGTGACACAATAAAACTGTTCCGGCATGACAGGGATACAGATTTTCCATTCTGCTTGACCTAACAGCCGAACAGGACAAAAAAAGAAAAAAAAAGACAAACAAAGTAGGCCTAAACACCAGTGTGGGGCGCTAATAACACTTGCTAGTCATATAGTGATACAGGTTGGCTCCACTGATACAAAGATGAGGCAATCGGAGATTACAAAAAGGAGTATAGCCAGGATTTGTAATCTCGCCAGAAAGATGTGTCGGCATCAAGTAATTGTCTCTAGCCCCTTGCTAGCGAGAGGCAATGATGAGAGGTTTAGCAGATTACCGGTGGCTGGTTAGCTTCTGTAGCGAAAAGGGACTGCACTTTGTCGATAATTGGGCTGTGTTCTGGAGGACTCCTGGCTTGATGAGGGTGGACGGCCTTCACCCCAACAGGATAGGCGCCATCGCTCTTTCAGGAAACAGATTACTGTTTGAGCTTTCCATGGCAGTTCACACTAGAGCAAGCCGGGGACACAGGTGATTAGCAAACCTGTTAGAAGGATGTGGCGTCTGTAAGGTTAAGGTTAACTTGCTGGACTCAAACAACACACACAGTCCTATATGTAGATTAGAGTGACATACTACACATTCTGATCCTCTACCCACTAATGCATTGCATCTTGTTATGCTTTCTACTGAGGTAGTACTGTGTGATGAGTTTAAGCACCGGTTCGTTCTACTGATAAGTCGAGAAATAACTACCAGATTCCTGCAGTATTAATGTCTCGTCATGCCCACAGTAACATGAAATATATTCTTTGTTCTAGATAATGCAATCTTATTAATATTACCACTCTGAATACCCTGGGGGAAAATAGCACCGATCAGCCCACTTTAATGAAGATGGGTCCGATGAATATAAAATCAGTTTCCTCAAAAGCTTTGGCAGTAAATTTTATCAGAGACCAAAATCTTATATGATTGGTCTTTGCGAAACTTGGTTAAAACCAAATGAGTTTTTACCACTTAATGTGGCGTCTCCCCCAGACTTTGTGAGTTCATGTTGCGTGTCCTATTAAGAAAGGAGGGGTTGGGGGACGCCCAAGAGCTTAACCATGTAGGACGTGTTTCGTGGTGGCTCTTCGGGGATGAACAAAATATATATTTTTTTTAACACTTCCTGATATTGCAATATTTTGGTGCTAGTTTCACTCTATGATACTACATCTGAAGCCACCCAGGAAAAACTCTCTTATATCAGAATTTGATAGTTGACCAAAAAACTGTAGACAAAACGGTTCAGCAGCTGAAACCGTCAACGAGCTGCCTTGACTCAATGCCATCTGACTTTTCAAAGCTATTGCAAAGTCTGTGCTAGCTGATTTGCAGCAAATAATCAATTGCTCACTTCAGTCAGGTGAGTTTCCTAAAGCTCTTGAATTAGCTGCCATTAAGCCTGTGCTAAAAATAGAATGCTGGAGGCTTCCATGTTAGCAAGCTACAGACCCATGAGGTGGGTATGCTCCCGCAATCGGCGGTGCCACAGGGACTTCGAACCACTTGATAACCCCATTCCTCCACGCAGCCCTGCTGTGAGACGGCCACTCGGAGAATGCCTGGTGTACGTCAAGTGGACCTTAACTTAATTAGCAGCTTCCCGTCAAATCTTGAAGACTCCTTCCCCGACCAAAAGGAAGACTATGTGGTTAATATTTAAACGTGCACGTGAGGCGCCACCCACTGGCGTTGAGAGGAACTGCAAGCTCCAACCCGTAGACTCACCTTTGATGTTCGTTAACGGAAAACAAAAATGTCCGTTTTGATATCGTACAAACTCTGTAGAAATATTCCAAATGTATGACTTGGTGTCTGTGTAACTATTGTCAGATCTACAGGTCCTCTGCAAGATTTTTGAGAACTGTTCCTCGTGATTATAAATGTTGTATTGAACAATAAGCAACCGATCTGCTACGACCAAAGTTTAAACAATGATTCTACGCGTGAGATTACAAAATTGGGAGTGTTTTAGATTCATATATGATTTTAAACCCATTTGATCAAATTTGGAGACAAGATTCAGGCTGATGGGTGTGGTCTCTCCAAGTCGGCAATCCCTCTTGCCCACGCCCCGCCTCTGGGGTATTTAACACTTAACTCACACCTTCTCCCGCCAGTCTTGGGTTTTTCCTCACCTCGTCTTGCTGGCAGCACGCCAGCCGAGTAGCCTCCGGCCAACCCCCTCCCCCTTTTGTTTTCGTTGTCCTCGGGCGCCTCCGGTGCCACCACGTGTGCAAACGCCCGCCACAACCAAGCCGGAGGCGTTTTCGATCGAAGAAGCCAAGGAGCTTCGATCACTTTTCCTAGCCACGATCGGTCGGCGGAGCCTCAGCGAGCAACTACCTGCATCCCGTACCGGTCCCGTATGTACTCTGAGGGCCAGAGCTCGGCCCGCCACCAGTTTAACTGGCAGGAAAGTTACGAGCGCATCCAAACAGGACAACAACTTTTCTATTTCTTTTTGTGCATCTTTTTTTTTTTTCTTCAGCCAAACCTGCTTCGTTTCCGCCTGAGGTCCGGAGGAAGACCACTCCCAAAAAGACCAGCTGATCTGCGTTCGTGAGTCGACACTGCAATCCTTACTATGATGTACAACATCAGTTGCTAATAATTTAGGGGAAATTACTAGCTTCACACGAAATCCCAACTTTGCTTTCTCTTGCTCTGACTCTACGCAGTAAACGGTCACGCTCATTTATTTTAGCCCAGCGCCCACAAACGTAAGGCCTAATTTTCTCTCTTTCTTTTAGCATTTGTGTTATTTTCTTTTGGTAGTTTGTAGATGTAGCTGTGTGTTTATTTTTAGATGTCATTAAATATACCATAAAATTCCACTCTTGGTTGTACTTTGTGTGTGTGTTCCGAGTTTAAGTAAACCTCTGTCATCTTGACCTCAAAATTTCATAAAGTGTAGCAACATACAGATTACGAGACTGATAAAAAGGTTTCTTGTCATTTTTCCTAAAGTTTATACTTATAAAAAGGTGACGTGGTGCCCTTTCCGAAATATTAGTTTGATTTTAAAAATTTAACTTAAAATTAATGTAAACAGGAAGTAACGCAAGCGTCGCTTCCGGCTTATTATTTTTTCCTCAATTAATTACATTTTTATTTGACCAATATATGCTACACCCATCTCAAATCTCCCTTTCATTGCCAAGAGTGCTATAAAAGTTATTTTTAATCAACTCAGCAATTTCTTAAACTTAAATGGACTTTTTGACACATTTCAAATCAGGTTTCCAAACTCTTCGCAGTACAGAAGCTTCTCTTATCTAAGTGCTAAATGATATAAGGTTGAATACTGACACTGGAAAGGTGTCAATTCTGGTTTTGTTGTTTTGATACGGTAGATCATAATATACTGCTGAACAAGTTGGAAACAGTCCTCAAAAATGGCTCAGGTCCTAGCTGGAGGAAAGGAGTTATTTTGCAACCATTGGAATTGTTCAATCTCATCTGATGGCAATGACCTATGGGGTCCCTCAAGGGTCAGTTCTTGGACCCCTCCTGTTCAGCCTGTATATGCTACCCTTGGGTCAAATTCTTCAGAACTTTAATTTTGACTATCATAGCTATTCAGATGACACACAGTTATATCTAGCAGTGTCTGCAGATGACTAAAGTTCAATTTTGAGGTGTTGTGTCACTGTCTAAAACAGATAACTGGATGAGCCAAAATTGTGTTCAATTAAACCACGACAAAACTGAGATAATTGTTTTTGGCAATAAAGAAAATAAGATTGCTGTCACTCTCTTTAAAAAACAAAGACCAAGTCCAAAACCTTGGTGTTCTGATAGATTCCAACCTGACTTTCAACAGTTATAACAAATCAGTAAGTAAAAAAACTGCTTTCTACCATCTGAAAAACATATCCAGAGTGAATGCTTGCATGTGTCAAGCAGACCTTAAGAAGCTCATCCATGCTTATATCTCAAGTAGACTTGACTATTGTAATGAAAGAGCATTAAACAGCTGCAGCTCATTCAGAATGACCAGAACAAAAAGGTCAGAGCATATTACTCCAATTCTGATGTCTTTACACTGGCTTCCAGTCAGCTTTAGAATAGATTTTAAAGTTCTGCTACTGGTCTATAAATCACTAAACGGTTTAGGTCCTGAATACATGAAAGAAATGCTCATGGACTATAAACCCAGTAGGGCTCTGAGATCGACAAACTCAGGTCAAATAGTGGAGCACTGAGTCCAAAGCAAATATGGTGAAGCAGCCTTTAGCTATTATGCCGCACACAAATGGAATAAGGTGCCAACAGAAGTGACGTCAGCCCCAAGTGTGAATGTTTTTAAGTCCATGTAAAAAAACTTGTCACATTCTTTTTAGAGCATTTCCACTTTTAAATGATATTTCTTGCACTGTACGCTGTTTTAATTATACTTTTAATTTTTTTCCTTTGTTTTAAATTTGATAAGCTGTTTTTTTCCCTTTTTAAAAAAATAGCTTTTAATCATGTAAAGCACTTTGTTACCTTGTGTATGAAATCTGCTGTATAAATAAATTTACTTTGCTTTGCTACGACTTTCGTCATGTCGATGTCTCGAGCCAAGGGGGATTCTGCCAAACCAACTCGTCAAAAGCCCCGTCAATCGCCGGAATCTCCAGAGAAACTAGATGCTAATGCTGCAATGTTATGTAGCATTAAAGCAATGATAGAAGAAATGCAGGGAGACATTGTCACAAAGTTTGAGACTATCATTTCGGAGACTGTTAAAAGTGAGATTAATTCTGCACTGGTCTTTTGAGGAGCAAATTAAGGCACAAAATAGTACCATTGGCGAACTCGAGGAGGCTGCTACGAGCAGGTCACCCAGCTAACCGAGCTAAAAGCTAATGTAGCTTTGCTAACAACGATAGCGGAATCTTTGACGAAGAAATGTGAGGACCTGGAGTCTCACTCGAGATGGAACAACATAAGGCTCGTTGGCTTACCCCGAGAGAAGGAGGGTCCTCACACAACTGAATTCGTCGCCGGGCTACTTCAGGACCTGCTTGGCTTGGAGCCCAGTCCGCTGCTCGACCGGGCCCACCGCACGTTGCGTGAGAAAACTAAACAAAATCAAACTCCTTGTCCGCTAAGTCATCAGGATGAACCAATTTCAAGAGAGGAACCTCATTCTACAACGTGCGAGTAAAGCTTCACCTCTGATGTACAACAGGAGGATGATTCATATATTCCCGAACTTTACGACTGTGGTGGCTAAACAACAGGCAGCCTTCTCCGCTGTGAAGAGGGAGCTCCGTGGTCATCCATATGTATGATTTGGCCGACGGTACCCAGCTATTCTACATTATCACCTGACCAAGCGGCCAAGTGAGGAAGTTTGACAACCCAGATTCTGCTATTACCTTTGTCAAGAATGATCTTGGTCAGGCTGTAACGCCGAGTCCAGGCTCTTCAGCTAAGTGTTAGCGATACCACGTATATTTTGACTCTCTTCGTTCTTACTATGAACCTTTTTCTACCTTTTTGTGTATAGTTGGACGTTGGTTGGCCCGTGGTGTGCAGAGTGTTATTTTTTTATCTCCCAAGTTTGCACAGTTTTTGGGCATATTGCACTTTCCATTTTCCTCTTTACAGTATTTTTTTGGGAATTCCTTCAAACAAGTTGATTTCATCCCAAGGATCTGTGTATAAGTAGGTTAGATCCACTTATGACGTTGCACATGTTTCGTAGGGATGTTTGTATGGGCACGCATCCTTTTGCAGGATGCTTCTGCCGGGGTGGAGGAATGGCGTTTTATTTGATCTTATCCTTTTTTTATTTTGGGGGGAGAGTTGGGGTTCTGCATTTTTGGGGGAGTTGGAAAATGGTGCACTTTACCTGGACACAATATTTGTTCATTTTATATTTTGGAACAACACAGCCATGATTGAGACTTACATGCCTTATTTGAGCATGTACCTATGAGTCTTCCCACAATTCAACCGGTGACCTTGGGAATGTGTTATTAAGCTTACAAGTCTAAATTGTAAGGGCTTGAACAACCCAATAAAACATAGCACGGTATTGCACTATTTACATTTGAATACTCAGACCATCTACTGACAAGAAACTCATCTGAAAAGCTCAGCTGTGCCCAAACTGAGAGGCTGGGTGGGGCAGGTTCATCTTTCAGCTTTTTCGAGCAGAGCTATGGGTGTAGTAATAATTTTACAGAAATCTACTCCTTTTATTCACACAAAAGATATTACAGATCCTTGCGGCAGGTATTTGATTATTGTAGGGCAGATTTATGATATGAAACTAATACTAGCAAATGTTTATGTTCCTAAATGAGGACGATGCTAATGTTTTTTAGACATTTCTTCTCATTATTTCCTGATAAATTCAATTTGTTATTGGGGGGGGGGGGGTTGTTGGATTAATCCCCATTTGGATAGATCATCTTCGGCTCCAAACATGTCGTCTAAATCAGCTAAGGTAATTAAACATTTTATGGAGGAATTTGGAATGGTCGATCCCTGGCGCACCTTCAATCCTTCAAAAAACACTTTTTTTTTTTTTTTTTTAATAATTCCATCATACATATACCCATATAGATTTATTTTTAGTACATAAGAGAGTTTTGAATTTAATTTCTGTGTAAATACGATTCCATTGTTCTGTTTGACCACGCATCTGTGTCTATGGACATATATTATTAAAAAAAAAATGAAAAAAAAGTCCAAAGGCGTATGTAGCCTGGCGTTTAAATTCAGAATCATCTTTATTTGCCAAGTATGTCCAAAAAACCCTGTCAATTAAATTACCTTTTTCTGAGCACAGAAAAAATGTCCCTTTTCCTTTAAGAATAATAAAGACCTAATAACATACAATCAATGCAGCCATTGATTATTCAAACTATTTTTAAAAAGTTATTTCAGCTATAATTTTAAACAATAACGGGTCCTGGGTGTCGTATCAAGACCGTATAATTCTACCTAGGTCAATTAAAAATGTGTGGACCCATACCTGAGAGAGCATCCTTAAAAAAGTGTAGTTAGAGTTGTATTTGACATCTATTAAGGTTACTCTGTTAAAGTAAAACCTAACTTGAGCGGGGCCGACGCTTCACAATTGGCTGTGAGAACCTAGATGAGTCTCTCTCAACACCGGCTGAAGGAAGCTCCTGTCTCCGGTTACGGTTCACTGTGTAATACACAGGAACTTTAGGGAGCTTTAACCATTTAAACAGCGACCCGGTGAGGACTCCCTTAGTTCTAAGTAGCAGGGGAGCCTGGGGTAAGCGAGGTCTGACTCAAACTGAACATGAACAACATCCGAAAACTTGATATAATTTTTGACTTTGTTTGGGATGGAAAAACACCTAAACCTAGGCTGGAATCACTTCAAAGAACTAAGGAATTGTGAGTGTGTGTGGGGGGGCATTAGCGAATGTTATTTTATTATTGGGCGGTGAATATAAGAAATTAAAATTTGGGGATTCACCATTGACACCTTAAGGCTCCACATATGTGGTTAACAATAGAGGCTAAATCTACACACCCCATAACACTTGTCTTTCCTACACTCGCAGCTTTTCTATATCCAAGTATGTAAGAAATACCGTGGTTGCTACATCATTGAAAATATGGGTGCAGTTCCGTCGGTATTTTGGTTTACAAACTCTTTCCACCAAATCCCCCTAAGCTAATAATAATCAATTTCCCCCATCCTTGATGGATAATGCCTTCTCAATGTGGGCTCGCGGATGTGAACATGTGTCAGGGATTTATTCATAAATGGGGTGTTTGCCTCCTTGCAACAATAAGCAAGTAAATTCTCTTTACCGAAGGGCCATTTCTTTAGATACCTTCAAGTGAGAGGCTTTGTTTCAAGGACATATGCATGTTTCCTGGCTTTACCTCCTGATTCTGATGTTGACAGCTTCATGAAAGTTCTGCCATCTTTTAAGGGTGCTGTGTCGTCTATACAGTGGGTACGGAAAGTATTCAGATCCCCTTAAATTTTTCACTCTCTTATATTGCAGCCATTTGCTAAAATCATTTAAGTTAATGTTTTCCTGATTAATATACACACAACCCCATATTGACAGAAAAAAAGCAATTGTTGAAATTTTTGCAGCTTTTATTAAAAAAGAAAAACTTAAATATCACAGACAAAAGTATTCAGACCCTTTGCTGTGACACTCATATTTAACTCGGGTGCTGTTCATTTCTTCTGATCATCCTTGAGATGGTTCTACACTTTCATCGGAGTCCAGCTGTGTTTGATTATACTGATTGGACTTGATTAGGAAAGCCACACACCTGTCTATATAAGACATTACAGCACACAGTGCATGTCAGAGCAAATGAGAATCATGAGGTCAAAGGAACTGCCTGAAGAGCTCAGAGACAGAATTGTGGCAAGGCGCAGATCTGGCCAAAGTTACAAAAAGATTTCTGCTGCACTTAAGGTCCCTAAGAGCACAGTGGCCTCCATAATCCTTAAATGGAAGACGTTTGGGACGACCAGAACCCTTCCTAGAGCTGGCCGTCCGGCCAAACTGAGCAATCGGGGGAGAAGAGCCTTGGTGAGAGAGGTAAAGAAGAACCCAAAGATAACTGTGGCTGAGCTCCAGAGATGCAGTCAGGAGATGGGAGAAAGTTCTAGAACATCATCACATGTCCAATACAGTCCCAACAGTGAAGCATGGTGGTGGCAGCATCATGGTGTGGGGGTGTTTTTCAGCTGCAGGGACAGGACAACTAGTGTCAATTGAAGGAAAGATGAATGCGGCCAAGTACAGGGATATCCTGGACAAAAACCTTCTCCAGAGTGCTCAGGAGGTCAGACTGGGCCGAATGTTTACCTTCCAACAAGACAATGACCCAAAGCACATAGCTAAAATAACAAAGGAGTGGCACAACTCTGTGACTTTTCTTGAATAGCCCAGCCCTGACTTAAACCCAATTGAGCCAATCTCTGGAGAGACCTGAAAATGGCTCTCCATTAACATTCACCATCCAACCTGACAGAAATGGAGAGGATCTGCAAGGAGAAATGGCAGAGGATGACCAAATCCAGGTGTGTAAAACTTGTTGCATCATTCCCAAAAAAACTCATGGCTGTATTAGCTCAAAAGGGTGCTTCTAGTAAATACTGAGCAAAGGGTCTGAATAATTATGGCTGTGTGATATTTCAGTTTTTATTTTTTAATAAATCTGCAAAAATGTCAAGAATTCAGTTTTTTTCTCTCAATATGGGTGCTGTGTTTACATCAATGGGGGGGGGGGGGGTGATTTTAGCAAATGGCTGCACTATAATAAAGAGTGAAAATTTTAAGGGGGTCTGAATACTTTCCGTACCCACTGTATATTCAAACATTCCTAAACTAAGATCAGACTCTTTGCAGGCCCATAGATGAATCTGGGACTCTCGCCTTGGAATGGAGATCTCGGGAAGTATTTGGAATGAGGTTCTTCATCGGGTGCAATAATTTTTGTGCCAAACACTGTTTTACTCAATTTAAAATAATTCACCGTGCTCACTATACTAAAGAATGTTAGGTTAGAATGTTTGGCAATGTGTCACTGGCTTGCAACCATTGTCATCAGACCCCTGCTAATTACGCCATATGTTTTGGCGGCGTCCACGGCTATCTAAATATTGGCTGGAAGTCTTCTTTTCTTTGTCTACAATCCTAGGTGTACGGGTTCCATCGAACCCATTAGCTATTTTTGGTGTTCCGTTGCCCCCACTCAGCCTCTCCTCCTCACAAAAATATGTCATGGGCCGTGTTACCCTTCTGGCCCGAAGGCAAATTTTGTTGATGTGGAAATCCATCCCACCTCCTACTCACTAACAATGGCAAATGGATGTCATATTTTTTTACGACTTGAAAAAATTAGACTGTCGATCTCTGGACAATCATGAAAATTCAGTACGATCTAGAACCAGTTTTATCCTTTTTTATGACACCCAACTTATTTTAGTATCGGACTGAGCTGCTGATAGAGTAATTTTAAGTGATATTGTGCAATGAGGTCATATCTGAAGGTATTTTGTCTAATCACTTTTTCTTTTCTATACTCGATGTATGCCTTATCTTTCTCATTATTATTACTTTCTTTTACCGGGGAAGTATACCAGCAATGGTTGGGATTTCTTTTGTTCATTCTTGTTGATTATTTGTTATTCGTTCAACTGTCACATTGTCTGACATTGTTCTGTATGCTGTGTATAGATTGATAAAAAATATGGTTTAAGAAAAAAAAAAAAAGAGGAGGGGTGTCGCCCTCATCTAAGAATCCCTTTTTAACCTTAGCACTAGCCCAAACATCAACTCTAAAACTTTAAAACAAAGCTCTCATTAAGCAATCCAAAACACCATTGCCGTATTATCTTGCAGTAATCTATCGCGGTCTCAGATTTTATTGCTGATTTGGTGACACGCAGACAATAGATTTATCATGGGTGACTAATATTCATATGAATTCCCTGTCGGAACCTCTGCAAACAGTGTCAAACAATAATTGACACTTTTGGTTTCATGCCATTAATACATTACTTTCCATACCAGCTATCCTCACTAGGGACGTGGGTGTGCTGGAGCCAATCTCAGCGGAATTCGAGGCAAGAGGCGGGGTACACCCTGAACTGGTTGCCAGCCAATCGCAGGGCACATATAAACAAACAACCATTCACACTCACATTCACACCTATGAGCAATTTAAAGTCTTCAATTAACCTATCATGCAAGTTTTGGGGATGTGGGAGGAAACCGGAGTACCCGGAGAAAACCCATGCAGGCACAGAGTGCGAACATGCAGACTGCACACAGACAAGGCCCGGATTTGAACCCAGGTCCACAGAACTTTGAGGCAGATGTGCTAACCAGTCGTCCCCCATTCCGCCTGAACAGACGCATAATAACAATATTACTTTAGATTTGGTTTTACCCCGGGGGACTGCGACCTCAAATGTAATGGTACTTCCCTATACCACTACTATGTCCGACCATTACTTCATAAATTTGAAGTCTTTGCCCATTGTCATTTTTCTGACACAACCAAAGCTATAGCAGCCATAATATTAGTTATTCAACTACTGCTACACTCGCTGAGCTATTACCCTCAGCAATTGCCTTATTTCCTTCTTACGTGTGTCCTATTGATAATCTCACAAACATTTTTTTGTGGCTCTGTGTAACGCTCGAAAACTGTAGCGCCATTTAGACTTAAAAAGCGTCCTAAGAAATTTACTCCTTGGTTCTGTTATACTAGCCATAGAATAGAATACACGTTATGAATTGTCGTATTAACCATACAATAGAATTCTTATGTTATCAATTCATATAGTATTCACAGATTTAGTATTCAGTATGAGATTTCTTACACTAGTGGCCCCACAGTAACCTGGAAACATTTTAGCTTGTGCAATATGCTTGCAGTGTGTGTGTTTGGACACGTTGCTGACAGGATCTTGCAAAAGAGGAAGGCTGCGGAATGTTCTAGTTGACAACTACAGGAAAACGAGTCATCCACCAGAGAAAGGCGGGAAGACGGCAGCTCAGGATGACCAGGAGCCAACTGAGATAAGCCAGCTGTGAGGAGGAACACCCCCCTCCCCGTACTTGTGTTGTAATCTAAAAATTGTGGGGCGACCAGGGAAAGATGCGCCATTGTCACTCCACCTGCAACGCAGACGCGAAGCTCGGTTCTAGGCAGGAGAGAAAACGCCCAGAATTCTGTCAACATATTTTTGATGAACTCTTGAGAACCATAAACGGCTCAAAATACGATCTGTGTGTTTCTTGATTGGTTTTACCTTTCCTGAGAGAAAATGAACACGCAAAAATTGGTGAGTGTGGTGGTAGTTTATTAATTTGCAATCTGGGGCCTTGGGCCCTGCATAGGATATAACCCCTTACACTCCAACAGCTCATAGATGAAACCAGAGAACTAAAACAAGCCTGTCAGAAGCTTGAGTGCAAATGCCGTGCGACTAAACTTGGTCTTCTGTCAGCCATGGGGGGATAGTTTACTGAAATACAAACAAGCTATCGTTTCAGCGAAAACTGTTTTTTTTTTCAAAATAATTTGTCTTAATAAAAATAACCCTAAATACCTATTCGATAAAGGAGCAATGCTAACCCAAAAGCAGCCTACTTCCAACAGCTCCTCCTTTTCAGATGATGATTTCATGCAATTTGTTTACTAAAAAAAAATTCCAGCTATCCTCTCTCATTTTGATGAAGTATCCCTTGACAGTCTCACAAAACCCGGCAAAGCATACAACATGCTTGCCCTTTACCCTCTTCCTGGGAAACTCGTTAGAGGTCAGATGACAAAGATGTTATGGGGTCAGTTAAAATTCATACTTGCATTGTTAATATGTTATGTAATAGGACCCCAATTCCAATGAAGTTGGGACGTTGTGTTAAACAAATAAAAACAGAATACAATGATTTGCCCGGAACACCTCACCAGAAGCTTAATGAAGTGGCTGGGGAGAGGGAAGTCTGGGCGTCCCTGCCAAAGCTACTGCCCCAGCGACCGGACCTCAGATAAGCGGTAGAAAATGGATGGATGGATGGACAATGATTTGCAAATAATGTTCAACCTTTATTTAATTGAATGCACTACAAAGACAAGATATTTAATGTTCAAACTGATAAACTTTATTGTTTTTAGCAAATAATCATTAACTTAGAATTTTATGGCTGCAACATGTTCCAAAAAAGCTGGGACAGGTGGCAAAAAAGACTGAGAAAGTTGAGGAATGCTCAAACACCTGTTTGGAACATCCCACAGGGGAACAGGCTAATTAAGAACAGGAGGGTGCCATGATTGGGTATAAAAGGGAGCATCCATGAATTGCTCAGTCATTCACAAGCAATGAACTGTGAACAAGTGCGTGAGAAAATAGTCGAACAGTTTAAGGACAATGTTCCTCAACGTACAATTGCAAGGAATTTAGGGATTTCATCATTTCATAATCTGGAGAAATCACTGCATGTAAGCGGCAAGGCCGAAAACCAACATTGAATGCCTGTGACCTTCGATCCCTCAGCCGGCACTGCATCAAAAACCGACATCAATCTGTAAAGGATATCACCACATGGGCTCAGGAACACTTCAGAAAACCAATGTCAGTCAATACAGTTTGGTGCTTCACCCGTAAGTGCAACTTGAAACTCTACTATGAAAAGCAAAAACCATTTATCAACAACACCAGGAAACCCGGCCGGCTTATCTGGGCCTGAGCTCATCTAAGATGGACCGATGCAAAGTGGAAAAGTCTTCTGTGATCCGACGAGTACACATTTCAAATTGTTTTTGGAAATTGCGGACGTCACGTCCTCCGGGCCAAAGAGGAAAAGAACCTTTTGGACTGTTCTGGATGCAAAGTTCAAAAGCCAGCATCTGGTATGAGGCTGAGTTTGTGCCAATGGCATGGGTAACTTACACATCTGTGAAGGCACCATTAATGCTGCAAGGTACATACAGGTTTTGGAGAAACATATATTGCCTTCCAAGCAATTTCTTTTTCATGGATGCCCCTGCTTATTTTAGCAAGACAATGGCAAACAACATTCTGCACGTGTTACAACAGCGTGGCTTCGTAGTAGAAGAGTGAGGGTACTAGACTGGCCTGCCTTCAGTCCAGAACTGTCTCCCATTGAAAATGTGTGGCGCATTATGAAGCGCAAAATACGACAACGGAGACCCCGAACTGTTGAACAGCTGAAGCTGTACATCAAGCAGGAATGGGAAAGAATTCCACCTACAAAGCTTCAACAATTAGTGTCGTCAGTTCCCATACGTTTATTGAATGTTGTTAAAAGAAAAGATTATGTAACACAGTGGTAAACATGACCCTGGCCCAGCTTTTTTGGAACGTGTTGCAGCCATAAAATTCTAAGTTAATGATTATTTGCTCAAAACAAAGTTTATCAGTTTGAACATTAAATGTCTAGTCTTTGTAGTGTATTCAATTAAATATAGGTTGAAAATGATTTGCAAATCATTGTATTCTGTTTTTATTTATGTTTAACACAACGTCCCAACTTCAATGGAATTGGGGTTGTACATGCACGTAACTTCCAGCAAGTTTTCAACCATAGTTTAGCTAAAAATTAGTTTTTTATGACGCATATTGAGTCCTCCCTGAACATACCCGAAGCTCAAGACACTGTGGTGTGGTTACTCTATCCAGCGCAAGGGCTACCAGAAGTGACGTTGCAATTGACAAACAACGTGCTACGCACTATACGCAATGGCGAGCAATGTCTTGGAATATGTGGAGGAGGAGGATTTCGACGTACAGGAGCCCCCAACTGAACTTGGCATCGTCAAAGTGTACATGTTTGAGCCGATCAGGTCGGAACCTGACAGTGACGACGACGAGAGCAGCCAAGTAGCAGCTGTACAACAGAAAAAGAGAGTGGCCACTGGCTCAATGTGACGGTATGTCAAAAGCATGTCTTTTTAGACACTCATGGCTTGAAATAATGCCCCCCCAGGGGTGCCAATATTTTTTAGCACGACTATACGCATTGTATATTCATATATGTTTCAGTGACACGGCACAAGCTTTTACATAGGATGCAGTATTCCTATATATTGTGTGCCCCTCGCTCGAGTAGCGTTATAACACGCCGCACACAAAGTCTTTGCCATGTGTCTTTTGGCTTGTCATATTGGCAAAAGTAAAGACGACAGTACTGAAAAGTACTGTGGGTCTTTTTTTTCCTATTCCCCAGTGCATAGTAACCATGATAAGAGTCTTAGGTATATACAACGAAATGCTCACCTCCTGTCTGTGCCGCTTCTCTGCTGCGAGATTTAGTTCTCTTGCTGGCGGTTGAAGTCCCGATGGCTGTAGGAAAAATAGTTGGCACCACAGCTGGTTTCAGCCTCTGCCTAACTACACCTGTGTATCCAATGCTTTCTCAAAGCACGCCGCTTCGAAGTGATCGGCACAGAGTTTGGAATGTTTGTGAGGAACCCATAGCTGAGCATGTTTCTTCCCCTGTCGAGTGACTTTTACTATGCACTGGTCACATATTCCTTCTTCACTTGGAAAGCCAAAAAAAATCTCCTGCCGTTGCCTGCACCATTTGGACAACCAAATGCCACACAATAAACCATTGTGACATCGTTAAAAAATAAATAAATAAATAAATCATACGACAACAAATATACTAGGATGAGAACAACAGCATGGAACAATAGCACACAATGCCAAATGAACAAGATGTTTGGCTTGTGTGACGTCACAGCGCCGGAAAGAGACGAAGACCGGAAGGCACGGGATGCAAAAAGCAGAAGGCGCATTCTGCATCATATTTATCGATTTAACTGCTGTATAACTGCCATATAATCACTTTGAAATGGCAGATGTGGTTTGTAAAGGGGTTCTAGAGTCATCAAGAAAAATTTTAAAATCTTTGTCCTCTGACCTTTAAGGAGCTGTTTTTAATCTTAGGACCTTCAATCTTAAATACAAATGTATCACTCTCCTCCAGCACTGTACCTGCAGCTTTCAAGACAGCCATTTTTCCACCCTTACTCAAAAGACCCAACCTCAACTCAGAGAGTCTTTGCAATTATCGGCCGGCCGCTCTCCCATTTATTTAAAAAAATTCTTGAAAAATTGGTGTGCAACAGCTTAATGATCAAATGACCTCTAGCAATCTATTTGAACTTCTTCAATCAGGATTCAGGGCAGACCAATCTACTGAAACGGCCTTTAGAAACGTGACGAATGATCTTTTAACTAGCTATGGATTACAACACCTCACCAATACTAACATTACGCGACCTCTTTGCTGCCTTTGGTAACGATCACAATACACAACTAGATCATCTCGAAACGCATATCGGTATTACAGGCCAAGCACTTTCTTGGTTTAGATTTTATCTCTCAGATAGGACACACTGTATAATTCATGGTAATATGACCTCTGAGTATTATGATGTCACCTGCGGAGTCCCGCAGGGATCGGAGCTCTGCCTTCTTTTGATCAATATTTACATGCTGCCACTTGGCGAAATCATATGCAGATTATAAGATTACCATTGACCGTTATGCCGATGATACTCAGCTATACATGCCTTTAAAAATAAACTAGCCTGCGCAATTGCTCTAATCTGGAGTCGTGTCTTGCTGAGATTAAAAAGTGGATGTCCTGTAACTTTTTGTTCCTTAACCGTTTGTTCGATTTCACCACTCCTTGGCGCCTCAGTGAATCACCAAGAGACTCCAGGAGACGCAACCAGCGGAGACTCGAGTCTCCATGAGGTCGTCAACTAGTCTCCAGGTCAGTGAGATAGTGGTCTAAATTTCAGGGGTTCAGCAGACGTCACACACACTGCGTTGAAATACTCATACTGTGTGTTACAAGGTATCTCTTTGCGAACAATCCTTTCGAGGACTCTAGACATAAAAACAAACGAACAGAGTTATTGTGAAAATTATATTACAGTGGCACTTGCCAAGGTGAAAACTTTTCTCTGCAAGGCAACAGCAAAAGTTACACTAATTGGCAGTAAATATTCAGTCATCATTTATGTTTTTGTTTTTCGTACAAAATTCTTATTTAGCTCCAGCAAAGAAAAAAAAATTCCACCAAAGAAGCCAACAAGTTAGGTCAAGTCAGGCCAGACAGAGAAACAGGACAAATGAGTCAACTCACGCGTCAGAGCGGGTAATGTCATCCAAAGTAGCAGAGGCAGACACATATCTGAAGAAACAACAGCAGGATCAATAAATAGCAATGCACCTTGTGATTCTCTCATATACCTCAACATGTATTCAACATTTGATATTTTACTGCCAAGGTTGTCATCTATAAATACTAGGGCCCAAACGATATGGATTTTTTATTTTTTTTTTGCCCAATGCAGACAGTTATTTGGCAGGGGGGAAATACATTTAAAAAAATAATAACAATAAAAAATTCAATAAAATCAGATAGATTAATCAGCCGATTAATTAAACAGTATATAATAAATAAAATGTCTTGCATTTCTTAAGATTATATAAAATTAACGGCAAGTTTCCATTATATTTTGTCCATTTGTTCATAAAATACCTCTTTTGTCCTTCCATCCATTTCCCGTAGTGCTTATTCTGACTAGGGTCGAGGGTATGGTGGAGCCTATCCCAGCTGACTCTGGGCGAGAGCCGGGGTACACCCTGAACTGGTTGGCAGCCAATCGCAGGGAACATATAAACAAACAACCATTCACACTCACATTCACACTTCCAGGCAATTTAGACTTTTCAATTCACCTACAATGGCATGTTTTTGGGATGTGGGAGAAAATCTGAGGACTGAGAGAAAACCCATAAATAATAAAATAAAACACAAACATCTAATGGTCCCCAAAAATGCCAATCAAAATATGTGGTTTTCAAGCAATACCGGAAAGAGCAAATCATTTAACCAGATTTTTTAGGAACACAGGTTTGTCATCTGGTTCTAGGCCCTGTTTTAGCCAACTGTGGTGTCTCAGTTTGAAGTCTGAACACTAGGGGAAACCCCGTAAACAGAGTACGTCTAACAGAGAAACAGACAAAGAAGAAAAAGCAGTGTATGTACATAAAATAAGTCATAACTTGCTAATTTCTAAACCAATTTTCACAAGGTTTACGTTTTTGTCAACACCAAAACGTATGCTATCAGTACAGAACTTGCATCCTTAATATTTTGTTTTTTGTGCTGTCCACAAACAGAATTCACAGACACTTTGCCCCTACAAGCTTTAACGTCGCCCTAGGCTCAATGCATATGCATGTGCATGAATGAGAAGGATGGAAGGGGAAAAGTGAGGCTGGAGGGAGAAGTGATAGCGAGAGTGGAGGACTTTAAATACTTTTGTGTCAACAGTCCAGCGCAATGGTGAGTGGGGTAAGGAAGTGAAGAAACTGGTCCAAGCAGGTTGGAACAGGTAGAGGAAAGTGTCAGGTGTGTTATAAGGCAAGAGTCTCTGCTAGGATGAAGGACAAAGTTTATAATGACAGTGGTGAGGCAAGCCATGACGTACGGATTAGAGACAGGGGCGCTGAAGAGACAACAGGAAGCAGAGCTGGAAGTGGCTGAAATGACAACGTTCATGCTCTCTGAGGAGTGCCCAGGTTGGAAAGGATTAGAAATAAACTCAGAGGGACTGAAGATAGACTCAGAGGGTCTATCTTCACGACATAAAACCATCCATCCATCAATTCATTTTCTGAATCGCTTATCAGAATCAGAATCAGAATAATCTTTATTTGCCAAGTATGTCCAAAACACACAAGGAATTTGTCTCCGGTAGTTGGAGCCGCTCTAGTACAACAGACAGTCAATTTACAAAACACTTTGGAGACATAGACATTGACAAAAAACAATTGTGCAAAAAGATGCAGAGTCCTCTAGCACTTAGAGCAGTTCGAATGACTAATATTGCAATAGTCCGGTGCAATGACCATTGTGCAAAGGGCGCTGAGACTTCAAGGAGTGTATGCGGTTTAAAGTGACGAGTAGTGCGATCATCTGGGACAATGTTGGTTGTGCAAATGTTACAGATACTCCTCAATCAGTGTGCAAATGGAGCAGATGCTACTCTGGCATGAGTGGCCAGTATATGCAAATAGTGCAGCAGGGCGAGACAACTACAGTGAGTGCACGAGTAATACAGAATTGGCCCCACAGAAATGTGACAACGAACGCAAGTCAAAAAAATTCCAGCTTGTTGTGATGGAATTATAGGTTCGGTGTTTAAGAAGTTGATCGCAAGAGGGAAGAAGCTGTTGGAATGTCTACTAGTTCTAGTTTGCGTTGATCGGTAGCGCCTACCTGAGGGAAGGAGCTGGAAGAGCTGGTGACCGGGGTGCAGACGGTCCGAGAGGATTTTGCACGCCCTTGTCTTAGTTCTGGCAGCGTGCAAGTCCTCAGCGGTGGGTAGGGGGGTACCGACAATCCTTTCAGCAGTTTTGATTGTCCGTTGCAGTCGGAGTTTGTCCTTTTTTGTAGCAGCACCAAACCAGACTGTGATGGAAGAACACAGGACTGATTCGATGACCGCTGTGTAGAACTGTCTCAGCAGCTCCGGTGGCAGGCCGTGCTTTCTCAGAAGCCGCAGGAAGTTCATCCTCTGCTGGGCCTTTTTGAGGACGGAGTTGATGTTGGTCGTCCACTTCAGGTCCTGAGAGATTGTAATTCCCAGGAACTTGAAGGTCTCGACGTTTGACACAAGGCAGCTGGACAACGTGAGGGGCAGCTGTGGCGAAGGATGCCTCCTGAAGTCCACGATCATCTCTACAGTCGTGAGCGTGTTCAGCTCCAGGTTGTGTCGGCCGCACCACAGCTCCAGCCGCTCCGCTTCCTGTCGATATGCAGACTCGTCACCGTCCTTGATGAGGCCGATGACAGTGGTGTCATCTGCAAACTTCAGGAGCTTGACAGTCGGGTTCGCTGAGGTGCAGTCGTTCGTGTAGAGAGAGAAGAGCAGCGGAGAGAGGACACAACCTTGGGGCGCCCCAGTGCTGATGCTGCGTGTGGATGAGGTGGCCTCCCCCAGCCTGACCTGCTGTGTCCTGCCCGTCAGAAAGCTGTAAATCCACTGGCAGATGGCAGATGAGACGCTGAGTTGGAGATGCTTGGTTGAAAGGAGTTCAGGGATGATGGTGTTGAACGCTGAGCTGAAGTCCACAAACAGGATCCTCGCGTAGGTCCCTGCACTGTCGAGGTGTTCTAGGATGAAGTGCAGTCCCATGTTGACTGCATCATCCGCAGACCTGTTCGCTTGGTAGGCAAACTGCAGGGGGTCCAGCAGGGGACCTGTGACACTCTTGAGGTGGTCCAGCACGAGACGTTCAAAGGACTTCATGACCACAGATGTCAAAGCGACAGGCCTGTAGTCATTCAGACCAGAGATTGCAGGTTTCTTGGGGACTGGAATGATGGTGGAGCGTTTGAAACAGGATGGACCGGGTGGGTGTGTGGTGTGAAACTGTCCTTTTCAAATCTGCAGTAGAAGGTATTCAAGTCGTTGGCTAGTGTGCTATTGTTCTCAGCTTGGGGGGATCGTCGCTTGTAATTAGTCAGCGATTGGAATGCATGTCAGACTGATTTAGAGTCGTTCGCGCTAAACTGTTTTTCCATCTTTGCTGCATATATCCTCTTTGCAATGTTAATTTCTTTAGTAAGCTGGTTTCTAGCTCGATTATACAGGGCCCTGTCCCCGCTCTGATATGCATCTTCCTTAGCTTGGCGAAGCTTCTTAAGTTTAGCAGTGAACCACGGCTTGTTGTTGTTGAATGTCCGAAATGATTTTGTTGGTACACAAACCTCTTCACAGAAACTGATATAGGATGTGACAGTGTCTGTATATTCATCCAGGCTGCCAGCTTTTTTTGCAAGAAAGAAACATTTCGGGGGGTTATTTGCGCCAACATGGCGACAGTCTCCATTCATGCACACTTGCCAGTGTGACGTAGCTCCTTGCATGACCAACGATGGAAGGAGCTCCTAAAATAATTTGGATTCAAGGATTATGTTGTCGATGAAGTCTGCAAAAAGAGGATTACAACCTGCATGGTTTGGTACATGCGCATTAAAGACAACAACAACAATGTTTAACTTCATCTGTCACTACAAAACTCAAAGACAGGTGAGATAATTTAACAGTTTAGCTAGCTGGTCAGAGCTAGCTAGTTGAATTGACTGCCTTTTATAAAAAAAAAAAAAAAAAAAAAAAAAAAAAAAAAAAGGTGGAGACGTTTGCGGGCATGACAGAGAGTCGGCGCTCAAAGATGCCAGCGAGGGCATTGGGTGCTGCTTGAGAGAGTCATTTATATTTTCACCAAAATACTTTGCCTACAACACCAAATATAGTCAATATCCAAAGTAATTTAGCGTATGATCGCCAGCACTTGCTGAAATTGCGACCATGCAGTGATTTTGACTTTGTAACTATGACGGTGGGCCCGAGCTAACTAAGCTAACAACCTTTACACAACAAACACTGTCAAAATGGCTGTGCCCGTAAACACATGGAGGTAAAAAAAAAAAATCGTGGAATACTTGCTGTTGTTTTAAGTATATGAGGCATGGCAACAGTTGCACAAGTAGTTGTTCTTTGATTTGAGTGTGAAAATTCTGATTATCCGTTTGTTTGTTTTTTCGCCACTCACGAGTTGACTTAACTCACAACTCACTCATTCGTAGCACTAGTTACACACTCGTAGCATGATCGCTGGTCCTGTCTGCAGCTCCTTAACCTTTCAAGATGTCTCCTAATGTAGTGGACGTAAGAGTCGCAGGACTTTTATCAAGTTTTTGACCAGTTATGTTTTGGGTCTATTACATTTTAAAAAGGGAAAGTTTTTTATGTTATGGGCCCCTATTTGTTTTTCTCTGCCATATAAATGAAAAGAACGTTGGAATTAGGCGGCACGGTGGCCGACTGCTTAGAGCGTCTGCCTCACAGTTCTGAGGACCGGGGTTCAATCCCCGGCCCAGCCTATGAGGAGTTTGCATCTTCTCCCCGTGCCTGCGTGGGCTTTCTCCGGGCACTCCGGTTTCCTCCCACAACCCAAAAACATGCATGGTAGGTTAATTGACGACTCTTAATTGCCCGTAGGTGTGAATGTGAGTGTGAATTGTTGTTTGTTTGTATGTGCCCTGCAATTGGCTGGCAACCAGTTCAGGGTGTACCCCGCCTCCTGCCCGAAGATAGCTGGGATAGGCTCCAGCACGCCCGCGACCCTAGTGTGGAGAAGCGGCTCAAAAAATGGATGGATGGATGGATGTTGAAATTAGTAATGTCTCTCCTCTTGCAGCCAGAATCTCTCCTACTTTGAACTGTCATATTGTGTCAAATGTCCGACTGCCTCATTCTTTCCCTTTTAACCTAATTATACAGGACGTCATAAATGAATGACTGTTAGGATAATCATACTAACAGTCAACATATACAGAACCGAACCGAAAATCCTGACCACAAAACTGAAATCCAAACCATGGATTTTGTGAACTGTTCCACCCCAAATATACAGGTACACATACAGTACAGTGTTTTCCAATAATACTCAGATATATTTGTAATTACACACGTACCTGTGGCTAAGCTAATGAGCGAAGAGTGGAGAGCCTCTGTTTCAGAAGTACACGACTCCAGCCAATGAATTATAGAGATTACTGCCGAGAGCCGAAAAAAACCCCACATTCTCTCCGTTTCATACCCATTTACTCACTTCGTATTATTATAATATTCTACAGTGGCCAGGGCAATCTGCTTCTTCCTTGACAATCACACCATGTTGTTTATGGTTTAATAAAAAAATAATACAGCAGTATATATGGAGCGTCAAAACGTTGATTCCCGATAAGAAAACCAGGGGTCGCCGTTATGCTGTTGCAGCGAGTCGGTTATACTAACTGTATGTGCGAGGGTCAATCATCTGTTGTGCAACAGGCCTTTTTCTAGTCAGAGCTGCATCGCAAAAGGTCAATGGAGCTTGTATTTTGCACTAGGCATCATGAATAAACAAAAACACATACCAGAAGGCCGTGCACAGCTAAATGGCATCTGTGTGAAAGCATGAAGATGAAGGTATACACAGATACATACGCGTTGGAGGTCTGGACATCCTGCCAGCTCTTGATGAGATTCTGCTTGAGCTCATTGAGAGGACTGAGGCCCAGTTTCCTCTTAAGCTCTGTGGCATGTCTCTCCTTGGCGGCCAGAACCTGGCGCAGGGTGCTGATCTCCTCCTCCACCTGAAAAGCAGCAGAGACGGAATGCATACAAGACCCTACTTCCTGCAGCTAAGTGGCAACAAGAACGCCCGCGACAAGCAAAATGATGGGACATGAGAAACGAGATGTGAACAAAATTACAAAACAATGGGACGTGACAAAAGAGACAGGGCTGGCTGATTAATCGATAAAATCCATCGATTTTTGCCATCAGGATGTTTTTTTGTTGTTGTTGTTTTTTAAATTAATTTAATTTAATTTAAAAAAACTAAATTTCTTTGCAACTTACGTGCACCCCTACTGAAGTGCACTGCTATGCTGACAACATGCCGACGAACAGAGACTGTTCTGTTCGTCATTCGGAACTGGTTTGTGTTTACAGCGTCAGACAAGAAGAAAAAAACAGTGTGCTTCAAAGTGCCATAAAATTTGCTCAGAGGCTCTTGCAACCATAGGGAGTTGCGCGACCAACTTGATCCGAATTTGAAACAGGGACATACAGAAAATTAGGAGAAATACTGGTCTGTGCGCAACTAGGAGCCCAGAGACTTCCACTAAGAAACTGACAACAACAGCAGAATCATTTTCACTTGTTTTGCGTATGATAAGAGTGTCAATCATGGAGTCAGACACCCTGCACATTGTCAGTCACGATGCCCATTTATACGGTGAAACAGCAGTCATTTATCAACATGTGGATCCACTTCAATGCATGCAGCATGAAATGAACTTCCCACGGCTGAGCAATAAAGCAAAGAAAAAGCTCTCTACACCTGCAACATTTTGTTTGCTTGCGCACCGCACGCTTTTCTGGCTGCCTCCAGTCTCCCATTAACTCTAATCTGTCATTTACACACCCTTGTGGGTGTGCTCTGATTTTCGATTGGATTCAAGTCAGGTGATTGGCTGGGCCATTCTAGCAGCTTTTTTTTTTTTAATTGAAACCAATTGAGAGTTTCATTAGCAGTATGTTTGGGATCATTATCCCGCTGAAATGACCACCCTCGTTTAATTTTCATCATCCTCGTAGATGGCAGCCAATCTCTGTCAAGAATGTCTCGGTACATTTGCCTATTCATCCTTCCTTTAATAATGTGAAGTTTACCTGTACCATTTGTTGAAAAGCTGCCTGACACCACGTTCCCACCTCTGAACTTCCCTGTTGGTATGGTGTTTTTCAGGGTGATGTGAAGTGCCATTTCTCCTCCAAACGTGGTGTGCATTATGGCATCCAAAGAGTTAAATTTTGCTCTCATCAGCCCAGACTGTATTCTCCCTGTATTCAACTGGCTTGTCCAAATCTTGTTCAGCAAACTAAACCAGCTTTGACATGCTTTTTTTTCCTCCCCAGCAATGGGGTCTTGCATGGCGAGCGTGCATACAGGTCATGGCGGCAGGTCACCATTTTCCTTTTGACAACAGTACCTGCAAATTCCAAGTTTCCAGCTCTCCACAGGTGGTCCTTGGCTCTGAGACAACTCTTCTGATTATTCTTTGCACTCCTCTGTCACAATTTTTGCGAGGAGCACCTGATCGAGGCAAATTTATGGTGATTGCCTTTCCACTTACGTATTATGGCCCAAACCGTGCTCACTGGAACGTTCAGAAACTTAGATATGCGCCTGTAACCAATGCCATGGTTATGTTTTCTAACAATTAGTTTGCAATGGTCTTGGGACAGCTCTCTGCTCTTACCCAACATGAGATGTGTCTTGACTCACACCTTGGCAATAAGACCTTTCTGTAGGCCATCAATTAGGACTGAACCAGCTGATATTCTTTTGCACTGACAAGGGACTGGATTGCTGTTTGATTATTGATAGATTTGAAGTGTTGTCTTGGCTTTCCATGACTTATTGCACATCCCTTTCTTCATGTGTTCAATACTTTTTCCCTGTGTCATTTCATATTTTTACTCAAATTAATTTATTGGTTCTATTTTAATTGTATCTATGGATAACTTGGGTTGTTCCCAACATCTGGTGAAATTTTCAGGTCAATAGCACCTTTGGAAGTATATTTAGTGAGAAAAATGGTGACGTGTTAAATACTTATTTCAGCTGCTGTATAATATCTTATTAATAGGCGAAAAATAGCAGCACCATGCAGGCAATGCGTACATCTGCAAGGAGCTTTTCAGCTTCAGATATGCTGCTGGAAGCTCGGAGTCTGAAAGCAAAAACAACTGCGGTCATTGAAATGACACGATGGTGAGTTATATTATGAATCATTTGTTTTTATTTGATCTATGTCAAATGAGAAATATGTTCAACACCCAAATCTTTGGCGAAAGCTAGTTACAGGGCACCACTGATAAACTATGGCTGGCTCACCCACTTTTTGATGATGGACCTCCAAACGTGTTCAGTTGTAAGCACAGTATTCTGATGAAATTATTTTTATTGGATTTATTTTATACAGAATAAAAAATGTAAAAAAACACATGCTGTTGTACAAAGTGTCTTAGAGTGGTCCCATTAATGGGAGAATATTGCCCAAATTGCACAAAACGACAAAATTATGGGACGGGACAAAAGAATGCACAAATGACAAAGATGGGACGCGACAAAAAAGGAAGAGCATAAAGTGACAAAACAATGCATCGGAAACAATTTGGCATCACCTTGGTAACCTCGTTGCGAAGCTCCTCAGCTTCCTCCTCTGTCAGGCCTGCTGGCAGGGGGCTGCCAGAATTCTCCAGCACGCCCTCTGCCGGAAAATCGACCAGGCTCCCGGAATGTTCCACAGGCAGACCCTTGTTAGGGGAATTCAGATTGACATCTGCACCACAAAAGAAAGTGAAGGCAAACGTTCAACCTGGGAGCATAGACACATTTGTTGATTAATAAATTATGTTATCTGCTTTATAACATACAATAAAGAGTGTTTTCTTATCATTTTACGATAAGCAGTGTTTTTCCTGCATATAAAATCTGTAGGGTGCCTAATTCCGGGGCTCTTCCAGCTCTAAACTCTAACATCATGATTTATTAGACCAGTGCTGCAAAAGTTGGATGTCGGGTGTGACGTGAATGACCTCTCCCTCAGTTTGAGGCAGGAAAAACTGATACACACCAAAGTGGGACGCCATAATTGACTTGTACACCAGTGGACAGGGTAGTCAGTAAATTTTATGAAGTTGTGCGTCATCTGCATATTACTCAAAGCAAGCACACTCACCTGTAGAATACAGTACCATGATTTTGTTACTAATAAAGTTACAGGTCATCTACATAATAAAAGAGATGGAAATATTAGAAAACACCAAGAAAAGCATCGATAGCCCTGTGGGACACCATGATGAACCGTTGTGGGACACCATGATTAACCATTCCACCAGCACAAAAGATTACCTTTGACATTAATTGATAAATATCTTCTACATAATGGAAAATAAGTATTTTCTAACGATATTGCTGCAAGAAATGTACACGACCTGTGGGATGCCATGATTAACTTACACACAGGCAAGCCAGGGTGAACACTTAGGGCTCATCTCAAGTCTCTTAATTTCAACGTTCTTAGGCCCTCCCTCGTCAAAACATCAAAAGCAACCCAGGAGTTGTTCTCATGCCGCCATATTAAGGAGCGCATTAAAGAGAGAGGATCGAGCATCGAGGAGCTTCCACAGGCTAGCTTCAATCAAAGGCTGTCTGTCTGTCTGTCCTATGCGAACGTCAGAGTCCAAAATATCCGGTATCGCATCGCCTTATGTGATGTAAAATGAGGTCTTTAGCGATGTATTTCTCAGTTTCCATCGGTTAAATATGCGATGCATGTTTTGAGCCTTTTATTTCTCATAATTCAAAGAGAGTGGATTGATCACAGAAATGTAACTCTCGCACCACTGCAGCAACAAGACGGCGACATCATGATTTTTCTCCCAGCCAGGCAGCCTCTTTTCGCCATAAGTTAACGTGACCTCAAGATTTTTCATTGAGAGAAACAACAAGTACCTCAAGCGCGAATCTTGCATTCAGCACACCACCCGCTGACCGCACAGTCGGTGCTCTGATTGATTGACAATCATAGTGGAGAGAGTGAAATGGTCAAAAGTGTGGTTGCATTTCTCAAAAGCTGATGGTGAAAATCAGATATGGTAACAAGTGCAATCAATCATTTAAAGGTCCCATATTTTGGCTTTTTAGACCTCCATAGAGTGAGTCTCTTACATGGAACTGATATAAAAGTGTAAATTTCATTTAAAAAAAAAAAACAAACAAAAAAACACCTGAGTTTTGTCATAACCGTGTCCAGAAAAGGCTCCTCTGACAGCTACTTCAGTTTGACCCAGTTTTGTATCCGCTTTGTCCATATTTGCCTAAGACCGCCTCCTTTCCTCTAATTGGTTGCCTCTGTGCAGAAGACCCACTTTTAAGAGCACACGTTTATGATGACAGCGCTGGCCCGGGCGTGGAAAGCGAAGGCAGAGATCTTTACTAGTGACATACTTAAGCTCGAGAAATTCGAATGACCTGATTTCAAGGCCCCTCTGCAGAAAGACGTCTGTGACTCAGGAATTAATGGATTTAATTCATATTTCACGTTGACTGAGGCAGCATAGAGAGAATATTACAATTACATATTACAAGAGAAAGTTGGTTTGGCAAAATACGTCCCCTTTAATTGTCAGTTAAAATGCTTGGACTAAAACAACCTTAAACATTTTGCAAAAGTGGAGAAATGTTGCATTTTCGACTGCCTCTTACCACGAGAATAGACTGCTCATCTCTGGAAGATGAGCAGTTCCTGCAGTTCTACACCACCGTTTTCTTTTACACGAAATCATTGTTTATATAATGAATGAATGAATAAATAAAATGAAATAAAGCAGTGTTAATTCTGATATTGAGTCTGAGTGGACCATGCACCTCCATTGCTGAGGCGGCCGACTGAAGCTGTGGCCGTAAAGTGGTTGGTGCCTGTCGTGGGGGCAATCCCTGAACCCGTTGGCGGGCACCAGCGGTGAGGGATACCATCAACCTGAAGGAGTCCTATCACTCCTTTTTGGCCTGTGGGACTCCTGAGACAACTGATGGGTACCGGCTGGCCAAACGGAATGCAGCTTTGGTGGTCGCTGAACCAAACACTCGGGCGTGGGAGGAGTTCGGTGAGGCCATGGAGAAAGACTTCCAGACGGCTTTGAGGAAATTGTAGTCCACCATCCGGCGTCTCCGGAAGGGGAAGCAGTGCACTGTCAACACTGTGTATAGTGAGGATGGGATGTTGTGAGTCGCTGTGGAGAATACTTCAAAGAACTCCTCAATTCCACCGACACGGCTATCCTATCTCTGGGGTTAAGGTCACCACGATGGTTGAAAAGCTCCTCGGTGGCAAGGCCCCGGACTCGTTTCCAGTGAGGGTTGGACTCCGCCAAGGCTGCCCTTTGTCACCGATTGTGTTCATAACTTTTATGGACAGAATTTCTAGGCGCAACAGAGGAGTAGAGAGTTGTTGACCTCAGTGTTGCACCCTTCTATTTTGCAGATAATGTGGTTTTGTTGGCTTCATCAAGCCGTGACCTCCAACTCTCAATGGAGCGGTTCGCAGCAGAGCTTGAAGCGGGTGGAATGAGAATCAGCACCTCAGCACTTCAGTCGGAAAACGGTGGAGTGCCCTCTCCAGGTCGGGGATGAGATCCTGCCCCAAGTGCAGGAGCTCAAGTATCTTGGGGTCTTGTTCACGAGTGAAAGAAGAATAAAACGGGAGATCGACAGCCAGATCGGTGTAGCATCTGCAGTCATGGGGACTTTGTATCGGTCCGTTGTGGTGAAGAAGGAGCTAAGCCAAAAGGCGTAGCTCTCAATTTACAGGTCAATCTACGTTCCTTACCCTCACCGATGGTCACGAGCTGTGGATTGTGACCAAAAGAACAAGATCCCGGATAAAAGCAGCTGAAATGAGTTCCCTCTGTTTGGTGTCCGGGCTCTCCCTTCGACATAGGGTGAGAAGCTCGGTCATTCAGGAGGGATTCAGAGTAGAGCCGCTGCTCCTCCATATTGAGAGGAGCCAGATGAGGTGGCTTGGGCATCTGATTAGGATGCCTCCGGGACACCTCCCTGGTGAGGTGTTCCGGGCACGTCCCACTGGGAAGAGACCACGGGGACAACCCAGGACCCGCTGGAGAGACTACGTCTCTCGGCTGGCCTGGGAACGCCTTGGGATCCCCCCAGAATAGCTGGAGGAAGTGGCTGGGCAGAGAGAAGTCTGGGCTTCCCTGCTAAAGCTACTGCCCCCGCAACCTGACCTCGGATAAGCGGAAGAAGATGGCTTAATGGATGGATAGTTCCATGTACATTTACCCAGTGTTAAATGAACCCTCTCCTAAATCCAGAGCAACTTGATGGTTTTAGGACATTTGAAAGAAATTTTTAGTTGCCTGAGGAAAGCTGTTTTCGTGAGGAGGGTTGGGTTAGGTTGGGAGGTAGGGATAGATAGACTAAAAAAAGAAAGAAAAGGAATCACGATTATTTTGATCAATATTATAATCACGATCATTACTTATGTTAGGGAAATATCCATTTTTATTGCACTACTTTTCAACAAACACAGTGAAAAGGTATTGGCCTCCTCCTCCAATTCTTATATTTTTGCAATAAAATGCAAATAGACAAATATAACCAAAGTGAAGTTAAAATGCTCTTTTTAAATGGTGATTTCATTTATTAAGGGGGAAAAAAACTATTTGAAGTTACCTGGCCCTGTGTGAAAAAGTAATGGCCCCCTAAACCTCATAACTGGTTGGGTCATCCTCAGCAGCAACAACTGAAATCAAGCGTTTTCAATAACTGACAATGAGTCTTTCACATCTCTCTGGAGATATTTTGGCCACTCTTCCTTGCAGATTTCTTTGAACTCAGCAAAAATTTAGGGTTTTCGAGCATGAACAGCCTTTTTAAGGTCCTGCAACTAACTGCATTTCAAGTCTGGACCTTGACGAGGCCACACCAAAACCATTTTTTTTTTTACGCCATTCAGAAGTTGACTTGCTGGTATGTTTTGGATCGTTATCCTGCTGCAGAACCCAAGTGCGCTCCAGCTAGCGGTCACAAAGTTGATAGAAATTACTGGCTGCACGCTTACACAACAAAAGATGGCGCCTACCAGTGTGGCCGCCTCGGTAACGCGCTCTCTAGTATTGTCTTTGTTTTTGTGTTTTTCGTCCGTCTTTGGAGACCTTACACGACTCACTTACACAAGGGGAGACCTGCTAACCATCAAGGAGGCTACTCCGGACTTTCTGTCACCAACTTTCGAAAATCCGCTCAGTTTTTTCCCCGAGTTACTCACCGGAGCGGCGTCCGCGGTTTTCGGCGCATGGATGCGGAAGCGGCGCCACAGAGGAAAACGAGCCGGAATTCAGGTGAAACTCCGCAAGAGAGGACACAGATTGGCGTTCCCGTCGATCCACCTCGCGAATGTACGCTCCCTACCCAACAAAATGGACGAGCTTCATCTTCTGTTAAAGACCAGTAAAGACTTCGGACGTTCCGCGGCCATGTGCTTCACGGAGACCTGGCTTTGCGACGCCGTACCCGATGGCGCCGTCACGCTTCCCGGCTTCAACATTCATCGAGCGGACCGCGACATGGAATCATCGGGAAAAACGAAGGGCGGCGGGATATGCCTCCATATAACGAACTTCGAACTGCTCTAAGTGCTAGAGGACTCTGCATCTTTTTGCACAATTGTTTTTTGTCAATGTCTTTATGTCCCCAAAGTGTTCTGTAAATTGACTGTTTCTTGTACTAGAGCGGCTCCAACTACCGGAGACAAATTCCTTGTGTGTTTTGGACATACTTGGCAAATAAAGATGATTCTGATTCTGATTCTGATTCAGAAGTTGACTTGCTGGTATGTTTTGGATCGTTATCCTGCTGCAGAACCCAAGTGCGCTCCAGCTAGCGGTCACAAAGTTGATAGAAATTACTGGCTGCACGCTTACACAACACTCATACAGTCTTGTTTGATACATCCCATTACAGATACACAACCAGATATCCTAATAAACATAATTGCATTACACTTAGTCACACCGACACAACAAACACAACATATCAAAATAGGGTGCGTTGGAAAGTTCATTCCGGGCGCGCTCTCTGCAACCCGGAACCTTCGGTAACTCAGAGCGTTGGTAGTGAGTGCGCCACTCGATACAAGTAAAACTGACACATTCAATATTGCGGATGTACTGACATCCCTAGCAATACCCAACACGTTCATTAGTAAAGTTATAGAAAGTGGAGCACGCTCTGTCTCGGGGCGCGATGGGAGCATCGGAATGAATTTCCAAACCGACCTCATACACAGGCGAAGCTAGGATTGGTCCAAGACTGCATGACATCACGCCGGGAAGCAGTTTTGGCCACAAAACAAGCAGGCTAGGACGCGTCTCTTTTCCATGGGCATTGTTCTGAACCAAGTGGAGGAGAGCACAGCGCTGAATCTTCTCCAACCTTATTGTTTGACTTTTTAGTTTCGAACAAATTGTAAAACTTTCCATGTGGCCTAATCATTGAATTTTACCTCGACCACAATAAAAGAACCGGGCAATAGAGGTTTGTATGGCCAACAGCTTATACCCGGGCCGCGACTTTTCCTTGTTCTCGTTTCCTAATCTCTTACAAACTGATGGCTGAATATTCTCCTTCAGGATTTTCTGTTAAAGAGCAGAATTCATGGTTCCATAAATCACAGCAAGTTGTCCAGGTCCTGAATGAGAAAGCAGCCCCAGACCTGGTCTTTATCAGGCATCGGCGTGATCAGTGAAAATGAACCAAAAATTGTGACGAGCAACAATTCATGATTTAACAAGGGGATTATTTCCACACAGGGCCAGGAAAATTCTAATACTTTTTTATCCCCTAATAAATGAAATCATTGCTTAAAAACAGCATTTTAAGTTCACTGGGGTTATTTGTCTGCTATTTACATTTGTTTGATGACCTTAACTGAACAAAGTGGGGAAACAATAAAAAAAAATAAGAATTTGACAAGGGGGCCAATACATTTTCACGGCACTGAATAAATACCGACTTGACCCACCGACCAATAAAGTGGTGTGAAATTCTTCTCTTACTATTTGGCATGTTTGTCAAACTTAAATGTTTCACAACAAACAAATAAATTTAAACATTCGTCAAAGACAAACGCAAGCACATACAAAATGCAGTTTTAAATGGGTTTCATTATGAAGGGGGGAAAGAAAAATCAAAACCTACATGGCCCTGTGTGAAAAAGTGATTGCCCCCCAGCCCCTGTTAAAACAACTTAATTGTGGGTTATCATATCTGAGTTTAATTTCTCTAGCCACACCTAGGCCTGATACTTCCACACATGAAGTAGAACAAAAGATCGTCAAAAGGTAGACGACATGCAGAGATCTAAAAAAATTCAAAAACAATTGATAAAGAATGTGATTGTGATCTCTCAGTGTGGAAAGGGTATGATGCCATTTCTAATGCTTTGGGACTCCACCGAACCACAGTGCCTTTATCCACAAATAGCGAAAACAGAACAGTGGCGAACCTTCCTAGGAGTGGCCGGCCGACCAAATGTATCCCAAGAGGTCGAGGTCCAAGAGGTCACAAAAGACCCCACAGCAACATCCAAAGAATTGCTAGCCTCACTTGCCTCAGTTAAGGTCAGTGTTCATTACTCCACCACAAGAAAGAGACTGGAAAAAAATGGCCTGCATGGTAAAGTTCCAGGACATAAACCACTGCTGAGCAAAAAGAACAATAAGGTTTGTCTCAATTTTGCTCGAAGACATCTTGATGATGCCAGAGACCTTTGGGAAAATACTCTGTGGTATGACAAGAAAGGGTTAACGTTTTGGAAGGTGTGTGTCCCAATATATCTGGCATAAAACTAACACCGCATTTCAGAAAAAGAACATAATTCCAACAGCAACATATGGTGGTGGTAGTGTGACGGTCCAGAGCCGTTTTCCTACTTTGGGACCTGGAAAACTTGCTGTGATAAATGGAACCATAAATTCTGCTGTTGACCAAAAAATCCTGAAGGAGTATGTCCATCCATCTGTTCATTACCTCATGCTGAAACGAACTTGGGTTTAGCAGCAGGACAATGATTCAAAACACACCAGCAAGTCCACCTGTGAATGGCTGAACAAAAACAAAATGAAGACTTTGGAGTGGCCAAGTCAAAGTCCTGACCTGAATCCGACTGAGATGCGGTGGCATGACCTTAAAAAGGCATTTTTGACGGCCTAAACATACCCTGATTCAAACCAAACTTTGCACGCACATCGGGCCTGGCGAAAATTTTTATATTTCTAAGTTGTTTTTTGGGATAACAAAAAATGGCTCCGTAGCGCCACCTATAAACCTAAATCAATCCCCCCTGCACTACTTGTCACCTTCAGCTATGAAAATTGGGAGGCACGTGTTGCACCCAGAGACGTACAAAAAAGGTTCAGCGGAAGCCATGATTTTTGTTTTTTAAATACTACCGTATTTTCCGCACTATAAGGCGCACTTAAAAGCCTTTAATTTTCTCAAAAATCGACGGTGCGCCTTTTAACCCGGTGTGCCTTATGTGTGCACTGAGTTCCAAAATGATGATGTGCGAGTTTGGTAAGCGCCCTGCTTTATTGACTGTCAGGCCATTTCCAGCCGACATAGGGACATAATACGTACACTACGTACGCTGGCAGCGATAAACCAATGAGAGAACATTACATAAAGCTATGTAGAGTATGTACGCTTACCACCGCCACGCCTCCGGTAGGTATACTGTACTAGCTAAACAACATTTGTTTGGCTAAGGACCCCCGAAAATAGCATCAGCGAAGAGACATGCTTACGAGGCACAATTCAAACTACAAACTATCAGTTACGCAGTTGTAAATGGGAATAGAGCAGCCGCGAGAGAATTCAAAATCAAAGAAGAAGAAGAAGAATCACCATTTATTGTCATTAACCTGCATGCATGCACACAAAATTTGTTCTCTGCATTTAACCCATCACAGTGAACACATACACATCTTAGTGGAACACAGGCAACAACAATAGCACAAGACAAGAAGATCGAACACTTTCAAGGAGGTCCGTCTTGGTGCTTTCGTTTTATGAAAAAGCGCCATCTCGCCATCGGCGCAAGGACAACTGTGGCGTAGCAACTGCCAGCGAACTCCAACCGGGCATTGGTGCAAACAAGGCATTCAAAGTGAAGTTGCGAGCGGCGTGGGAACGATGGATGAGAGACGACGAACACACCTTTACTAAGACTGGGAGGCAGCGCCGGATGAGTTACGCCACCATATGTGAATGGATTGTGGATGCCTGGGCGAAGGTATCTGCTTTGACTGTTGTCCGAGCTTTCGCGAAAGCCGGCATAATTGCTGAACAGCCACCCGGCAACAAGACTGACTTCGACAATGACGAGAGGGAACCCGGCATGTTTGATGGCGAAATTGCCCAGTTGTTCATTCTGATACAGAAGATGAGGACTTTGATGGATTTGTGACAAAAGATTGATTTAAAAAAATAATGAGAGTGTATTTTTAAATACGTAGTACAATAAAGTTCAACCAAACTCACTGCTTTGCTTCCGTTACCTTGTTGTTGTTTTTTTGTGCCGAATAATACGGTGCGCCTTATGTATGGCTTAAGTACAGAAATAGACCCCGTAATTGAGACTGCGCCTTACAATCCGGTGCACTGTATGGTGCGGAAAATACGGTATTTTGGCCCTTTTTTGACCATTGCCCCAAATTTAAAGGGGTCATACTTTCGCAAACCTGTCCTACAGCTTTCATCCAATTGACTTCCAACCTGGTGTGTAGCATTTCCGGACCTGGGACTATAAAAGTTGTTAAAGCTTTTCATTTCAAAAGCTGTTGTAACTTAACTCCAGATGGTCATATATTTTCTAAATTCCACACTTAATGACAGTCCACAATTAAAGAACCTATGAAAAAAAATAATCATACTAATCACGCCACCTACTGGCACAAGGAAATGACGTATCATACTTTGTTGTTCTCCTGCTAGCAAGTTAATCCGATCGATCTAACACTTGCTCAGAAGACTTAAGGCCTTCATGACGTCACATACAAAGTTTGTGAGTTTTCGACAAACGCTGTTGCCGAGGTGAAGTGCTGTTCGCCACGCTGTTTGCCAAGAAACCAACATGGTGTTGAGGGTCTAAACATGCATGCAAACTCAAACTTTGCACACACATCAACCAATGGAAAACAGTTCCGTATTTTACAGTTTTTTTTTGTTGTTTTTTTTTTTTATAAATGTGACTCAGTAACGCGCCCGACAAATTTTTCAAAGACGCAGTCCCTACTGTACGTTTCAGCTAGGTCTACCAAAATCCGGAGTCATATGTAACGGCCCAATACCTACAAAAAAGCCTCGTGGAGCCATACACTAAACCCAACAGGAATTTTTAATTTACTTACAAATTCTGACCTATTTTTCACCTTTTACAGCCGCCATATGTTAACGAACTCCTACGACAGTTTTTTTCCAATCGACTTCAAACTTTGGTTGTCTCATCAGAATCAGAATCATCTTTATTTGCCAATTATGTCCAAAAACACAGAAGTAATTTGTCTCAGGTAGTTGGAGCCGCTCTAGTACGACAACAGACAGTCAATTTACAGAACATTTTGGAGACAGAAAGACATTGACAAAAAAAAAACAGTCACTGAACAGTAAAGGGTTGCTAGTTATCTGGTAATGCCAGTACATTTTTTTTTTTACAATTGTGCAAAAAGATGCAGAGCCCTCTAGCACTTAGAGCAGTTCGAATGACTAATATTGCAATAGTACGGTGCAATGACCATTGTGCAAAGGGCGCTGAGACTTCAAGGAGTGTATGCGGTTTAAAGTGACGAGTAGTGCGATAATCTGGGACAATGTTGGTTGTGCAAATGTTACAGATACTCCTCAATCAGTGTGCAAATGGAGCAGATGCAACTCTGGCATGAGTGGCCAGTATATGCAAATAGTGCAGTATGGCGAGACAACTACAGTGAGTGCACGAGTAATGCATAATTGGCCCCACAGAAATGTGACAACGAACTCTAGTCAAAAAATTGCCAGCATGTTGTAATGGAATTGTAGGTTAGGTGTTTAAGATGTTGATCGCAAGAGGGAAGAAGCTGTTGGAATGTCTACTAGTTCAAGTTTGCATTGATCGGTAGCGCCAACCTGAGGGAAGGAGCTGGAAGAGCTGGTGACCGGGGTGCGCAGGGTCCGAAAGGATTTTGCACGCCCTTGTCTTAGTTCTGGCAGCGTGCAAGTCCTCAATGGAGGGTAGGGGGGTACCGACAATCCTTTCAGCAGTGTGTGTGTGTGTGTGTGTGTGTGTGTGTGTGTGTGTGTGTGTGTGTGTGTATATATATATATATATATATATATATATATATATATATATATATATATATATATATATATATGTGTGTGTGTGTTTGTATATATGTGTATATATACATATATATATATACACACACACACACACACACACATATATATATATAGTGGCCTCGTCAAAGTCCAGACTTTAATCTGATTGAAATGCAGTGGCAGGACCTTAAAATGGCCGTTCACGCTGAAAAACCCTCAATTTTTGCAGATTTCAAACAATTCCCCAAAGAAGAGTGGGCCAAAAAATATATGAAAGACTCATTGCCAGTTATACAAAACACTTCATTTCAGTCTTTGCTGCTGAAGATGGCCTAACCCGTTATTAGGTTTAGGGGGCCATTAGTTTTTCCACACAGGGCCAGGTAATTTTTTTTTCCTTAATAAATGAAATTACCATTTAAAAACAGCAGTTTGAGTACACTTGGGTTATATTTGTGTGATATTTACATTTGTCTGATGATCTTAAACAAAGTGAGGAAACTATGCAACAATATAAGAATTTGAAAAGAGGGTCAATACTTTTTCACAACACTGTATTGTTTGTTGAAAAGTAGTGCAATCAAGATATTTCTCTAACATAAGGAATGATCGTGATTAAATTATTTATCAAAATAATCGTGATTATTATTTTGGCCATAATCATGCAGCCCTAAACAGGACTCTAATTTCAGATTAAGATCATTTATGAAATTAAAGTGAACCCAAACTCATGTTTTTCACAAGGGATGGGCGAGCACCGACACCAGACATCGGTATCGGGTCGATACCGGCCTTCTTTCTAGGTATCGGATACTCGTTAAGGCTGCCAAAACCAGCCACCGATATTTAAATGTTTTAAATGTTTCTTTATAACTCTAGAACCCCTTTACAAACCACATCTGCCATTTCGAAGTGATTATATAGCAGATATACAGCAGTTAAATCGATAAATTTGATGCAGAATGCGCCTTCCGGTCTTTGGCTCTATCCGGCGCTGTGACGTCACACGAGCCAAGCAGCCTGTTCATTCGGCGTTGTGTGCTATTGTTCCACGCTGTTGTTCCCGTCCTTGTATATTTGTTGTCGTATGATTTAACGATGTCACGGTGGTTTATTGTGTGGCATTTAGTTGTACAAATGGTTCAGGCAGTGGCAAGAGTTTTTTTTTGGGCTTTCCAAGTGAAAAAGGAACACGTGACCAGTGGATCGGGAAAGTAATTCGACAGGGGAAGAAACGTGGTCAGCTATGGGTGCCTAGCAAGCATTCCACACGCTGTGCTGATCACCTCGAACCGGTGTGTTTTGGGAAAGACTTAGCAGAAACGATTGGATACAGAGGTAGTGGCTGAAACCAGCTGCGATGCCAACTATTTTTCCTTCGGCCATCGGGACCTCAACCGTCAGCAAGAGAACTAAATCTCGCAGCCTCTACGGTGCCGCGGCGAAGCCGGTGCAGACAAGGTGAGGATTTCTGTGTATATACCTACAACTCTATTACGGTTACTATGCACTGGGGAGTAGGAAAAAAAGACCCATGCAGTACTTCTCAGTACTGTCGTCTGTACCTTTGCCTATATGACAAGCCGACAGACACAGCGAAGACTTTCTGTGTGGCGTGTTATAACGCTACTCAAGCGAGGGGTACACAATATAGAGGAATACTGCATCCTATGTAAAAGCTTGTGCCGCGTCACTGAAACATATATGAATATATAATGCGCATTGTCATGCTAAAAAATATTGGCATCCCTGGGGTGCCATTATTTCAAGCCATGACTGTAAAAAAAGACAAGCTTTTGACATACCGTCACATCGAGCCAGTGGCCATTCTCTTTTTCTGTTGTACAGCTGCTACTTGGCTGCTCGTCATCGTCACGGTCAGGTTCCGACCTCCTAATCAGCTCAAACATGTACGAGTTTAGTTCAAGTCAGTTCAGCTCAAGTTCAGTTGGGCGCTCCTGTACGTCGAAATCCTCCTCCTCCTCATATTCCAATACGTTGCTCGCTATTGCATATAGTGTGTGTTTGTCAATTGCAACGTCACTTCTGATATATCTTGCGGTGGACAGAGTAAGCACACCCCGATGTCTCAGGCTTCGGGTATGTTCGGGAGGGCTCAATACGAGTCATAAAAACCAAATTTTTAGCTAAACTACGGTTGAAAACTTTCTGGAAGTTACATGCCTCTATTACATAACATAAACAATCCTTATATGAATTTTAACTAACCCCATAACATCTTTTGTCATTTGACCTTTAAAGGGGTAAAAAAAACAAAAACTGACATGGAGTAAGTCCTCCTCGCCTGTAGCTGGCACTATACTGCGGTGATTAGACATCAGCAACTCATTATGCACGTCAAAAAGAAAGGTCTTTGTTTACAATTATCTATCAATGTGTTAATTTTAATTTTATGTATCAAAAGTACTAGTCATATCGGTACTCGGTATCAGTGATTATTCAAGTTTGAATACTCTTACTGGTATTAGTCTGGGGGGAACACGGTATGGAACATCCCTATTTTTCAGTTAAAATTATCAGTAAACAATGATAAGGGCTTCACTCTATTCTAATTTAAACTTAAAATAAATATTTCCAATTCCAGCCATTCTTAATGTCTTGCATTACTTTTTATTGTCTTTATTCAATAGAGAATTGATAGAGCTTTCCAACACTTCAGATTTCATCAAGATATCTCAGCTATTAAGAGAGCTATGGACATTTTTCTTCCGTCACAAGTTTCCTCATGAATTACAGTGATTTCTGGGAAAGGCTTTTTTGGCAATATTGCGACATAAAAAGTGTAATAAAATCCTTAATCCTTATCCGGTTCGTGCACACTCGGACTCATTTTATTTGTGTATTTTGATATAAAGGTATTTTGAAAATTTTAGTAACATACCTTGATTGGGATTTGAAACAGAGGTTCTTTTGAAACAAGTCGGCCGTGCAAACATGGCTTTCTCTGTCGGCTGTCAACAAGAAAGCCTGGCTTGGCATTGTGAATGCCAAGCAATTTGCTTTTCAAATGTCAGCAAAAGCAGATCACATTTGTCTTCATTTCAAAACGGCACAGTCGACGGTTTGTGTCGATTTAAATACTAGCCGTAAAACGTTACAAAGTCACGCAAATACGAGAAAATGTGCCAAACACGTTATTTTATTAAACAAGAACATCAATTTAGCAGCACTGGTTATGTAGCAGCGACGCTGTTCTTTCCTCTCCAAGTCGTTCCACGAGCGACCAGAATGACACATCTCAATGCGTTCACACTTTAACTTTGGCATGAGCCCAACAAGTACAAATATCTATTTCAGACTTAACTGACATTCACGCACATCGTGCGACGCTAAAGTAAGCTACGTACTAGCCAATTTGCCCACAAGCCAACATTTATGGTTACCTTGGCCGACAGGATCCATTGCGTTCATTTAAAAAGCCTCTTGAAGTCGTTGATGTTGACTAATCCTTACCCGCACAGAGGGTCGTCTGCTTGGTGTGTGAAGAAACTCGCTGCTCCAAGTGACTGGGTGAGTTTACAATGGGGAAAAACAATACGGAAATACGACACGCCCCTGGGATCTGCGTGCCGACCGCCACGCTAAACTAGTGGGGGCAACGTGTCAGCGCATTCCATGTGTGTGGACCATAAGGGTTAATAACCACTATTAGAGAATCCTCGCCGAGTTGCTCACATGTAGACCGACAGAGATGAAGGCTAAATGTGGCAACGCGGCCAAACGACATGTCTGCGTGGGGGCCATTTTGGGGAGGTCGACGTTTTCTATATATATAAATATATATATATATATATATATTTATATATATATATATATATATATATATATATATATACATATATATCAGAATCAGAATCAGAATCAGAATCATCTTTATTTGCCAAGTATGTCCAAAACACACAAGGAATTTGTCTCCGGTAGTTGGAGCCGCTCTAGTACAACAAACAGTCAATTTACAGAACACTTTGGGGACATAAAGACATTGACAAAAAACAATTGTGCAAAAAGATGCAGAGTCCTCTAGCACTTAGAGCAGTTCGAATGACTAATATTGCAATAGTCCGGTGCAATGACCATTGTGCAAAGGGCGCTGAGACTTCAAGGAGTGTATGCGGTTTAAAGTGACAAGTAGTGCGATCATCTGGGACAATGTCGGTTGTGCAAATGTTACAGATACTCCTCAATATATATATATATATATATATATATACATATATATATATATATATATATACATACATACATATACATGGAGCAGTGGACCAGCTCTTCACACTTGGCAGGGTCCTCGAGGGTACATGGGAGTTCGCCCAACCAGTCTACATGTGTTTTGTAGACTTGGAGAAGGCGTTCGACCGTGTCCTGTGGGGGGTGCTTCGGGAGTATAGGGTACAGAACCCCCTGATATGGGCTGTTCGGTCCCTGTACGACCGGAGTCAAAGTTTGGGCCGCATATCCGGCAGTAAGTTGGACTAGTTTCCGGTGAGGGTTGGACTCCGCCAAGGCTGCCGTTTGTCACCGATTCTGTTCATAACTTTTATGGACAGAATTTCTAGGCGCAGCCGAGGCGTAGAGGGGGTCCGGTTTGGTGGACTCAGTATTGCATCTCTGCTTTTTGCAGATGATGTGGTTCTGTTGGCTTCATCAAGCCGTGACCTCCAACTCTCACTGGAGTAGTTCGCAGCTGAGTGTGAAGCGGCTGGGATGAGAATCAGCACCTCCAAATCTGAGACCATGGTCCTCAGTCGTAAAAGGGTGGCGTGCCCTCTCCATGTCGGGGATGAGATCCTGCCCCAAGTGGAGGAGTTCAAGTATCTTGGGGTCTTGTTCACGAGTGAGGGAAGAATGGAAATGGGAGATCGACAGGCAGATCGGTGCAGCGTCTGCAGTGATGCAGACTTTGTATCAATCAGTTGTGGTAAAGAAGGAGCTAAGCCGATAGGTGAAGCTTGAAGCTCTCGATTTACCAGTCGAGCTACGTTCCTACCCTCACCTATGGTCACGAGCTGTGGGTCGTGACCGAAAGAACAAGATCCCGGATACAAGAAATGAGTTTCCTCCGCAGGGTGTCCGAGCTCTCCCTTAGAGATAGGGTGAAAAGTTCGGTCATCCGGGAGGATCTCAGAGTAGAGCCGCTGCTCCTCCACATCGAGAGGAGCCGGATGAGGTGGCTGGGGCATCTGATTTGGATGCCTCCCGGACGCCTCCCTCGTGAGGTGTTCCGGGCATGTCCCACCGGGAGGAGACCCCGGGGACGATCCAGGACACGCTGGAGAGACTATGTCCTTCGGATGGCCTGGGAACGCCTCGGGATCCCCCCGGAAGGGTTGGATGAAGTGGCTGGGTAGAGGGAAGTCTGGGCTTCCCTGCTGAAGCTACTGCCCGGATAAATGGTAGAAAATGGATGGATGGATGGATAATAATAAATGGTGGAAAACTGGTTATCACATCTGCCTCACAGTTCTGAGGACCGGGGTTCACATCTCCCCGTGCCTGTTTGGGTTTTCTCTGGGTATGCCGGTTTCCTCCCACATCCCAAAAACATGCATGGTAGGTTAATTGACGACTCTAAATTGCCCGTAGGTGTGAATGTGACTGCGAATGGTTGTTTGTTTATATGTTCCCTGCGATTGGCTGGTGACCAGTTCAGGATGTACTCTCGCCCGAAGATAGGTGGGATAGGCTCCAGCACGGCCATAGTGAGGATAAGCGGTACAGAAAATGGAAGGATGGATAATAATAATACGTCACATTTTTATAACACTTCTAATATTCAAAGACACTACATTGAAGGAAACAACAATGACATGCAACCTTGAGTCGGACAGAACCAACAGAATACAGTGGACCCCCGCAAACTCACGGTTCGACACCTGCCGATTCAACTATCCACAGATTTTTTTCCAATTTCTTTTCAGGGTTTTTTATTTGCCTATGACTTTTTTTCCTTTTTTCTATTTTTTAGCAAAGCAAAGCAAATTTATTTATATAGCGCATTTAATACACAAGGTAACTCAATGTGCTTTACATGATCAAAAATCATTAAAAAAAAAAAGAAGCTTCTAAACATTTAAAACAGAGAAAAAATAAATAAAAGTTAAATTAAAACAGCATACAGTGCAAGAAATATTATTTCAAAGTGGAAATGCACTAAAAAGCATGGGGGGGAAAGAAAAAACCATGCACGATTGGGGCTGACGTCACTTCTGTTGGCAATTTATTCCATTTGTGTGCAGCATAATAGCTAAATGCTGCTTCACCATGTTTGCTTTGGACTCTGTGTTCCAGATTTTGAACTTAGTCTGTCGATTTCAGAGCCCTACTGAGTTTATATTCCACTAGCATTTCTTTCATGTATTCAGGACATACACCGTTTAGTGATTTATAGACCAGGAGCAGAACTTTCAAATCTATTCCAAAGCTGACTGGAAGCCAGTCAAGAGAGTTTGAGTTGGGGGGTGAAAACCCGAAAAACGGTTATTGGTGGTGTATCCTCGCTTATCAGAATCAAAATCAGAATTCTTATTCAAGAATTTCTGGGGGTTTAAAATATATATACTGCATATGGGTTAAAATATGTATAATATATATATATATATATATATATATATATACAGGAAGTACTCGATTTACTAACAAGTTCCGTTCCTACGCTGGCGACGTAACCCGAATTTCCGCTTAAGTCGGATTTCACCATTAAAGTCAGAATTTACTTCGAAATACTTTGTATAAAGAAACTAAAATACATTCAAATAAAAAAATAAGATGCTGTACTTACCATTACTGCTGAGAGGTGGATGGAGAAGAAAGAGGGTAGGCTGTGAGAGCTATTGCTGAGGAAGCATGTGCAGGTTCGACTGGCCTCTCCACCTTGGTGAAGTACTTGCAGATGTCTGTCTGGTAGGAAATCTTCCTCTTTTCCTCCCAGATCTCACGGTAGCACTGTACACTGTGCATCACTCCCCTTGAAACTTTCGAAAATCGTTTCATATTGGGATCCTCTGCCTCGAATCGCACCATGGCTTGTTCGAGAAGTGAAAATGCCTCAGCTATGCCCTTGGTTGTGAAATGCCTTTGTTCTGGGGATTCGTCTTCTTGCCTCATCTGCTTCTCCAATTCAATCAGGTCCTCCAAAGGTAGATTTTCTCCTTGGGAATCCAGAAGTTCCATGATGTCGTTCTTGTCCAACTCGACAAAATGGCGGCGAGCCACGGGCGTCGTAAAGTCGAGGACTTCCTGTGTATTATAATTTCAATGCAATTATAATGGCCGTCAATTAATTAATTATTTAAATTAATTAAATTAATTAAAATCAAGGGATTTTTGCTTTTCGTGGTCCGGCGAATAGTGGGGGTTCACTGTAAATAGAAAATGGCTATAAGCAGGAGGGGGGGAAACAAGGAGGGGCACGGGATAGAGAGGGCTGTGGTTAAGTTGGGCAGAGGTGAGTTGGGGTAGGCTCGGTGAGAGTGGTGGGTTTTAGGGGCTGTTCTGATTTTGACCGGGAGAGAGTTCCACAGCGAAGGGACAACGACAGAGAAGGCCCAGTCACCCTAGGTCTAACCCTAACCCAGGAAAGAGAGGGTGGTGTCCATGATGACTCCGAGGTTACGAACCTGACAATATAACCATCGATGTTGAGTGAGAAGTTTTTGGGGATTTGGCGAGGGATTCCGCACCTATGATGATAATTTCAGATTTACGGCAATTTAGGTTAATAAATTTTTGTTCTGCCATTCCGACATCTTTTGGGTGTACTCACCGCTAAAGGTACTTCCCGAAAGTTCGATTTGACCTTTACACTTGAGCATTAACTTGTCCGAGAAGCTCTGATTGACCCCGCAGCAGACATCACTGTCCCACGGCGTGGTCAATCAACTTCTGACATTGCTACAAGCCAGTGGCCGCGACCTTCAACTGCAATGCTGCGCACTAACTATCTGTGCACAGATAGTTAGTGAGAGCTTAACACCTTCACTATGCTCCACTGGACAATTGGCCCCATGACGTTAGTCCATCCGGTCTACGTGTCTCCAATTGAAACCGTCCCCCTGCTCATCGGCCAAGACCTGCTCTGCAACTTCGAGACACTAATTGATTACAGAAATCTTAAACAGTGGGCGCAGGTGGAACAGGCATTACCACCACCAACTCAGGAACTGTCTGGTGTTGGACCACTCGGAGGACTGCGACCTGTCAGGCCGCACTCCTTCAAGTGACGACACTCCCATTGACGACACCGCCGAGTCTCCTGTAGCCACCCCGCCACCGCTGAACCGACTTAGAAGGCTTGACACGTTTCTCTGTCATCTTGTCCAACCAACGCATGTAGAGCTCTACTGCCCCAATGTTGCTGATCTGATTAATTTGCATAACTGCCCGACAGACGACGTCATCCTGGCCTTGTGGGCTGACAAATCGGCAATTTCTCAGGCATTGTTTGACACCCTACAACTTAAGCATCCTCACCTTCAACTAACGCTGTAAACTTTTGGCTTTCCCGTTAACACAGTGCCGCCGTCTACCGTCACAGCAGTGTGAATATGTGCCCTGAACCTGCAATGGAACCATCGCTCGTTAACTCACTGCTTGCTTGTAGTCCCAAATTTGCCGCATAAAACTTATGTTGGCCGTTCATGTTGACACTATTAACAATGTTTTGTGGTCGCGTGCTAATCGTGGCTCCGTAAACCGCGCTTTTCAACCGTTAAACCTTAAGTCGGGACAAACCATCCCCGACTCTTGTGAAGTTTTGAGCGAAGGCGAAGTTATAGTAAAAGCGTCAACTGTTAACTTCCCTATTCGACTGGTTGCGCGCGCTAACCAAGCAGTAACCGGTCAACATGCGTTCTTACAGCCTGCGCTGGAGTTTAACGACCTGGGTTTGTCGCTGCATGCCACACCCCTCCTAGACGTTTCCCGAACACAGTCACAACCACACACGGAACGACATTCACATCCCCAGATCTACTAGGCTTGGCGACTTCGATCTCATGGTCCCCGTGATTGGTCGCCTTCCAATAGACCTCTTCCCATTGCCTCGCTCTGGTGGAGTACAACTCACTGTTCCTTCGCGACACATTGCTCTCGTTCCAGTGTGACCTACTGAGGGTGATGACATCATCAGAGTGGACCTGGCTATAGACCAACACCTGGTGATCCATACGCTCAGTACAATCCCAGCTGCACCCAAAAGAGCGTCTCCCGTGACTTCACCCACTCCCTCAATCTCATCGCGAACCAACTCGCCTGCACCGGTAACACCGTGTGATAGTCACCAGCTCCCTTTTCCCGACTTTGAGACTCAAATGCAGCAGGTCCTAGCGGATGCTGACGCCCTGAGTGCCGATGACGAACAACGGCATTGGAGAGAAGTGCTAATCAAACATGCCACTTCATTCGCTAAAGAGTCACTAGACTGCAGCCCAACTGACTTGCACTTGGGCCGCACTCCACCCCTCCAAAACAACTGCAACCAATTGACGATCTTACAACAGGGGGGACCGTGATACCAAACAGGCCCACCAGGGGTCGCTCTTGTGACACGGGACTTGGTCTCGACCTTTTGAGCCCACTCAACCCCCTAATAAATAGTAAAATTGTGCCCTTCGAAACGCAGTTTGTGGGCTCTGTCCTTAATCAATGGACTGCATTTTTGGCTATCGCACTGACCTTCATTGTGACTTCTCTACATGGTTCTTAGATGCTCCTTAGATGGCCGCTAAGTCATCTCTTGCTTCTTTCGTGACTCTCACACAGGCATGGCTTCAACAGCGCAGGACATGTGTGTTTTGTCTCTCCTTAGAGACCTCGGACTCCCCGTGCACTTCTTCTCTGGAACTTGCAAAGTGCACCTCTATGCCATTTTACCCACCCCCTTCTCCTTCAGGCTATGTCTGGGACCCGTCTCTTCTGTTTCACCTTCAGCAACCATTGGTGATGAAAGCCTCCTTCTGTGCTGGTTCCCAGCCTTCCTCTTCTGTTCCACGTTGTTCGTGATGGCAAAGTTGCCTGCTTTTCATTTGATCTTTCCGTGGCTCGCCGTGACTGGCGCTCCTTCACTTCTTCCTTCCTGCGCGCTGCGCAAGCTTGACATTGGTTTCTCCTTAACTTTGCACCCGCTCATTTGCATTATCGTGGACTTTGGTTATTGCGCCTCCGTGAAGCGCACTTCACAGCCATTCGTGGCCTCACGGTGTGAAAGGGGGGGTCACACAAGTCTCCGCCCACACACTAAGACCGGACCGGTCAAGCAGGTCCAACCTCAGTGACAGCATCCGTGCCACGCCAAGGCCTACACCAAGTCCGCCAACACAGATGCCCGACCGAGACACCGGTGAAACCGAACGCGCTGCTCTGCCACAAACCAAAAACATAACGACCGAAAGAACAGGTATCTGCAGCGTCCCCACCGGTGACACGTGTTGCCTTTGTACCGTCGAGATACAACCTCAGAAAGTCTAGTCCGAATTCCCCAGCACACGACAAGACATAGCGAATGAAGTAACCAATTCCTGGTCACTAAGCAACGCGGTAAGAGTAGACACCTTCGTTCTCGACGCTTGCAGTGCAACCCTTAACCAAAATAGTCAGATCATAACCTCTCTGTTGTCGCTGCTCCTAACAGATTATGCTCACACACAGATTGTTACCACAGTGATGAATGACATGCTACGTGAACTCTCTTTATCCATAGACAATTTAGCAATGGGTAGAATTCCTCCATACTTGGTACCCCTGAGCTGAGTCGAAAGCATCCTTTCTAAAGCTCTAGCAAGCCCCATTAGCCCTGTCCAAGCCAACTTGGCTTTTTCCCTCAGGAGTTCCACTGTCTTGTATGTCAACCCTGAGTTCCGAGAAATAGCCTTACTCTTCCAATTATCGACTCCCGTAACATTTATCGCCTAAAAGACGTAATTACTGTTGGCACTTGGCAAAGCGACACATACGTCCGAATCAGTACTCCCGCGGTAGTCGCCTATCACGATAGTAACCCTGATCTGTATCTGACACCAAATTTGCAAATGTGCATCCTCACCAAAGACATCCATTACCTGTGTCCCAGTAAGCCGTTCATCCAGGATGTCGCGGATGGGATTTGTGGCCTGAAGCCCATGAAGGATGGGTCGCGGTGTAGAGCAGAAGCTACACCTCGGTTCCTTCAGTTCCTTCAGGCATCATTTCCAGCTCATTCTTTTCTCCTAAATTAATTACATTTTTATTTGACCCATATATGCTACAGTACAAACAGAAAAGGAAATAAGGTAAATTAAAACAATAACACCAAAGGAAAATCAATCAGTGTGATATTTGTTTTTCAGAAATCGAGCCAGCGGTCAGGTGGCACCTGAACCTGAGGCAAGCGACAGTGAAGACAGACGCGTCTCCTGTTGAAGTTATGAATGAAGCAGCCCACGCAAGACCAAGCCTTCTGCAGGAGGATCAGGAAGGCCACCAGGTAGAAGAGCACAATAACAGCCTGCAGAAGCGCATTCAGGAGGAAGAGGACAAGGTGGTGGGAAGAGAATGTGAGGGAAAGAGGCAAACTGAAAAAGAAAGTTAATGAATTGGGTGGGAAAATGAGGAAGGGAGACAAAAAATGAGAAAGAATAGTCAGAAGACGTTAAGATGAGGATGTGTAGAAAAATAAGAATCAACTACAATTCCCATGGTACTTTGCTGAGATGCCCTCACCATTTGTTGTTAATGTGCACATTGCGTGAGCAGCATATATCAGCAGCGGGTGACAGGAAGTTGCTGTGGCCACATGAGTGGCAGGGTGGCGAGCTGCAGCAGCAGCCATGATGGCAAAAGCAGGCAGCACTCACCTGGAGGGGATTGCGGGAGGCCACAGTCTCTTCCTCATCATCAGGGGTCACCACAGCCCATCATCCTTTTTCATCTACACCGATCTTCTGCATCCTCCTCTCCATCACAAACTGTCCTCACTACATCTATTAGCCTTCTCTTAGGTCTTCCTCGATCTGTCATACCTGGCAGCTCCATCCTCATTATCCTTCAACCAATATACTCACGACCTCTCCTCTGGACGTGTCCAAACCGTCAAAGTCTGCTCTCTCTAACTTTGTCTCCAAAGCATCTAACCTCAGATGAGCTCATTTCTAATATCAAACTTTGTCACTCCTAAAGATAACCCCAACATCTTCATTTCAGTGCCACTGTCTCTAAACCACCAGGGGCATCGCCCTTATCTCCGAATAGGTTTTCAACCATAGCTCAAGCTTGAATATCGACTTTGACACATTCGGGGTTATCGTATGCGATCTGCAGCACCGCCACCAATTTATCTTTGTTATCTACTGTCCCCACAGCCCTTTCTCTGTTTTTTAGATTAATTAATGCAGATTAATCATGGGTGACTTTAATGTTCATATGAATTCCCAGTCGGAACATCTTAGTGTGTCGTTTCAGAAAATAATACGATTGATACTTTTGGTTTCTTTCAATGAATACATGAATACATAATAATGGAACGACTTTACATTTTGTATTAAACCGGGGCATTGTGACCTCGAATGTTATACCTCTGCTATGTTCGACGATAACTTCATAAAATTTGAAGTCTTGACCCACTTCTGACATCATTCTGACAAACAATCTTAGAGCAGCTGTAATATTAGCTGTTCAACTACTACTGCACTCTCTGAGCTATTACCCCCAGTAATTGCCTGTTGGATCTATCTTACCCAACACCTATAAAAAATAGACACAAAAGGAATGAAGACGCTGGTGTCTTTTTCTCATGAGGAGGGCGTATGGGAGATTGTTCAGATGACAGTCTCTCATCACGCTCTAAACAATCTCTCCCTTCGCTCCTGCATTTATTTGAAATAGGGAGGTTTCAGAGTTACAAGACATAACATACTAAGCTTACAAGACACAACACACTAAGGGGAGAGTTCCAAGGTGAAGACATGGGACCAACACCTGCCACGTCCCCGTCCACGTCCTTGGTCAAGGCTCCCTTCTCTCTGAGGATTCCTGCTGAGTCATCTTCTTGAAGGCGAGACATCTTCCTTTCTCAAAATCGTCCATAATACTAATGCAAGCTAAGCAAATAAATGATAACTTCTACAATTTATTTAACATTTCCCTCCTGTTTACCATGTATTTGCACAAATTCTCATATCATTTTACAGTCACTTCATTTTGATTTTTAACTGTAGAATCATTTTTATGAAACAAATACATTTACACTCAGCGTAAACTTGTCATACATGAATGTTGTAGTTTAAACATCGTAATCATCTGGATCAGGAAACAAATCAGTTAAAGCAAAATCATCATCATCATCATTATCATTATCATTATCATCAAACAGTAATGGATACATCAGTTCCATACGGTTCTCCATGGGGGTTATGGCTGTGGTGATTAATTTACTAATTAATGCCCGAATGCATGGGATACAGCAACATCCACAAAATGTCAGAATGGCTGCAAAAACAGCAATAGATATCAATATTGGTGAAATTAGGTTTTTTTTATTTACCAAAAACGTCCATCCAGCTGTCCCACAAGGAGGTATCTACCCCAGAGTGGTTCTTCATCTTGTGATTGAGGGTCCGTAGATCATCGATGGCTCTGGTCAAGCTGCCATCCGAAGAAGTATTGTTTGGAATGTATGTACAACATTGTTCTCCAAACATACCGCAAACACCTCCCTCTCTTGCGAGGAGCATGTCGACAGCTATGCGGTTTTGGAACGTCATTAAAGAGGTAGCCTTGAGCTGCTCATGCACAGCTTCTAACCCACTCTGAGTCCAATTTCCTAATCTCTGTACATTGAATTTGGGTGAGCAAATAAGAGGTCAAGTCAGGATAACGCTGAAAGTGAAAGCATTCTGAAGTGGAAACAGGTGCTTCCCACTCAGGTCAAACTCAGGACACTGAAGGGGTAATAAAAAATAATAGCGAGGAGCGCGTGTCAGAATAGGTAAACAAAAGGATTATTTTTAGAAAAGGGAGGTTCTGAAAACCAAGGTTATAAAAGCCTCACACGCTTACAAACGGGGCTCCTTATTCTCTCGAGATAGGGAGACACACGTTCTTTTTCTATCGCAATGATCAGGGACAGGCTGGCAGGAGGAATTCATCTTTGAATCTTCCTCTTTAATTGGGAAAGACTAAAAGAATATTATAATAAGGTAACTAATAGAACCGCTATTGACATTGCGTGGATAGGAAAAAGGGCTAGTCAGCTGTCCAGGGATTCGTATGTTCCAAATTATCTTATTATTAATTGGCATCACGGCTCCGTAGGACTTGATCACTCCTTAAGGCTCACTCAAAAGGTAATACTTGTTTTATGATTTATTACTTTTAAACTACTTCAATTCTTTTCAAATTTTGTTATTCTTATTATTGTTTATTTTATATTACAAACCCTTACTGTCATATTATCAATTTAACCTTAAGTAATCACTGAAATAAATACCTTGCTTTAATTCTATTCTATCTTTGTCATTCTTATAATGAGAAGTTGTCTCAATTTTAACACTCAACCTCTTATAAGCGATTGAACGTCGACGATACCAAAACCACCAGATCGTATCACGATTCCAAAAAAGTAACTCATCTATATCACTTCGGCTTAATACCAAAACAAATCCGTACGGTCCTAACAAGGATTGTTAAATTTACTAGGTCAATAACAAGTGCAAATGATTTTTAAGGGATGAAGCTGCTGTAAAAATGGAGTACTCATTTTAATTACCCTTTCACTCGGTGCGGTTACTCATCAAGGGGTGATAAGTGAGGGCAGACCGGATTGGCTCCATAAAACTAAAGGCAGTTAGCACACCTAGGCGAATTCATCTCGACACCGGCTTAACAGCTCCTCGTCCCCTTGCGCGTACGGTGTTGGTGCCGGTAAGGGAAAAAGGGGGAGCTTGACCCTTTAAACGGAGAGTCGGTCAGGACATTTCTCCCGATTAGTCCTAAAGTCAGTATTTAGGTCACTCTAGGTGCAAATAAACTGACTTCCAAATTCACAAAATGGGAAAAAAATAACAGTAAAACGGATCCAAAAGAACGCCTAACGTGTAAAGACTGGAAATATGTTCTACTCCAAAACCCTTCCAAAATAAAACATTTAAACACGTGGACAACCAAATACGGTTTCACTGGACAGCTAAATTCGCAAAAATTGGTTCAACTTCGAGACGAAATAAAATGTCGACACAAAAATAATATATACAAAATAGAAAAAGAGGGATATGACGACTTATTCTTCTGGCTAAACATGGCGTTGAAAAGAGAAAAAGGAAGTAAGAAAAAGAAGGACTTAGCAAGTGAACAGAAAGGGCAGGCAGGTAGGGATAAAGATATGTTGTTTCAAAGACAGGAAGATGACGAGACAGGACCAGTGGTAAGAGTTAGCGAGAAAAAGATGGTTGAAGAAAGGTGTGAAAAGAATGAGGGAACAAAGGCATCAGCACCCTTGTACCCATTTTTGCCACCTCATGAACTTCCTCCAAGTCATGAGTCAGAACCTCAACGAGTTTTACGATCAGGAGGGGCACAAATGAATTGGTCTAAAACTATGGGAGGAACATTTTCTCCCATTCCCAAAATAACAAATATAACCACAGACGAGGGAGACATGGATTTATAGCCAATGATTGAGGTGGCAAATCCAAACGTACAAGAGGACCACAAAGAAACTATTTTGGTCTATAGGACCTGGACGAATGAGGATGTGAAAAAGGCCGTAGCCGGCATCACACCCTACAAAGTAGACATTGTCCAGTTTGTTGAGGAAATGGAAAATCTTAGACAGTCCTATCATTTAAATGGAACAGAAACTCAACAAATTTGGATGACTGCAATGGGGCCTGATTGGCACCTTTGCCGAGGAGATTGGGACCCAAAACACCATGGTGTTGTAATGTCACATAATGACAGAGAATTACAACATCGAGTTAGGGCTTTAATAGAAAGAACCACAGCCAGGTTCCGCTAAAGGGCAAATTACACGGAAATTAGTAGGGTGAAACAAAAAGACGAGGAACCTTTTGAACTGTATAGGGTTAGAATGACCGCTTGTTTTAAAGCAAACAGCGGCTTGAATGAGGATGTCAATCCTCAGGGCCCTTATCAACAACAGTTAAAAAATGCTTTACATGCGAATTCGAAAGAACACATTAACAGATGGGTAGATAAACATTGGATAAACCTATCAACTGGCCCTCTGGAGGAATATGTTAATCATGCCCTCCACGCAGAGAGAGTGTTAGGGCTCAAAAAGAAGATCGATGTCTTCCTCAACGAAGAAACAGAAATATACTAAACTAGACCCAAAACAGACTATAGACTATGCATTCGTCGATATCCATTAAAACCAGATGCACGTGAAGGAATCAAACTGGTAATTGAAGCACTAATTAAGGCAGGAATTATAGTGGAGTGTCCAGAATCACCATGTAACACACCCATTTTCCCCGTAAAAAAAAGGCCCCACCTTCAGTGGGTTGAAGAATGGTAAAAGACTTACAGGCAGTAAATTCTGCAGTAATACAGAGAGCAGCATGCGTACCAGATCCACACACATTGTTAAATTCATTAAGACCAGACGCTACTGTGTTTACAGTAGTGGACATAAGTATTCATTATTTTCTGTACCAGTAGAAAAGAACAGTTAATTTTGGTTTTCATTTACATTTGAGGGCAAAAAAATATACATTTACGAGATTACCACAAGGTTACTGTGAAAATCCAACCATTTATTCACAAGTAATGACAACACGCATGTCTAAATTTACTCCCCGAAGAGGGAGCCAAATTTTACTATATGTAGATGATGTTCTCCTGGCATCTCCAGATGGAGAGACGTCAACACACCCGAGGATTCCAGTTGTGGAGCCGACACCCAGTTAAGAGACCGTGGCCACGGCAATTGAGACCCTTTCCGGGACTGGTCTTCGTTCTTCTCAACTGGGATCTGAAGGTTGACGACAATCCACAGGATTGAAGACGACTGGTGAGTTAAATTTTTTAAAAATTTTTTTGAAGAATGAATGTATCGCGCGACAAAGAAGTCTGCGGCGAAATAAACCTTGTGTAATACTAGTCACTGGCAAGTAACTGATGGACGGCGGAGTCCGACAAATTCCGCATGGACGGCGGAGTCCTATACGTGCTGAAATTCCGTGTTAAAATAAAAAAAAAAAATAATAAAAAAAATAAAGGACGGCGGAGTCCTAGACGTACTTAAAATTCCGTGCCTTCGTGTTTCCGTGTTTCCATGTTTTCGTGTGTTTGTTAAAACGTTACTAATATCGTGTGTGTGTGTGTGTAAAAGTTTGGATGTAAGAGACTGGATTGTAAGTGACAACTGAGTTTGGAAGCAGAGGCAAGAAACCTCCGCCCCATTCGGGGTAGAAGGTTGAGGTTTACCAGAACTCAGACATTCATTGTCACCCAGTCATATTTTGAATAAAGTCAGTATTAGGTCACTCTAGGTGCAAATAAACTGACTTCCAAATTCACAAAAATGGGAAACAATAACAGTAAAACGAATCCAACAGAAAGCCTGACGTGTAAAGATTGGAAATATGTACAACTACAAAACCCTTCCAAAATAAAACATTTAAACACGTGGATAACCAAATACAGTTTCGCTGGCCAGCTGAATTCGAGAAAATTAGTTCAACTTCGAAACAAAATAAAGGAACGGCACAATAATAATATATCACAAATGGGAAAAGATGGATTTGACGACTTACATTTTTGGCTAAATATGGCGTCTAAAAGAGAAAAGGAAGAAGAGAAAAAGAAAAACTTAACAGATGAACTAAAAGAGCAAACAGAAAAGGATAAAAATATATTGTTCCAAAGACAGGAAGATGACGAGACAGGACTAAAGATAAGAAATGTTAAAACAAAGATAGTTGAAAAATAGATTGAAAAAATGTATGGAAGAGACAGGAAGGTCATGGACACAGTGTCTGGACCTCGTTAAAATGTACATCAACATTACAAGTACCACAGGTTTAACACCTTACGAAACATTGTTTGGAAGACCTTATAGACTTCCGTTGTTTAAACAAAAATGGGAACTTGATGACGAAACAAACTTAGCTGATTACATGAGAAAGTTGTTAGAGAAACAAAATGATTTAAAAGTATCTGCTGAAAGTAAACATGTTTCCCAGCAGGAAACCAAGTTGGTTGGACCGGGAGACTGGGTCCTAATTCGAAGCATCAAAAAGAAGCACTGGCATTCACCGAAGTGGGAAGGACCGTATCAAGTATTATTGACAACTCCAACAGCCCTAAAAATAGCAGAAAGAAATACGTGGGTTCATTTAACACACTGTAAAAGGGTCATTTCAGCTGAGTACTCAAATAGGGAAGGTGAGCAAAAGTCTGATAACGGAGCGGGAGCAGATGTGTAGATTCTGAAAACGCTTGCTGGTCAGTGAAGAAAAAAGACACCAACCCGTTTAGTGAGAACTCAGCAGAATGGCACACCCGCGTTGGTTACGAGATTCGATAAGCTGTTACGCAGCAACTTTGGTTACTATAGTGTTGGTTTTGTTTATGTGGTACGTGGGAAGTCCCACACTAAACGATACAACGCATTTTTTAGATAGGAAATCACCTACCAACTGGACCAATATGACCAACCCAATAATAAAAAATTTGGAAGTATTAACTCGTACCAAAAGGAGTACAGTTGATGATCAGAACTGTGGGCATGACCTCCAAATGCGGCAAAACAGGTTAATATTTTGTGCCCCCCGAAATCAAGATACTTTAATCATAATTCCATATGCGGCTCTCACCAATGAAGCTCAAGAGAATGGGCAGAATTGGGGAGATAAATATGACTGGTATGCATCTATAGGCTTTGGATGGGAATACCTCATTGGTGAAACAGGTTATGATTGGTCCAATTGGTCATTAAAAGCAGCAAAAGAACATAGAAAGAAGTTTAACTTAAGCAAAACGACCCATAATTTAATATTGACATACAAGTCGAGTCACCCAATGTGTTTGATGGTGAGTTTGTGGGCATATACTGCGGGAAAAGATCCCCACTTCCAAGTAGCATTGTGTTATGGGAACCGCGTTAAACCAGAAATGCCATTAAAAAACTTCAAAGAAAGGTGGACACATGTTAATGGTTAACAAAATAACTACTGATGATTGGTTCCTTGTAGTCACAGGAGTTTCAGGACAAAATAACAATTGGTTACTATTGGTGGAACAAGCAGGTGTGTTCTTGAAGGCGAGACATCTTCCTTTCTCAAAATCGTCCATAATACTAATGCAAGCTAAGCAAATAAATGATAACTTCTACAATTTATTTAACACTGCCCCATTTCCTTCTTCTGTGGGTCCTATTGATAATCGCATAAATTATTTTAAGTAATTGAGTAATCCCTTGACACTGTAGCACCACGAAGACTTAAAACGTCCGAGGTTCCTTGGTTTACAGACAAAACCCAAGAACTTAAAAAATCATGGAAGACACTTGTGGGTAAATGTTGTGTGGTAAGCATGGGGCCAATAGTTTACTGAAATACAATTAACCTCTTGTTTTAGCTAAAATTATTATTTTTATTCATGTCTTAATAAAAATAACCTTAAATACATATTTGACACGATAGCAATGGTAACTCAAAACCAACTCACCATTTTCATTTGGTCGCCTCGGTTACGTATTCTCTCGTTTTGTCTATGTTTTTATGTTTTTCGTTCATTATGTGACTCACTTCCACAAGGGAACACTTGCTAAAGATTAAAGAGTCTACCCAGGCTTTCTTTCACCAACTTTCACAAATCCGCTCAGTTTTTTTCTCTGAGTTACTTACCGGAGTGGCAGACGCGGTGTACGGAGCAAGGAGCCGGAGTGCAGGTCAAGCTCTGTGAGAGAGGATTCCGAATGGGGCTCCCATTGATTCACCTCATGAATCTACACTCCATACCCAACAAAATGGACCTGATTCATCTTCTCACAAAGACTAGCAAGGACTTCGGACGTTCCGCCGCCCTGTGCTTCACAGAGACAGGGCTTTGTGAACGGATCCCCGATGGCGCTGTAATGCTTCTGGGCAGACCGTGTCACGGAGTTATCGGGGCACCGTAATGCTTCTGGGCTTCCAACTACACCGGGCAGACTGCGTCACGGACTTATCAGGGAAACAAAAGGCGGCGGGATACGCTTCTATATCAACGGAAAATGGTGTAGCGACGTCATGGAGCTCAGTACACACTGTAGCCCATACTTGGAGTCACTGTTTTTTAATTGTAAGTCATTCTACTCACCGTGTGAGTTTGCCTTTTTCATCCTCACTGGTGTCTACATTCCTCCTCAAGCTAACATGAATGGTGCACTGCTAATGCTAGCTGAACAAGTAAACAAACTAAAAAAAAGCACCCAGATTCCCCCCTCATTATTCTTGGGGACTTTAACAAAGCTAAACTCAACTACGAATTCCCGAAATACAAGCAGCACATCTAGTGTCCTACAAGGGAAAACAACATTCAAGACCACTGCTATACCACGCTAAATAACGCATACCATTCTATCCCCCGTGCTGCTCTGGACTCGTCTGATTACTGCCTAATTCACTTAATGCCACCATACAGGCCAAAACATAAATGTGTGACACCTATGGTGACAAAAATGAAGAAGTGGACCAATGAAGCAAAGATAAAACTTCAAAGCTGTTTAGACTTCACAGACTGGAGTGTCTTTGAAACTTCAACTGACAGCCTGGATGAATATACGGACACAGTTACATCCTACATCAGTTTCTGTGAAGATGTGTATGTACCAACAAAGTCATTTCGTACGTTCAATAATAACAGGCCATGTTTCACTGCTAAACTTAAGCAACTTCGCTAGGCTAAAGAGGTTGCCTATCGAAGTGGGGACAGAGCCCTGTATAATTGCACTAGAAACCAGCTGACTAAAGAAATTAACATGCATAAATTATGCAGTAAAGCGAGAAAAGCAGTTTACTGCTAACGACTCTAAATTAGTCTGGCGTGGATTACAATCACTTAATAACTATAAGCGACCATCCCCGCAAGCAGAGAACAAAAAAGGGCTAGCAGATGACTTGAACACCTTCTACTGCAGATTTGAAAAGAACCCTTTCACACTTCACATACCCAGCCGCACCACTGACCATCACACCTCTGACTCCCCCTCCTGCGTTGACCATCCCTGACCAGGATGTGAGCTGTATCTTCAAACAACAAAAACCAACAAAGCAGCAGGCCCAAACCTTGTGTCCCCATCCTGCCTCAAAGTCTGCGTGTACCAGCTCGCTCCAGTCTTCACACAGATCTTCAATAGATCTCTGGAACTGTGTGAAGTACCATCCTGTTTAAAACACTCCACCATCATCACAGTCCCCAAGAACCCTGCAATCTTGGGTCTGAATTACTACAGGCCTGTTGCCCTGAAAGCTCTGTGTTCATCACCATCATCCCCGAAGCTTCTCCAGCTCAGCGTCTCACCTCCCATCTGCCAATGGATTTACAGCTTCCTGACGGGCAGGACACAGCAGGTGAAGCTGGGGGAAACCACCTCATCCACACACACCACCAGCACCGGGGCCCCCCGAGGATGTGTCCTCTTTCCGCTGCTATTTTTTCTCTACACGAACGACTGCACCTCCGGAAGTTTTCAGATGACACCACAGTCATCGGCCTCATCAAAGACGGTGACGAGTCTGCATATCTACAGGAAGTGAAGCGGCTGGAGATGTGGTGCGGCCGACACAACCTGGAGCTGAACACGCTCAAGACGTAGACTAGAGATGATCGTGGACTTCAGGAAGCATCCTTCACCACAGCTTCCCTTCACGCGGTCGAACTGCCCTGTGTCAACCGTCGAGACCTTCAAGTTCCTGGGAATTAGTCTTTCAGGACCTGAAGTGGGAGACCAACATCAACTCCATCCTCACAAAGGCCCAGCAGAGGATGTACTTTCTGCGGCTTCTGAGGAAGAACAGCCTGCCACATGAGCTGTTGAGGTAGTTCTACATAGCTGTCATCGAATCTGTCCTGTGTTTATCCATTAGTCTGCTTTGGTGCTGCCACAAAAAAGACAAACGACAAACTCCAAATGCAATGGAAAATCAAACTTGCTGAAAATATTGTCGGTATGCCCCTACTTACCCTTGAGGACTGGCATGCTGCCAGAACTAAAACAAAATCCTCTTGGACCCTCCACATCCTGGTCATCACCTCTTCCAGATCCTTCCCTCAGGTAGGCGCTATCGAACAATGCAAACTAAAACTAGCAGATATTCCAACAGCTTCTTCCCTCTTGCCATTAACTTCTTAAACAGTTAATGTACAATCCCATTTCAACATAATGCCAACTTTTGAGATTGCTGTCATATCTCTGTCGGGCCAATTATACATTATTTATGCACTCTCTGTAGTAGTCTCGCCACTCTGCCCTATTTGCATATCTGTTGTTGACCAATACTCTGAGAAGTATCTGCACCATTTGGATCATTGAGATTGTTCCAAATTATCGCACTGCTAGTCACTTTAAATTGCTTACATTTCTCGAAGGCTCTGCTCCATTTGCACAATTGTCAGACTATTGCTGTATTATTGCTGTATTACTGATTTCAAACAGCTCTAAATTGCTAGACTTCATTTGCACAATTGTCAAAAAAAAAAAAAGTACCAGCATTACCACATTAGTGGTAACCTTTCATTGCTCCATGACTCTCTGTACTTTGTTTTTATGTCTCAAAGGTATTTGCTGTCAAATGGTTGTCTGTTTTTTTTTTTTGTTTCTTTGCCCTGTGCGGCTGTTAGGTTAAGCAGAATGGAAAAGCTGTATCCCTTTTATGCCGGAACAGTTTTACTGTGTGACAGTGGAGTTTTTAAGCTTCCGCTGTGGTTTCTTAGTATTGTAATTGAGGTTTTTTGACAATCAGACCTGATCACTCAAACAGAACAAAGTTTTTAGAAGGGAGAGAGAAACAAAGACAAAAGACAAAGCACTAATTGTCAGGTTCAAAGACACCTAGAACATTTGTAAAAACAAGACAGACACAGAGGCAGTTCAGTTTTCAGGCTTGCAAGGAGAACGGACGAGAGTGTACTTAGTTACAATCTCCAACCCGCTCTAAGTTCACTCTGCCGAACCCTCTCTTTTTATTTCCTTAGTGCGGTTCCCTTGTTACATACGAGTTGCAACGTCTAAAAGGTGGGGTCAAACATGCTTGTTGCAACTCATGTGATCAGCACATAACACATTTTGTTGCGGTCGAGACAGTTGAGGGGTTATCATGCTTCTTATCAGAAAACAGGAAACTCCTCGGCTCAAGTTTGTCTGTGCACCTGAAAGCACATGACTCATCCTGTGGGGAAAAGCTTTGCACGCAGTTAGCAAAACACTTCTCTAACTAGAAGTAAGCAGTAAGCACAACACATGATAACTTATTTACTTTTTTTCTATCATTTCCCTCCTGTTTATCATGTTTTTGCTCATGTTTTCACATCACTTAGCAGCCGCTTCTTCTGATTTTTGGCTGTAAGATCATTATCACGAACACAAAACATTAAATGCTTTATTTGGTCTCCTCAGCTGAATCAAATAATGTCCCGATCTCAATTTCTCTATCATCATCGCCATCAGAACTATCCTGGTTCTGTTTTGTTAGAAGGTTTTGATATATGTTTAGCAGAAGGTACCTCTGGCCTTGGGTGTTATCAGAAAAGAGAGTCATCCTAAGAACATCATTCTTCAGTAATCTACCTTGGGTGCTATAAAGAGGAAAAGGGAGTCATCCTAAGATGTGGGCACCCCTCTGGCCTTGGATGTTTTGGAAATGGAACTTAATTGTTAAAGAAAGAAACATCGCTTCATGAGTACAAATAGAACAATCCAACAATTCCCTTGTTTACATAGTGGAACTATGTAACATACCCTAAGCAGTACTACTCTATGTGGAAGGCTATAAGAGGATATATAAACAACGTAGTAATGAGCTAAGCATTCTTCATAAGGCAGTACTACTCTTGAGACAGGCCAAAAACCTCCCCATATATTGATTTGAGGAGGGAAAAAGAAAAGTCCCGTAACATGCTAAGAGAAAAGACACTGTATATTCTTAATCAATAATTCATCCATCTGGACACGACGTCGTCTTGTGTGAGCAGAACTTCAGGAGTAGGAGCTCCTTCGGAGGTCATCAACATCCATCCTCGTACATGGAATAATACAGCATTCAAAAAGCAATAACAAATTAACAGCAGTAACAATAGCAATTATAAATGTAATTACAAGGTGTTTCCATTTTCCAAACAACGCCATAGGCCAATCTTCCAGGGGGTTGGAAACGCCTGTTGAATCTGCCATTTCAGCAGCCAAAGTTTGTAACCCATGGAGGGCTCTCGTTACTTTTCCATCCGGGGCTGTGTTGTTGGGAATAAAATTACAACATTGTGGAACAAACATTGCACAAACACCATTCTTTTCGGCAAGGATTATGTCAAGGGCCATGCGGTTTTGAATTGCCAGAAGGGAAGTGGGGGCCAATTGTTCAGCTAAGCCTTCAATGGCATCACTGGTTAAGTTTACTGCTCTTTGCAAATGGTAATAAACAAAGTTGATCCTATCCACATTCTTGTTTGGAGTTACTGGGAACAATACAGAGATGATGGGCATATTTTCAAATCCTGCTGCAATTTGATCAATCAGTTTGTATTCATTTGGAACTCCTCTGGGCACTCCAATGCCATCTATGTATGTGGTTCTGTCCTCTGACCAATTATCGCTGATTGATCTCTTTGACCTCACATTAATTTCTGTTTTTGGTCTTGTTATTTGATCCTTGGCGAAAATTACAGTAGTTGACGCCACATATGAAATCATTGTACATGTCCCTTTCCATTTGTCAGGTAATACAGCTCATACTACATTAATTTCACACATATATGCCAAATCACCTAAAGACCTTTTGCTCAATATTGTAATATTTCCCCATGTAGTGACATCTATTATATTATGACAAAATGGAAATACCCCCACATATTTAGTTTTGTTCTGGTTAATTCTGTCATGCTTTAAACAAGTGTAATTTCCTTCTGCATAATGGGTCATGAGTGGTACTGTACTTTTAGGTAATTTTGGCCACATATTCTCATACTTGGCGCATCGAGAGCTAACCTTATGGTTTATTCTTTATATTTCAATCATGCATTAGTGAATCAATATCCATAATTGGTCCTGGAGCTGAACATACAGTGGGTCGTGCGGCTGCACACATTATACAATCCCCAAAATTGCCAAGTCGGGCCGTTTCTTGTAAGTAGGCTATCCACAGGTTTTATTGTGTGTATCCTGTGGCTAAAGCTAAAATTTCCCGTCCACCTTGGTTCAGACCACTTCCTCTTTATCACTCGAAGCCAAACAGATGCAGGTGGTTTATCGCCGTCCGATTGGATGCCTGCAAAGCTGGACAGAACACCTCTTAATTGATCAAAGTAAGACAGTTGCGACAAGGAAGAAAGTGACTCAAAAGATGAGCTGAAGAAGAAGAAGATGAAGAAGAAAAAGAAAAAGAAAAACATGGTATATTTTAAAAGGGCTGAGTTTGTGTGTACTATTTACCGATGCTCTGATGGACATGAGCACAATTGGGAGAGCTCTCAACCACGACATATTCGACTGTGCACAGCATTTAGCCAATTTTTGTTTTAAAGTTGCATTCATACGTTCGACTCCTTTCGTTCACTACTAGTTCAATTACAACCCATCCAACCACTAGTTCCCCATTGTTTTTCCTATAACAACAACCATCCGTAAACAACTTTCTCCCTCGCTTCAACGGTTCTGACAATAAATCTGAACGACATGCTTTGTCTTTTCTAGCCTTCTCCTCACACCAATGCATTCCTTCAGTTACACCGTCAGCCATGTTAGTATTGACAGGTGTAAATTGAATATGCAGTTGTTGTTTGAAAAGGTAAATAGTCGTGAGTTGATGAAAAGCGGTTGTAGTGTGTGTGGTGTGTACGCAGTGCGGCTGCATAAGCACCACATGTGCAAATTTTTCTATAAGAGCCGCAGCTGCTGCTGCATACCTCTCGCAGTCAGATGCACGTGCTACTATTGGTTCTAACAAAACACTCGTGTGTAGTAGTACCTTTCTTTCGCCCCGTACTAGTTGGTACAATACTGCAGCGGCGGTATGAGTTTTTTTTTTATATGTCCAAATAAAATGGTTGTTTATAGTTAGGAAGTGCCAAAGTAATGTCTTGACTTAATTCTTGTTTAATTTGTAAGAAGAGTTCTTTCTCATCATGTGTCCAATTGAGTTTAGCCGGCAGATTTCTTAATCCTTCCCGTTTAAGTGCCAATGAAATTTGAGGCGCAGAAAATGGCATTTTGAACCAAGGCAATAAATCCGATGTCAGGTCAACCACTGCCGCAACACCCTCTCCTCCCACCAATATTCTATCAGTTGGTAAAATACCATGAGTGTCTGATAGTTTTTCAAAAATTCTTGTTGATAAATCTAATCGTGTTCTCTATCATAGAACAAGGTACAATGTGGAGGGGTTGGCAGGAATGGTCCCAAGGACACAACCCATGGCTTCCACTCCGCAAATGCCTGCAGCACGCTGTTATTTATTTGACACGTGTCAAGCATTCCCCGATAGATGTCAGTAACAGGAGTCACAGTGTTTTGTTGGACACATGCCAGCACATGTGTACGCAGGTCCCCTTTGGTCTCCAGCATGGTTCCATCTGGAAACACAATGTCAAGTCCGTGTACTGCACAGACAGTGGGAGCATTACATTTATGTAAAATGTCTCTTTGGGACATTTCCCCTGCCTCGTCCTGTTGTTTCACCACGTCCTCTGGGCAGCAGGTTGGGACAACAGTTGGCAGTGTGTCCCTCTTGTCCATAGGCGTAACAACTGTAGTTACTCTGTGCTTTTCAGCAGGGCCTCGACAGACACGTGCAACGTGTCCAGTTTTTCCACATGCGAAGCATCTTATGGAGTTCGCGCCGCGGGAGTGACCCCTGAAACCACCTCCGACCCCCCTCTAGTCTGCTGCTGTAGTAGCAAAGTGGCCCATGTCGGGTCCTGTGACAGTAGCTGAGGTGCCATGACAGATAGTGCCTGGTTTTTATTATTAGTGCCTGGTTTTTATAATTATATTTTCAATTTCATCCTCCTTTCTTTCTCTTTTCTTTCTCTTTTTTTCCCTTTGTCATGCCATAATCATGGCATCATCTTTTGGTTCAATCATCCTCACCAATGCAAGTACATTCAGCTCTGTGTACATCACTGTACACAGAGCTTGTTCTTTTCCAGGGATTTTAGAGTTCACTGCGGATTTCTTAAAGCCGGACTTTTTTTTAGAAGTTTTATTTCTACAATTTGTCTGTCTTTTAGACGGTGTAACTCAGGAAGCAAAGGCTGTCTTTCTGATTTTTCCTTCTTCCTCTTTTTTATCTAATCACTGACTTATTTTCTCTCTTGCCTTTTTCTGTTTCTCCTCCCCTACATACCTTAGTCCCGTATAGTGTAACAGTAACTTTGTGAATTGCCACATTTTCCCCCTTCGTGACCTGAATCTCCTAATACCAATTCGGGTTTTTCTACCAATTGACAATATTTGTCAAAATGTCCTTCCATCCATTTTTTGAGCCGCTTCTCCTCACTAGGGTCACAGGCCTGCTGGAGCCTATCCCAGCTATCATCGGGCAGGAGGCGGGGTACACCCTGAACAAGGCACATACAAACAAACACCCATTCACACTCACATTCACAGCTCGGGGCAATTTAGAGTTGTCAATTAACCTACCAAGCATATTTTTGGGATGTGGGAGGAAACCGGAGTGCCCGGAGAAAACCCACTCAGGCACGGGGAGAACATGCAAACTCCACACAAGTGGGGCCAGGGATTGAACCCTGGTCCTCAGAACTGTGAGGCAGACGCTCTAACCAGTCGCCCACCGTGCCGAAAAATTTCCTTCCATCATATAAATATGGGGAGAATTCATAGAAAAGTGAATGTCTCAGTGACAGATATTTCAAGTGTGAGAAAGGAAGCTTCTACCACAAGTGGCGCCTTTCTCCTTGGGGTTTCCCCACACTTAATACATCTTTTTAATTCACTTCGGAATTCTCCTAACAGTTCTTTCGGTGTGTACTAAAAATGCCTGAAAAAGTTTTCTACACATAAATAAATTTGTCTTGTCCTGCAAGACCTTCCCTGGTCTCTAACCAGAAGGATCCTTCACTTCTAATATTTACCTTTTAATATTGGTAAATCTTCCCTGACCGTCATCAGAGGATATCCTTCCCCAGTAGTCACTGGAGGATAACCTTCTCCAATCTGTCGTGATTGGAGGCTAACCTTGCACAACCTTTGTTGTAGGATTTCTCTATCTCGCGAGTCACACAAAACTTATGATTAGAACAAATTACTTGTCTCGGACTCACAAATAATTTGGTAACTGTCAATGTGCAGAATTTTGTTAAAAAGGTCTCTGCTTACCTTAGTTTGTGAGTGCTCTGTTTTGGAGTCCAGTAGTAGATGATGAAGTAGTTGATGACTAAAATTAACCTCTCCTATCGGACAAATCACGACGCAGGGTCACCATCTGTTAAGGACGTAGTATAATGCCAATGTTCAATAGATCATGGAACCTTCAATTGTCCTTGCGTGTTCATTTTCTTTGTCCAAAGAGAGATGAAAAAAGAAGACACCACAGTGCGGAGTCTCAGGGTGCATTCAATCAACTGCCCAGCAGAGTGCAGGTTCACTGAATGACACACCTTGTTTATTTGAGCTAACTTTTTTTGTACACGTCAGAAGGTTTCGTGATGACTGTTTCTTTTCAGTAGGACGGTGATTCAATTTTACTTTCTGTAGTAATTCTCACTACAACTCTTTCGAGTGGAGAATTCTTGCCTTTGCATCCACAAAAGTCCACCGTTTACTATCCCACTGTTTTGGTATGGAATGAAAAACCTAGTGGTTTCCCATTTCCCGTTTACACTCTCATTCAAACAGTTTTCATTCACACTGGCTCATGAGAGGACTCCGCCATCCTATACGGAATTTAACTACGTCGCCACGAAACTCTCCTAGTTTCTTTCTTACCCGCCATTGACTAGTATTCACAGGGTTTGTCTCAGGTTTCGCAAACCTTTTTCTTATTCATTCATACCTTTTTAAATAAAAACTCAACTCACCCCCGTCTGTCTTCTCAGAGTACCGTCAACCTTTGGATTCCAGCTGGCGGGCCGATGTCAGTCCCGGAAAGGGTCTTTTGGACTCACTTTAAATGGAGCCTGCCATGGCCATGGTCTTTATACTGCAATCCACCCGCCCACTGGATTCGTCGGGTATGTTGGCATCCGGCTCGAAGGACCAAGTAAATGTCATGTTCAAAGACACCTAGAACATTTGTAAGACACAGAGGCAGTTCAGTTTTCAGGCTTGCAAGGAGAACGGACGAGAGTGTACTTAGTTACAATCTCCAACCCCCTCTAAGTTCACTCTACCGAACCCTGTCTTTTTATTTCCTTAGGGCGGTTCCCTTGTTACATACGAGTTGCAATGTCGAAAAGGTGGGGGCAAACATGCTTGTTGCAACTCATGTGATCAGCACATAGCACATTTTGTTGCGGTCGAGACAGTTGAGGGGGAGGAACTCCTCGGCTCAAGTTTGTCCGTGCACCTGCAAGCACATGACTCATCCTGTGGGGAAAAGCTTTGCACGCAGTTAGCAAAACACTTCTCTAACTAGAAGTAAGCAGTAAGCACAACACATGATAACTTATTTACATTTTTCTATCACGAATTGTAAACAGGATGAGAAAAGTAAATCATTACATTATCTACAACAATGAAATATTAAATATGAGTGTTGCATGGGGCTGTGAGAGAAGGGAACCACAAGATAGAACAGGACAATGACAGGAGCAGAAGCATGCAGGACAAGGGTCGTGAACCCGGCTGTACAATTTAAGTGTGGTGGGATTAATTATGTAAATTATAAAAGTCTACAGGACGAGAGTATATGTGAGGGGATACACAAGCGATGTGCATATTCATGAGTTATTTGTCGCAGTAAGTGCGTGACTGTTAAATATATTGTAGAAGTTATCATTTATTTGCTTAGCTTGCATTAGTATTATGGACGATTTTGAGAAAGGAAGATGTCTCGCCTTCAAGATGACTCAGCAGGAATCATCCGATAGAAGGGGTGCCTTGACCAAGGACGTTGCCGGGGACGTGGCAGGTGTTGGTCCCATGTCTTCACCTTGAAACCCTCCCCTTAGTGTGTTGTGTCTTGTAAGCTTAGTATGTTATGTCTTGTAAAACCTCCCTATTTCAAATAAATATAGGAGCGACGGGAGAGATTGTTGAGAGTGTGATGAGAGGCTGTAATCTGAAAAAAGTGTAAAATGTGTAAAAGTATGAATGTATAAGACAGGATTGTAAGTGACAACTGGGTTTGGAAGCAGATGCAAGAATCCTCCGCCCAGTGTGGGTAGAAGCTTGAGGATTACCAAAACTCAGACATTCATTGTCACCCTGTCATTTTGAATAAGGTCAGTATTTAGGTCACTCTAGGTGCAAATAAACTGACTTCCAAATTCACAAAATGGGAAAAAATAACAGTAAAACGGATCCAAAAGAACGCCTAATGTGTAAAGACTGGAAATATGTTCAACTCCAAAACCCTTCCAAAATAAAACATTTAAACACGTGGATAACCAAATACGGTTTCGCTGGCCAGCTAAATTCGCAAAAATTGGTTCAACTTCGAGACAAAATAAAATGTCGACACAAAAATCCATCCATTTTCTGAGCCGCTTTTCCTCACTAGGGTCGCGGGCATGCTGGAGCCTATCCCAGCTGTCATCGGGCAGGAGGCGGGGTACACCCTGAACTGGTTGCCAGCCAATCGCAGGGGACATAGAAACAAACAACCATTCCCACTCACAGTGATGCCTACGGGCAATTTAGTCTCCAATTCATGCATGTTTTTGGGATGTGGGAGGAAACCGGAGTGCCCGGAGAAAATCCACGCAGGCACGGGGAGAACATGCAAACTCCACACAGGCGGGGACGGGGATTGAACCCCGCACCTCAGAACTGTGAGACTGACGCTCTAACCAGTCATCCACCGTGCCGCCCGACACAAAAATAATATATAAAAAAATAGAAAAAGAGGGATATAACAACTTATTCTTCTGGCTAAACATGGCGTCTAAAAGAGGAAAAGGAAGTAAGAAAAAGAAGGATTTAGCAAGTGAACAGAAAGGGCAGGCAGGTAGGGATAAAGATATGTTGTTTCAAAGACAGGAAGATGACGAGACAGGACCAGTGGTAAGAGTAAGTGAGAAAAAGATGGTTGAGAAAAAAGTGTAAAAAGAATGATTGAGGTGGCAAATCCAAACGTACAAGAGGACCACAAAGAAACTATTTTGGTCTATAGGACCTGGACTAATGAGGATGTGAAAAAGGCCGTACCTGGCATCACACCCTACAAAGTAGACATTGATATGAGAAAATGTTACGACGTGCAACACCTGCTAAAATTACTATAGATTATCTGTACTCAGACAATGAAGCAAAAGTCGCGGCAGGAATCATTTTACCAGTACAAACTAGACCCAAAACAGAATATAGACTATGCATTCGTCAATATCCATTAAAACCAGATGCACGTGAAGGAATCAAACCGGTAATTGAAGCACTAATTAACGCAGGAGTTATAGTGGAGTGTCCAGAATCACCATGGAACACACCCATTTTCCCCGTAAAAAAGGCCCCACCTTCAGTGGGTTGGAGACTTACAGGCAGTAAATACTGCAGTAATACAGAGAGCAGTATGCGTACCAGATCCACACACATTGTTAAATTCATTAAGACCAGACGCTACTGTGTTTACAGTAGTGGACATAAGTAATGCATTATTTTCTGTACCAGTAGAAAACAACAGTTAATTTTGGTTTTCATTTACATTTGAGGGCAAGAAAATATACATTTACAAGATTACCACAAGGTTACTGTGAAAATCCAACCATTTATTCACAAGTAATGACTACACGCATGTCTAAATTCACTCCCCGAGGAGGGAGCCAAATTTTACTATATGTAGACGATGTTCTCCTGGCATCTCCAGATGGAGAGACAGGCAAAGGTTCATTAGCCTTACTGCATCATCTAGCAGAAGAGGGACATAAAGTTAACAAAATTAAATTACAATTGTGTAAAAGGCAAGTCAAATATCTAGGCCATAATTTAAGTGTAGGAGGAAGGACTATATTAGAAGACAGGAAAGCTATAGTCTTAAAAAATCCTAAACCACAGACGAAGAAACATATAATAATAATTTTTAGGTCTGACAAATTATTGTAGAGCATGGATTCCAAACTATGCAGAAATTGTTGCACCATTGTCAAAATTTATGTATGAAGACAACCTTAAAATGACATCACCTGTTTAATGGAGTACAGAGGCGGAAAAGGCCTTCTGTGACATTAAACAACATTTGGTGTCCAGTACTGCGCTGGCCCTTCCAAATTTAATGATAAAACATTCATTCAAATGGTAGATTGTAAAAGCTATTAGATGACCTCCGTACTTACACAACAATACGGTGATAATCTAAGACCATTATCTTATTTTTCAACTAAATTGGACAGTGTGATATGTGCATTACCACATTGTGTCAGAGCAGTTGGCAGTAGAGAGCAGTTCCACAATTGTGTTATTTCATCCATTAACTCTTAAGGTCCCACATACAGTGTCTGCTCTCCTATTGCAAACAAATATGGCGTTTTTATCACCTGCAAGACATTTATTTTGCATGGCCATCTTTCTGTCACAACCACATTTAACTGTTGAGCAATGCACAACCTTAAATCCAGCCACACTAATACCCTTACCTGATGAAGGCACGCAGCATGATTGTCAGGAATTGGCTGAACAAGCTGCTGAATTAGTAGCATTAACCGAGGCATGCAAACTAATGATAAATAAAGATGTTACAATCTATACTGATAGCCAATATGCGTATTCCACAACAAGAACGCAATTATTGGGAAAAACAAAGTGCAAAACTACAAAATGAAATTTACATTAGCACAGAAGGGAAACAAACACACACACAAAAAAAAAACTATTCAAATGGGCTGTTATATTGAGCCACGGTGTGTCACATGTCTCAACCGGAGGGATGGTGGCACAGATACATCGACACTTTACAGCCCTAAAAAATAGCAGAAAGAAACACGTGGGTTCATTTAACACAGTGTAAAAGAGTCATTTCAGCTGAGTACTCAAATAGGGAAGGTGAGCAAAAGTCTGATAACAGAGCGGGAGCAGATGTGTAGATTCTGAAAACGCTTGCTGGTCAGTGAAGAAAAAAAGACACCAACCCTTTTAGTGAGAACTCAGCAGAAAGGCACACCCGCGTTGGTTATGAGATTCGATAGGTTGTTACGTAGCAACTTTGGCTACTATGGTGTTGGTTTTGTTTATGTGGTATATGGGACGTCCCACCCTGAATGATACCAACTGAGAGGTGTAAATCATGGGATCCTATATATCCCGTAACAAAAGCAGACAAACACAAACCAATGTTTTCTACTTTAGTAGCACCGAGTAATTTTACTTGTATAAACATGATTAGTAAAGGCAAGAAATTAGGACCACTGTATACCCTATGCCTGTTCAAGTTTTAATGGAAAAAGCACCAATGTGTGACAAAAAAAGAGATTTATCCTGGCAGGGGCAAAATTATCCAACATAAAACATACATCTACGCCATAGGTGTTCCTCGTGGGGTTCCTAATCAATACAAATTAGCTGACCAAGTTGCAGGAGAATTTTAGTACCTCATATGCTGGTGGTGTACGATTAATAAAAATGCTGATAGGATAAACTATTTCCACTTCAATGTACAGAGATTAGGAAATTGGACTCAGAGTAGGTTGGAAGCTGTGCATGAGCAGCTCAAGGACGTTCCAAAACCGCATAGCTGTCGACATGCTCCTCGCAAGAGAGGGAGGTGTTTGCGGTATGTTTGGAGAACAAACAATACTGCTTCAGATGGCAGCTTGACCAGAGCCATCGATGGTCTACGGACCCTCAATCAACACTCCTTGTGGGACAGCTGGATGGATGTTTTTGGTAAATACAAAACCCTAATTTAACCAATATTGATATCAATTGCTGTTTTTGCAGCCATTTTGACATTGTGTGGATGTTGTTGTATCCCATGCATTCGGGCTTTAATCAGTAGATTAATCACCACAGCAATTACCCACATGGAACCGAATGGAACAGATGTATCCTTTATTGGATGTTGCTAATGATGATGATGATGATGTTGTTTTACCTGATTTGTTTCCTGATCCAGGTGATTACGATGTTTAAACTACATTCATGTATGACAAGTTTACTATGAGTGTAAATGTATTTGTTTCATAAAAATGATTCTACAGTTAAAAATCGAAATGAAGTGACAGTAAAATGATATGAGAATTTGTGCAAATACATGATAAACAGGAAGGAAATGTTAAATATATTGTAGAAGTTATCATTTATTTGCTTAGCTTGCATTAGTATTACGGACGATTTTGAGAAAGGAAGATGTCTCGCCTTCAAGAAGATGACTCAGCAGGAATCATCCGATAGAAGGGCGCCTTGACCAAGGACGTAGCCGGGGACGTGGCAGGTGTTGGTCCCATGTCTTCACCTTGAAACCCTCCCCTTCGTGTGTTGTGTCTTGTAAGCTTAGTATGTTATGTCTTGTAAAACCTCCCTATTTCAAATAAATACAGGAGCGACGGGAGAGATTGTTTAGACCGTGATGAGAGGCTGTAATCTGAACAATCTCCCATACGCCCTCCTCATGAGAAAAAGAAACCAGCGTCTTCATTCCTTTTGTGCATTTTTATAGGTGTTGGATGAGATAGATCCAACAGTGACCCCACAGCCAGTGAAATAGTCCTAGGGGTGTGTGCCTGCGGAAACATGGAAGTGAATTGACACCGTTTTACATGCACAAAGACTGACAGAAGTATCCTGTAATTGCTGTGGTTGGTTGCCTGTTGTCATACTACAGTGGCTCCAACTACCGGATAAAGATTCGTTGTTGTTTTTTTTTTACATACTTGGCAAATAAAGATGATTCTCATTCTGATTCTGATCAAGCCTCGCCCTGTACCAAACGGTAATCATTCCCTTTGATATTATAAAATTAGAAATTAGCTCATCAGAGGGACAGCCGAGGTTCGATATTTTGGAGACAAAAGTTAGAGAGAGCAGACTTCGATGGTTTGGACACGTCCAGAGGAGAAATAGTGAGTATATTGGTAGAAGGATGATGAGGATGGAGCTGCCAGGCAAGAGAGCTAGAGGAAGACCAAAGAGAAGGTTGATGGATGTTGTGAGGGAAGACATGAGGGCAGTTGGTGTTCGAGAGGAGGATGCAGGAGATAGGCTTACATGGAAAAAGATGACACGCTGTGGCGCCCCTAAAGGGAGAAGCCGAATGGAAAAGAAGAAGTCCTCCCCCCGTCATCGTGTACACAGTTGCAGAGGTTAGTCGTCCAACAGTCCGTATAGAATGTCCTGGCTTGTCAGCCGTAATGTCAATGGTCATCATAAACATATCAGATGTCACAGTCATTTATGGTGACATCACAAAGAGCATAAAAGCCTTCTCCACATGGGTGAATTTCACCCATTGGTGCTTCAAAGCACGCCCAAACTAAAATTAAGGAGTCATGGCCACAAATGTAGACTGATTCGGACTCAGGTTTTCAATGTCTTGGGATATTATTCTGTAATATGGGTGAGAGACTTATTCTGGCATGTGATCAAATCCCCATTAATCACTCCCGTTAGCCAGCACCATTGTTTCTCAATTTCTGCTTTCAATTAATACAAAACATAAACATATAACATTTATTAGTCTGAGATATTTCTAAAATAGCAGCACTGTGGCCGACTGGTTATCACATCCACCTCACAGTTCTGAGGTCCGAACTCACCGGTGTGGCGTTTGCAAGTTCCCCCCTTCCCTGCGTGTGTTTTCTCCAGGTACTCCGGTTTCCTCCCACATCCAAAAAACATACAGTAGGTTGATTGAAAACTCAAAATTTTCCGTAGGTATGAATGTGATAGTGAATGGTTGTTTGTTTATATGTGCCCTGCGATTGGCTGCCCACCAGTTCAGGGTGTACCTCGACTGCCGCCACAGTCAGCTGGGATACGCTCCAGCATACCTGCAACCCTAGTGAGGATAAATGGATGGATAGATGGATGGAGGGATAACATAACATACCAAACGAGACTTCTCAGACAATAGCATTGACCTGGACCCAGAAGTGGCTGTCCACTCCCACATACACACAGCACAGACAAAAACTGAACACACAATACTCAGTGGTTGAACAGTAACTCCCAAAGACCCTATTTTTCAAGTTTTCAACACTTTTGTCTTCTTACCTAATTGATGGATCTAAATCTGTATTTTGAAATTTATTAAACTTGAATAGCCACCCGAGGCCTTCTTTAACACAACTGATATCAAACATCTATTGTTTCTGTTTGCGCAAACAGTTGGCTCACACACTGAAACTGTTATTCGAAATCTGACAGGTTTGAAAAAAGTGTTAGAATCATCACATTAGGTCTTATTCCTCGGCAAATCGATAATCCTGCTCAATTGACAATTTAGAAATATCTCAGACTAATAAAGTTTCACTTTTATCACTACCCAAGTGTAAAATAAACATCTTGTTTAGATGTCACTCACTTAACCACACATCACTGCGAATAATTTTTCCCGAGTACCTTTGTGAGTCTGCAGGTGTCCTTCATAGCGCCTGCTAATACGTCGCAAACAACTTCTTGCTTAAGTCCCCCAATTTCCACTATTCTATCTTGCGAATTATCGAAATCAAGTCAATATCAACTATAACCAGGCCTCAATCCAATTTCAATAAAATAATCAATCCCATTATAAATCTCTCATAGTCCTATGCAATTTTACCCCCTTATATCCCACTTTTTTCCTACTTCCGGTGGGGAAAATAACAACGACAATAATTCGATGACATCTAAATGTCATGAGCTGTGCCCTGCAGTCTGTTGTTGGAGCTCGGGTGGCGCTTTGCCTCTATCTCGCTAATCAGCTCCACCACGGCCGCGCACCTGTCATCACCTGCATAAACGCCTGCCAGATCCTGGAAACTCTCACCAGATTATTGTAGTGTTTCTCCTGCGGTACAAGGGCTCCCACTTGCACTGATACCCCGAAATGCTCCCTGGGCGCTTCAGCTGCCCCCTGCTCCAGTGTGTTCCACTAACGTGTATGTGTTCACTGTGATGGGTTATGAAGGGAATATAGAATACTTTATATTCTAATATGTAATTCTAACTAGTTTGGAAGAGAATGTGTATTGGAGTATAGGAGTATATTGCAGGAAGGCCCCCATCGGGGGGTATGTGGCCCCCATCAGGGGGTATTTGGAGACAGATGGCAAAGAAGAAAGGAACTGCGGGGAGCCACTATAAACATTGAATGCAGGAGACATCGGCAGGCGACGTCTGGACCCAGATCAAATAGTCATCATTTGGGCATTTGGACCAGTCCTCATTGCAGTAGTACTGGCGAGATGGCTCTTGTTGCTGTGGAGCCTGCTGCGGATGCTGTTGCCGGGCCGCGCCCAACTCTCCCTCGTGAAGCTTTGTAGCCTCCTCTTTGAGATGTGGCCTCTCCGGGTTCCACTGGAGGTCGTTGTTGAATCATTGGGTAAACAGCACATTGGCAATCCCAGTGTCCCTACTGACCTCAATTGAAGCACGCTTGGTCCGTTGGAGGTCGGCAAGGGCTTCCCCTGCCTCCGTTGGTGTACTCTGTCACGACTCCCGCCTCGTCTCCTCGTTGACCCCTGCGCCATCCACATCTGTTTCTCTGCTTCCATTTTAATTTATTTATTTATTTATTTTTTGATGGCCACTTTACGGGCCTGGGCCAATTGTAGCTTTAAAAGTTGTTCCTGCATGTCCTTTACCTCATCTGATGATTTGTGTTTTCTGTTGACAAAAAGTTACAAATGGTGTGACATATGACAGTTAAAGAAGCTATCTCCCCCTTTCATGAGGTCAGGGTCTTTAAAAAGTTCAGTCCTAACTTCAACCGGCAAGGTGTCAAGTAAAGCTATTCAATAAATAACATTTGCCTCCCTTAAACGGGAGGGATGTGACCCGGTCTCATCTGTCCAAATACTTATACAATTTTCGAAGTGAGAACTGGGATCCATGAGAGGTTTGTAGTCCGGAAGCTTCGGCACCGTTGGGGAAGAGGACGGGAACATGTTGCGGATTACTGCAAACACTATAGGAGCAAAAGGGGCAAATAAAATTTCAGGTTCGACATTATTCAGACCCGACCGTGTCAAAATATAATCTGATTGGTGAACCGAAATGCAACAGGCGCGTATCAGTCTCACTATGTCACCACACGCCAGGCTCATGCCGTCTGTCAACCTTTTCAGCCCCTGGATCCAAATTACACCAACAGCCAGTCCGGGAAGCCGCTTCTATAAAAACTCAACATTTTTTAAAGACAATTTTTATATTTACCCACCTTTTTGAATGCGGTGACGTCACTGGGGCCGTTTTCGGAAAGGTCCGTAAATTGTATTTAGCGGGGGAATTTGTCGCTCTTTTTTTCTGAACAGCTGTAACAGCTGCCATGCCAGGGCACACCAGACAAATCTCATAAATTTCCTTCTCAATTTTTCACTCTTCTATTTTCTTATTTAACCTTCAATTCTCTCTCCACCCTGCAGCATCCAACTTTTCCTTCATCTTTTTCCTTTCAGAATAACCTCTCTGTTACGTGAAACAACTTACATTCCTTTTTCTTTTCCACTTTGCCCACACACTTCTTAATCCTGTTTGTTTCTTTTTCTGCCTTTTTCTTTCAATCCACAAATCCGACACATATCACATTCATTACCTCGACTTTCGACTGTCCAATTCACAACCCCGAGGTTTGGTGGCACACTCATCTTATTCTAAATCGGTTTTTGGGGGTCCCAAAATCCCCAACGTCTACCGAAACGTTACAATTTGAAACCGCGTCCGATTTCAAGTCAGTCTACGACGGGACAAGTAGGTACCTTGTTACCCTACTTCCAGGATTTTCTCTGATCCTGGTCTGTCAGGTCCCTTGTTACCCTGACGTCAGGTCCTCCATTACCCTGACTTTTAATTATGCAATTTTAACAACTCAACGTCTTATTAACTATTGACAACAAAACAACTGTACCACAAGTCTCCCAAATTTCGTAATTTCCAATGCGCAGAATTCGTGATATAATCAAACAGGCTTCTGCTCACCTTTTTTATTTCGGTGCACCGGGGAGATTTGCAGTCCAACTGAATTCCTGTCCGCTCCTCTGTCTTTTTATCCGATGTTCGTCCAGGATCACGTCGGGGTCACCATTTAAAGGAATCTGTGTATTAAAATCTCCTAACTTCCGGGGTTCCAAGCGTGCTCGTTTTCGTGAAAGAACTTCGTTCACAACAATGTATAAAAAACAACCAATTTATTCCTGACAGAGGAGTCTATACATTTTGCAGAGCTCTGGGTTCGTAACTACCCTATCTTATCCTTAGCAGATACAGTAGTCGAACAAAACTATCTGACTCTACCCCAGACTTATACAATGTTTCAAACAGGCCGGTGTGGAATCGCTGTTGTCTGATTGGTCCGTAATCTGACGTCATCGTTGTTCGGCCAAATGATGACTATTTGATCTTGGTCCAGACGTCGCCTGCTGATGTCTCCTGCATTCAATGTTTATAGTGGCTCCCCGCAGTTCCTTTCTTCTTTACCATCTGTCTCCAAATACCCCCTGATGGGGGCCACATACCCCCCGATGGGGGCCTTCCTGCAATATACTCCTATACTCCAATACACATTCTCTCCCAAACTAGTTAGAATTACATATTAGAATATAAAGTATTCTATATTCCCTTCAGTTAAATGCAGAGAACAAATTTCGTGAGCATGCATGCATGTTCATGACAATAAAAGATGATTCTTCTTCTTCTTCTTGCACGTAAGATACGCCAGTTCCAGATTCCCTTCTGACCTCAGTGTTCTTCCTTCTCCTCAGTGCTCCCTCCGTGTTCCTCGCTGTGCTGACCTCCTCCACCACACCACCAAGCCATTCACCTGCTCACGCCACCGCCTGCCGCACTTTGCCCGTCTCAACGACCTGCCAATACGCCCCAAGGATCCATACTAATTATCCGCTTCAATAAACCTTTCACCACAATCCTTTTAGCCTCCGCTTGCTTCTGGGTCTTGTTAACATCGGATCGTGACAGAATACTCTGCTCAGCATGGACCCAGCAACCCCGCTACAATATGCACTCACCCTCCAAGGCGCCCGCATAGGGAGACAGGAAAAGGCTTTGCAAGAGATCATGGCATCCTTACATTCCCTCACACAACAAGTCTCCCTCCTTACACGAAAATGCAATCCGATCATCCTCCCGTAAGTAAGCCTTCCGAGCCCGCAGCCTCCGAGCCACCCGCCACCCATACAAAGAAGCTCACGTCCTTCCGCCCGACCCCTACGCTGGAGACTTAGGTGCTCGTAGCCAATTATTTCTAAATTGCTCCCTAGTTTTCAACCTACAACCGTGAAGTTATCCAACAGAACAATCCAAGGTCGCATTTGTCACTAACCTTCTCCGCGGTAAAGCAGCCAAATTGGCAACCGCATTATGGTACAATTCCTTCCCGGTACTCCAGTCATTTGATTCCTTTTCCGCCGAACTCAAGAAGGTTTTTGATCACCCCGCTCAGGACAGAGAAGCCACCCGCCGCCTCCTTACGCTCACTCGGAGTGCTAGTTCCCTTCATATTCCGTAAAATTCAGAATTCTCGCGGGTGAATACGGGTGGGATGATGCCGAATTCGGGGAATCTTTTTGAACGGTCTGTCTGAGCAGCTTAAGGATGAGCTCACTGCGCGAGATGAGCCCTCCTCTTTCTTGAGGATTTATTATTTCACTTTCTATCCGTTTGATAACCGGCTACGGGAGAGAGCTCAAGAGAGGGAGGTTAGAGCGTGCAAGATCATTTCCACCGTGGGCACGGCACCGTCAACATCTCACCCGCCTTCTGCACCCCGACTGCCCCTTGGTCAGCCCCCATTGCACCAGATGAGGCCATGCAACTTGGTAACGTCTAGATCCCCAGGAACGTCAGCGATGTGTCACCCAGCGACTGTATTTATTGTGGTAAATCCAGTCACTTCATTGCTTCCCGTATGACTGTTCCCGCTTGCATTCTTGGTCCCACTCACAATGCACCCGTAATTGCCATCATTGATTCTGGTGCAGATGACAATTTAGAAAGTTACAGCCTTGGATGGGCGATTCATATCTCCTGTCACCCACCAAACAGTTCCTTTCACCCTTCTTATTTCCGGTAACCATTGTGGGAACATCCCTGTTTTTGTCATCCCTTCCCCTGAGACCCCACTAGTCCTCGGAATTGCCTGGCTCACAAAACATAACCCCGCCATAGACTGGACTCGCTTATCTATCACTGGATGGAGTCCTCACTCTCATTCACACTGGCTGCTCTCTGCCATACCGCCCTCGTGTTAACCCCCACCATCTGCCACACCTGTTGACCTCTCCCGAGTACCTGAGGAATATCATGATCTCTCCCATTTTCAGCAAAGACCGGACCATTCCACCACCCCGACCGACCTTACAACTGCCCAATTAATCTTCTCCCGGGGGCCCCTCTTTCCTCCAGCAGCCTTTTCAAACTTTCCCACTGTGAGAAAAAACAATGGAGGACTATATCCGTGACTTTCTGGCTTCCGGACTCATTTGACCTTCCTCATCTCCAGAAGGGGCTGGCTTCTTCTTTGTTGAGAAAAAAGATATCACTCTCCGCCACTACCGTGGACTCAATGACATCACTGTTAAAAATAAATCACCACTACCCCTCCTCAACCCTTCCTTTGAACCCCTCTGTGACGCCCTGATATTGACCAAATTGGACCTACGGAATGACTACTACGTCATCCGTACCCGAAAGAGGGATGAATGGAAAACTGCTTTCAATACCCCTCTCGGACACTTCGGATACTTGGTCATGCCGTTCGGATTAAGCAACGCTCCCGCAGTCTTCCAATCCTTCATCAATGACGTTCTCCGTGACATGTTAAACCGGTTTGTTTTTGTGTACTTGGATAGCATCCTAATTTTCTCTCACTCCCCCAAAGAACACTGCAGTCATGTATGCCAAGTCCTCCAGTGCCTCCTTGAAAACCGCCTGTATTTCAAACCTGAAAAATGTGAATTCCACCTCTCCTCTGTACACTGTACAAGGGACAATTGCAACCAGACCCTGGCAAAATCCAAACAGTCGTTAACTGGCCCACTCCCACCACCCGCAAAGAACTATAATGTTTCCTTGGATTCGCCAATTTGTACCGCCGCTTCATCTGCAATTATAGTAGTCCCAACTCCTCTCACCAGTATTACCTCCACCAGCTCTCCGTTCCAATGGACCCCAGCAGCATCCCAAGCCTTCAACCAGCTGAAAACCCTTTTCACCAGTGCTCCCATCCTACGTCACCCAGACCCCTCCCTCCAGTTCATGGTAGAGGTGGACGCCTCAGACACTGGGGCGGGGGCCATTCTCTCACATCGTGACCCCTCTTCCCAAAAACTTCACCCCTGAGCCTTATTTTCTCGTCATCTATCCCCTGCAGAACGGAAATACAACTTTCGTACCTGATTCCACACGCTCTGACGTCCTTTAGTGGGTCCAGAACCCCAAGCTCACCTGTCATCCCGGCATCACCCTCACCATCCAATTTATAAAACAACACTTCTGGTGGCCTGGCCTGGCTAAAGACACCCGGGAGTTCATCCAAGCCTGCTTCGTCTGTGCCCGAGGGAAGTCTTCACACCTGCCCCCATCTGGTCTGCCTTGCCTATCCTGAGCTGCCCTTGGTCCCACATCGCTTTGGAGTTGGTTACCGGCCTACCCCCCTCTGAAGGTAACACTATCATTTATACTATTGTCGATAGTTTTTTCAAATATGTCCATTAAGTACCCCTCCCGAAACTACCTTTGAAACTGCTAACCTCCTTATTCAACATGTTTTCAAACTCCATGGAATTCCCATCAATATTGTTTCGGACCGAGGTCCTCAGTTCTCCTCCCTTGTCTCGAAGGAGTTCTGTAAAGCAGTGGGCGCAGCAACCAGTTTGTCGTCAGGATACCATCCACACACCAACGGCCAAATCAGTCCCGAGAATCGGCCCTTCGTTGCGTTGCCCCACGCAACCCCACCTCCTGGAGCTCCTTCCTCCCATGGATTGAGTACGCCCACAACTCACTCACCAACTCTGCCACAGGTATGTGTCATGTGCGTGGTCGCTGGGCTAAAATAAATGAGAGATGGCAAAATTTGTATTTCGTATGAAGCTAGTAATTGCTATGAGGGGCCGTTAGGGACATTATTCAGAATTAGCTTTCACACTTACTATTCAAATGCTTTCACACACACACAAACTACTGAAAGGCTCTCATAAGGACTACTCAAACACTCTCATACCTACGAGTCTTGCTCTCATTGACAGAACTCAAATGCTCTAATTTACACCACTCAAATGCTCTCATTTACACTAGTCAAATGCTCTCATTTACACAACTCAAATGCTCTCATCTACACTAGTCAAATGCTCTCATTTACACTATTCTAATGCTCTCATTTACACTAGTCAAATGCTCTCATTTCCACTACTCAAATGCTCTCATTTCCACTACTCAAACGCTCTCATACACATGTGTATTGCTCTCATCAACACTACTAAAATGCGTTCACGTGAGCATGTCAATCACATTCTCGCACACATCACTGGCATTCACAAGTTCATGTCAATCATGCTCCCACATGAATAGTATAAATCTTTTGTTAGGTAGTTCAATTCAAAAAGTGAAATTATAGAGATGAACTGCACACACTCAGAGTGAAGTATTTTATATTTAAAATATGTATTATTTTGATGATTGCAGTACATAACAAATAAAATTAATTCCCCATATTGACAAACTAAAATATAATGTCAAACGAAATAGTGAATTAATTCAAGAAATAGTGATTTTTAATGGAGAAATTAGGCTGGAATTTGCCCTCTGAAAAGTACTTCAGCATTCAATCACTCTATGAGTACTGAATAAAAACTTTTCAACTATATTCTAATTTATTGAGAGGTACCTATATTTAAAAAAGTCATGAAATATTTGACTCTGACTGTGTATAGTCTGAAATGCTTGTCGATACCACGAGTTTCACTATGACAATTAAATTCCTTCATTCCCTTTGGACACCTCATTAGGTACACCAACGCAGGGGAGCTTAATTGCGACTATCCTGCCTGCAACGAACCGTATACGTTTAAGATTGTAACACAGTGGTGTTGAAACTCTGTCTTGAGTCCAGGAGTAAACACACATCCACTGCGCTTTAGCCCGAAAGGCACATTTATTCGGCAACATCCGCGTCCGAATAGTGCGTTTCGGTCTTGATAGACGAGCATATCCTACAGCACTTACACATTAAAATCAACCATTTTAAATCAATGAGGAAAAGCGTTATTGAAACACAATAATCAACAAGTATACGACATATATACATTAAAAATATATATGTATGTACGATACAGTATAATGCTATGTAACGCTACTGCTTAAGTTAGGCTTACTATTGTACTTTATGGCTGTTGGTCAATGCCATATTTTATTTTGAAACCACTTACTTTTCAACTCACATACACGCCTCAAATATTTGCACATACACTTAAAACACACTCACATGAACATGTCAGATCTATTCACATACTATCCTCAAATCCATTCATAAAATCTCAAATGCTCGCATACATACTTGTGGGAGATTTATTTTAAGATAGATAGATAGATAGATAGATAGATAGATAGATAGATAGATAGATAGATAGATAGATAGATAGATAGATAGATAGATAGATAGATAGATAGATAGATAGATAGATAGATAGATAGATAGATAGATAGATAGATAGATAGATAGATAGATAGATAGATAGATAGATAGACAGACAGACAGACAGTCAGACAGACAGGCCGCTTGTCGCATTTGACACCATTCTGTTGGTCTCCGCTGATGCCAGAATGTTACGAAGCAAAGCTGCTGCTTCTGTTAAGTTACTTGTGGGATGTTGAGCCGCCATAGTGATTTCAATAACGAGTTGATGCGCCCGATTGAATGTTTTTAGGTTATATGTGGTCTTCTAGTTTGTAAAGGAAGTAGACAGGTAGTACTTCCTGTTAAATTACGACCTAAAATAAAACTTAACTCTTAACCACCATCATGACAAATATTAAAATACAGTAGTAGTGTTAGAATTAGTAGTAGTGTTAGTGTAAGCCACTGTAACATTATGAACAATTTGAACATTAACACTGCGCAAGAATATGAGAACATAAAATAAACTGTACTGAAATAATGATAAATTAAAACATGAGGTCATATAAAATATTGAAAATTGAAACTACATGTTTGAAAGAAAACCTGTACTAAATGATTACATTTTACTGTATTATATTAAAACTTTAATACAACTGTCTTGGCCCTGTGTTAGAAGTTGTTTTTCTTTGTGTTGCAGTGTCTGGGAGAGCGAAGGTGGCCGTTGACATCGGTGATGATTACATGCATTGTAATCATCAGCCTTTTTAGGGGGCACCGTGACAGTGTGTGGGCGTCGGAATATTCACTCGTTTTTGCCCCGTGTTTGCCGCCGTTCTGACCGCTGTCCAAATTTAGGCTCAATACAATTATACCACACGGACCGTTTGTCGTGTCTCCCTGCGTTATCTGTTTTTGATTCTCTCTGGTTGTGAGTTCCTTCAGTTTCGTATGTCTCGCCATCACATGCGCTGCCATTTAATTGAAGTTGTTGAGACCATTCTACCTGGGACCCGGGTGGTGGGAGCGCTTCAGATACCAAGATGGCGCCTACCAGTGTGGTCGCCTCGGTAACGCGCTCTCGAGTATTGTTTTTGTTTTTGTGTTTTTCGTCCGTCTTTGGAGACCTTGCACGACTCACTTACACAAGGGGAGACCTGCTAACCATTAAGGAGGCTACTCCGGACTTTCTGTCACCAACTTTCGTAAATCCGCTCAGTTTTTTCCCTGAATTACTCACCGGAGCGGCGTCCGCGGTTTTCGGCGCATGGAGACGGAAGCGGCGCCACAGAGGGAAGCATGGTGGCATTCAGGTGAAACTCCGCAAGAGAGGACACAGATTGACGTTCCCGTCGATCCATCTCGCGAATGTACGCTCCCTACCCAACAAAATGGACGAGCTTCATCTTCTGTTAAAGACCAGTAAAGACTTCGGACGTTCCGCGGCCATGTGCTTTCACGGAGACTTGGCTTTGCGACGCTGTACCTGATGGCGCCGTCATGCTTCCCGGCTTCCACATTCATCGAGCGGACCGCGACATGGAATCATCAGGGAAAACAAACGGCGCCGGGAGATGCCTCTATATCAACGAAAAATGGTGTACGGAAGTCACGGAGCTCAGCACACACTGCAGCCCGCATTTGGAGTCGCTATTTTTAAACTGTAAACCATTCTACTCGCCACGTGAGTTTGCATCATTCATACTGGCTGGAGTCTACACACCGCCTCAAGCTAACACGAACGCCGCACTGCTAACGCTCGCCGAACAAGTCAACGAAAATGAAAAAACACAGCCGGACTCACCCCTCATTAATCTCGGGGACTTTAACAAAGCTAAACTCAACCACGAATTCCCAAAATACAAGCAGCACATCGACTGTCCTACCAGGGAAAATAATACTTGAGACCACTGCTGCACTACGTTAAAAAATGCATACCGTCTATACCTCGTGCAGCCCTGGGCTCGTCTGATCACTGCTTAATTCACTTAATACCGACGTACAGGCAAGAACTTAAATGCTAGAAGCCTACAGTGAAAACAGTGAAAAAGTGGACCGATGAAGCCAAGATGGAACTTCAAAGCTGTTTAGATTGCACAGACTGGAGTGTCTTTGATAATTCAGCTGGCAGCCTGGATGAATATACGGACACTGTTACATCCTATATCAGTTTCTGTGAAGATGTGTGTGTACCAACAAAATAATTTCGCACATTCAACAACAACAAGCCGTGGTTCACTGCTAAACTTAAGCAGCTTCACCAAGCTAAGGAGGACGCATATCAAAGTGGGGACAGGGCCCTGTATAATCGAGCTAGAAACCAGCTGACGAAAGAAATTAACATTGTAAAGAGGAACTATGCAGCAAAGTTGGAAAAACAGTTTAGCGCAAACGACTCTAAATCAGTCTGGCATGCATTCCAATCGCTGACTAATTACAAGCGACGATCCCCCCAAGCTGAGAACAATAGCACACTAGCCAACGACTTGAATAGCTTCTTCTGCAGATTTGAAAAGGACAGTTTCACACCACACACCCATCCGGCCGCACCCCCGACCACAGTCACACCTCTGACTTCTGCGTTAACCATCCATGAACAGGATGTAAGACGCATCTTCAAACAACAAAAGATTAACAAAGCGGCAGGCCCGGACCATGTGTCCCCATCCTGCCTCCAAGTCTGCGCGGACCAGCTCGCTCCAGTCTTCACTCAGATCTTCAATAGATCTCTGGAACTGTGCGAAGTTCCATCCTGTTTCAAACGCTCCACCATCATTCCAGTCCCCAAGAAACCTGCAATCTCGGGTCTGAATGACTACAGGCCTGTCGCTTTGACATCTGTGGTCATGAAGTCCTTTGAACGTCTCGTGCTGGATCACCTCAAGAGTGTCACAGGTCCCCTGCTGGACCCCCTGCAGTTTGCCTACCAAGCGAACAGGTCTGCGGATGATGCAGTCAACATGGGACTGCACTTCATCCTAGAACACCTCGACAGTGCAGGGACCTACGCGAGCATCCTGTTCGTGGACCTCAGCTCAGCGTTCAACACCATCATCCCTGAACTCCTTTCATCCAAGCTTCTCCAGCTCAGCGTCTCACCTGCCATCTGCCAGTGGATTTACAGCTTTCTGACGGGCAGGACACAGCAGGTCAGGCTGGGGGAGGCCACCTCATCCACACGCAGCATCAGCACTGGGGCGCCCCAAGGTTGTGTCCTCTCTCCGCTGCTATTCTCTCAATACACGAACGACTGCACCTCAGCGAACCCGACTGTCAAACTCCTGAAGTTTGCAGATGACACCACTGTCATTGGCCTCATCAAGGACGGTGATGAGTCTGCATATCGACAGGAAGCGGAGCAGCTGGAGCTGTGGTGCGGCCGACACAACCTGGAGCTGAACACGCTCAAGACTGTAGAGATGATCGTGGACTTCAGGAGGCATCCTTCGCCACAGCTGCCCCTCACGATGTCCAGCTGCCTTGTGTCAACCGTCGAGACCTTCAAGTTCCTGGGAATTACAGTCTCTCAGGAAGTGGGCGACCAACATCAACTCCGTCCTCAAAAAGGCCCAGCAGAGGATGTACTTCCTGCGGCTTCTGAGAAAGCACGGCCTGCCACCGGAGCTGCTGAGACAGTTCTACACAGCGGTCATCGAATCAGTCCTGTGTTCTTCCATCACAGTCTGGTTTGGTGCTGCTACAAAAAAGGACAAACTCCGACTGCAACGGACAATCAAAACTGCTGAAAGGATTGTTGGTACCCTACCCACCATTGAGGACTTGCACGCTGCCAGAACTAAGACAAGGGCGTGCAAAATCCTCTCAGACCCTCCGCACCCCGGTCACCAAAGTAGCATCTGCTCCATTTGCACACTGATTGAGGAGTATCTGTAACATTTGCACAACCAACATTGTCCCAAATTATCGCACGACTCATCACTTTAAACCGCATACACTCCTTGAAGTCTCAGCGCCCTTTGCACAATGGTCATTGCACCGGACTATTGCAATATTAGCCATTCGAACTGCTCTAAGTGCGAGAGGACTGCATCTTTTGCACAATTGTCAAAAAAAAAAAAAAACAGATAACTATTAACCCTTTATTGCTCAGTGACTGTTTTATTGTCAATGTCTTTATGTCTCAAAAGTGTTCTCTTTCACTTTTTCACATAAAAAAAAAAATAATGTACCGGCATTACCAGATAACTAGCAACCCTTTACTCCTTAGTGACTGTTTTTTCTTTTTTTTTGTCAATGTCTTTATGTCTCCAAAGTGTTCTGTAAATTGACTGTCTGTTGTCGTACTAGAGCGGCTCCAACTAACGGAGACAAATTCCTTGTGTGTTTTGGACATACTTGGCAAATACAGATGATTCTGATTCTGATTCTGATTCAGTGGGAGGTTGAGAAGAAGGTGGTGGAGGCGGGGAGGGACGTCCAGGCCCTGGGAGGTGTTCCTGATGGCAAATTGTTTGTGCCGGTCGTTTTACATCCAGAGGTGTTGAGGTGGGGACACACTTCTAGAGTCGCTTGCCATCCTGGGGTCAGTTGGACATTTTTCCTCATTTCCCAACGGTTCTGGTGGCAGGGACTACGCAGGGACGTTAAAGAATATGTTTCAGCATGCTCAGTGTGTGCGCGTAGCAAGATGTCCCATCGTCCTCCAGCTGGTCTTCTTCGTCCACTGCCCATTCCTTCCCGCCCCTGGTCCCACGTCGCCTTGGACTTCATCACGAGCCTTCCGCTGTCCGGAGGGAACTCGGTCATCCTGAGTGTTGTCGACAGATTCTCCAAGATGGCCCATTTCGTTGCTCTGCCGAAGCTGCTGTCCTCCTTTGAGACTGCTAATCTCCTTGTCGACCATGTCTTCCGAGTTCATGGTATTCCTGCTGATCTGGTGTCTGACAGGGGGCCGCAGTTCGTCACTCGGGTCTGGAGGAGGTTCTGCAAAGCGCTGGGGGCGTCCTCCAGTCGTTCGTCCGGTTTCCACCTGCAGACCAACGGCCAGGCCGAGAGGGCGAATCAAGATGTGGAGGCTGCTCTTCACTGTGTTTGCCATCAGCACCCCTCCTCGTGGTCTTCTCACCTGCCTTGGGTGGAATATGCGCATAACACCCTTGTTTGCTCTGCCACTGGACGGTCGCCGTTAATGACTGCATACGGTTATCAGCTGCCATTGTTCCCTTCTCAGGAGCGGGAGGTGGTCATCCCGTCTGTACAGGTCCATCTCCGAAGGGCTCATCGGGTGTGGCGGGATGCAAAGGCGGCCTTGTGCCGTACTGAGGCTCGCAACCGGCAGTTAGCTGATCGTCATCGGATCTCAGCTCCTGCCTACCGTCCTGGTGACAAGGTCTGGTTGTCCACACGAGATTTGCATTTGGCCGGGGGTTCTAAAAAACTGGGCCCTTTCGAAATTGATTCTGTTGTAAACCTGGTGGCAGTTAAACTTCGGCTCCCTCCCGCCATGAAAGTTCACCCTGTATTCCATGTCTCCTTGCTCAAACCGGTTTCCTCCAGCCCTCTGTGTCCTCCAGCGGTGTCTCCTCCTCCTCCGCGGATGGTTGATGGTGAGCCAGTGTACACGGTGGGTGAAATATTGGATTCCAGAAGAAGGGGCAGGGGTGTGAAGTATTTGGTTGACTGGGAGGGTTACGGCCCTGAGGAGCGTTCCTGGGTTCCCCGCTCATGGATCTTAGATCCGTCCCTTCTCCGGGCCTTCCACTCTCTCCACCCGCAGAAGCCGGGTGGTCCGCCAGGGGGCGTCCTTTGAGGGGGGGATACTGTCATGGCCCTGTGTTTCAAGTTGTTTTTCTTTGTGTTGCAGTGTCTGGGTGAGCGAAGGTGGGCGTTGACATTGGTGACGCACCTGTCATGCATTGTAATCATCAGCCTTTTTAGGGGACACCGTGACAGTGTGTGGGCGTCGGAATATTCACTCGTTTTTGCCCCGTGTTTCCCGCCTTTCTGACCACTGTCCAAATTTAGGCTCAATACGATTATACCACACGGACCGTTTGTCGTGTCTCCCTGCGTTATCAGTTTTTGATTCTCTCTGGTTGTGAGTTCCTTGAGTTTCGTATGTCTCGCCATCACATGCTGTGCCATTTAATTAAAATTGTTCGGACCTCTTACTTGGAGTCTATTTTTGGGGATCTGCCCTTGCAGCATTGCCGCTCGTGACAACAACTGTACTGTTATTTACAAAAGTACTGTACTTGATTAAAAACATGAAGTCACTATAACATTATGCAGTGAACATTTAATTTACTTTCGGTACCACGAGCAGTACTGGTACTACACTTTGAGAAACTGTTAAATTTATCTTACCCAACATTTAAAAAATTAGACACAAAAGGAATGAAGACGCTGGTTACTTTTTCTCATGAGGAGGGCGTATGGGAGATTGTTCAGATTACAGCCTCTCATCACGCTCTAAACAATATCTCCCATCGCTCCTGTATTTATTTGAAATAGGGAGGTTTTACAAGACATAACGTACTAACCGACAAGACACAACACACTAAGGGTAGGGTTTCAAGGTGAAGACATGGGACCAACACCTGCCACATCCTGGCCACGTCCTTGGTCAAGGTGCCCATCTCTCCTGCTGAGTCATCTTCTTGAAGGCGAGACATCTTCCTTTTCTCAAAATCGTCCATAATACTAATGCAAGCTAAGCAAATAAATGATAACTTCTACAATATATTTAACATTTCCCTCCTGTTTATCATGTATTTGCACAAATTCTCATATCATTTTACAGTCACTTCATTTCGATTTTTAACTCTAGAATATTTTTTATGAAACAAATACATTTACACTCAGAGTAAACTTGTCATACATGAATGTTGTAGTTTCACCTGGATCATCGTAATCACCTGGATCAGGAAAAAAATCAGGTAAAACAACATCATCATCATCATCATCATTAGCAACATCCAATAAAGGATACATCTGCTCCATACGGTTCCTCTATGGGGGTAATTGCTGTGGTAATTAATCTACTGATTAATGCCCGAATGCATGAGAAACAACAACATCTACACAATGTCAGAATGGCTGCAAAAACAGCAATTGATATCAATATTGGTGAAATTAGGGTTTTGTATTTACCAAAAACGTCCATCCAGCTGTCCCACAAGGAGTGTAGATTGAGGGTCCGTAGACCATCGATGGCTCTGGTTAAGCTGCCATTATGGGCCATTTTGCTTATGTTAAACTTCTTTCTATGTTCTTTTGCTGTTTTTAGTGACCAACTGGACCAATCATAACCTGTTTCACCAATGAGGTGTTTCCATCCAAAGCCTATAGTTGCATACCAGTCATATCCAAATCCCCAATTCTGCCCATTCTCTTGAGCATCATTGGTGAGAGCCACATATGGAATTATGATTAAAGCAGTTTGATTTTGGGGGGGCACAAAATATTAAACCGGTTTGCCGCATTTGGAAGCCGCGCCCACAATTCTGATCATCAGCTGTACTCCTTTTGATACGAGTTAATGATTCAAAATTTTCCATGATTGGGTTCGTCATATTGGTCCAGCTGGTAATGCAGCCCTATGGGGGGCACAAGTCAGTGCAAACTGTAGGCCGGGCCCAAGCCCGGATAAATGAAGAGGGTTGTGTCAGGAAGGGGATCCGGCTTAAAACCTTGCCAAACAAATATGAGCGTTCATCCAAAGAATTCCATACCGGATCGGTCGTGGCCCGGGTTAACAACGTCCGCCACCGGCGCCTTCAATCAGCGGGGCGCCGTTGGAAATCCAGCGACTGTGGGTCGAAGTCAAAGAAGAAGAGGAGGTGGAAAGCGGGTTCTTCGGCAGAAAGAGAAGAGGAAAACACAAAGCCAAGAACTGAATGTGGGGACTTTGAATGTTGGGACTATGACAGGAAAATCTCGGGAGTTGGTTGACATGATGATTAGGAGAAAGGTTGATATATTGTGTGTCCAGGAGAGCAGGTGGAAAGGCAGTAAGGCTAGAAGTTTAGGGGCAGGGTTGAAATTATTTTACCATGGTGTAGATGGGAAGATAAATGGAGTCGGGGTTATTTTAAAAGAAGAGTTGGCTAAGAATATCTTGGAGGTGAAAAGAGTATCAGTTCGAGTGATGAGGCTGAAATTTGAAATTGAGGGTGTTATGTATAATGTGATTAGTGGCTATGCCCCACAGGTAGGATGTGACCTAGAGGTGAAAGAGAAATTCTGGAAGGAGCTAGATGATGTAGTTCTGAGCATCCCAGACAGAGAGAGAGTCATAATTGGTGCAGATTGTAATGGACATGTTGGTGAAGGTAATAGGGGTGATGAAGAAGTGATGGGTAAGTACGGCATCCAGGAAAGGAACTTGGAGGGACAGATGGTGGTAGACTTTGCAACAAGGATGCAAATGGCTGTAGTGAACACTTTTTTCCAGAAGAGGCACGAACATAGGGTGACCGACAAGAGCGGAGGTAGAAGCACACAGGTGGATTACATCTTGTGCAGACGATGTAATCTGAAGGAGGTTACCAACTGTAAGGTAGTGGTAGGGGAGAGTGTGGCTAGACAGCATAGGATGGTGGTGTGTAAAATGACTCTGGTGGTGGGGAGGAAAATTAGGAAGACAAAGGCAGAGAAGAGAACCATGTGGTGGAAGCTGAGACAGGACGAGTGTTGTGCAGCTTTTTGGGAAGAGGTGATACAGGCTCTCGGTGGACGGGAGGAGCTTCCAGAAGACTGGACCACTGCAGCCAAGGTGATCAGAGAAGCAGGCAGGAGAGTACTTGGTGTATCTTCTGGCAGGAAAGGAGAGAAGGAGACTTGGTGGTGGAACCTCACAGTACAGGAAATCATACAAGGAAAAATGTTAGCTAAGAAGAAGTGGGACACCGAGAGGCCCGAGGAGAGGCGAAAGGAATACATTGAGATGTGACACAGGGCAAAGGTAGAGGTGGCAAAGGCAAAACAAGAGGCATATGATGACATGTATGACAGGTTGGACACTAAAGAAGGAGAAAAGGATCTATACAGGCTGGCCAGACAGAGGGATAGAGATGGGAAGGATGTGCAGCAGGTTAGGGTGATTAAGGATAGAGATGGAAATATGTTGACTGGTGTCAGCAGTGTGCTTGCCAGATGGAAAGAATACTTCGAGGAGTTGATGAATGAGGAAAATGATAGAGAAGGGAGAGTAGAAGACCAGGAAGTGGCAATGATTAGTAAGGGGGAAGTTAGAAAGGCATTAAAGAGGATGAAAAATGGAAAGGCAGTTGGTCCTGATGACATTCCTGTGGAGGTATCGAAGCATCTAGGAGAGGTGGCTGTGAAGTTTTTGACCAGCTTGTTCAATAGAATTCTAGTGCGTGAGAAGATGCCTGAGGAATGGAGGAAAAGTGTACTGGTGCCCATTTTTAAGAACAAAGGTGATGTGCAGAGCTGTGGCAACTATAGAGGAATAAAGTTGATAAGCCACACAATGAAGTTATGGGAAAGAGTAGTGGAGGCTAGACTCAGGACAGAAGTGAGTATTTGCGAGCAACAGTATGGTTTTATGTCTAGAAAGAATACCACAGATGCATTATTTGCCTTGAGGATGTTGATGGAAAAGTACAGAGAAGGTCAGAAGGAGCTACATTGTGTCTTTGTAGATCTAGAGAAAGCCTATGACAGAGTACCCAGAGAGGAACTGTGGTACTGCATGTGGAAGTCTGGAGTGGCAGAGAAGTTTCTTAGAATAATACAGGACATGTACGAGGGCAGCAGAACAGTGGTGAGGTGTGCTGTAGGTGTGACAGAAGAATTTAAGGTGGACGTGGGACTGCATCAGGGATCAGCCCTGAGCCCCTTCCTTTTTGCAGTGGTGATGGATAGGCTGACAGATGAGGTTAGACTGGGATCCCCGTGGACCATGATGTTTGCAGATGACATTGTGATCTGCAGTGAAAACAGGGAGCAGGTGGAGGAACAGTTAGAAAGATGGAGGCATGCACTGAAAAGAAGAGGAATGAAGATTAGCTGAAGTAAAACAGCGTATATGTGCATGAATGAGAGGGGTGGTGGGGGAAGAGTGACGCTACAGGGAGAAGAGATAGCAAGGGTGGAGGACTTTAAATACTTGGGGTCAACCGTCCAGAGCAATGGTGAGTGTGGTCAGGAAGTGAAGAAACGGGTCCAAGCAGGTGGGAACGGGTGGAGGAAGGTGTCAGTTGTGTTATGTGACAGAAGAGTCTTTGCTAGGATGAAGGGCAAAGTTTATAAAACAGTGGTGAGGCCAGCCATGATGTATGGATTAGAGACAGTGGCACCGAAGAGACAACAAGAAGCAGAGCTGGAGCTGGCGGAAATGAAGATGTTGAGGTTCAATCTCGGAGTGACAAGGTTGGATACAATTAGAAATGAGCTCATCAGAGGAACAGCCAAGGTACGATGTTTTGGAGACAAAGTTAGAGAGCGCAGACTTCAATGGTTTGGACATGCCCAGAGGAGAAATAGTGAGTATATTGGTCGAAGGATGATGAGGATGGAGCTGCCAGGCAAGAGAGCTAGAGGAAGACCAAAGAGAAGGTTGATGGATGTCGTGAGGGAAGACATGAGGGCAGTTGATGTTCTCTCGAAGGATGCAGGAGATAGGCTTACATGGAAAAGGATGACGCGCTGTGGCGACCCCTAACGGGACAAGCCGAAAGGAAAAGAAGAAGAAGATATTGGTCCAGTTAGTAGGTGATTTTCTATCTAAACAAATGGTTGTATCATTTAGGGTGGGATGTCCCATGTACCACATAAACAAAACCAACACCATAGTAGCCAAACTTGCTACGTAACAACTTATCGAATCTCGTAACCAACGTGGGTGTGCCATTCTGCTGAGTTCTCACTAAACGGGTTGGTGTCTTTTTTCTTCACTGACCAGCAAGCGTTTTCAGAATCTACACATCTGCTCCCGCTCAGTTATCAGACTTTTGCTCACCTTCCCTATTTGAGTACTCAGCTGAAATGACTCTTTTACAGTGTGTTAAAAGAACCCACGTGTTTCTTTCTGCTATTTTTTAGGGCTGTAAAGTGTCGATGTATCTGTGCCATCATCCCTCCGGTTAAGACATGTGACACACCATGGCTCAATCTAGCAGCCCATTTGAATAGGTTCTTTGGAAGTATTTGTTTCCGTTCTGTGCTAATGTAAATTTCATTTTGTAGTTTTGCACCTTGTTTTTCCCAATAATTGCGTTCTTGTTGTGGACTTTGTTGTTGCATGTCTTTTAGTGTTTGGTCATCTAAGGTTTGTTGTTAAAAAAAAATTTTTTAACCTAAAAATGGTTTATAGGCTGCTTCTTTCGCAGCTTTGTCAGCAACTGCGTTTCCTTTAGAAACCTTGTCAGTGCCAGATGTATGTGCAACACATTTACAAATTGCCACTTTTCGTGGATGTTGCACTGCGTGTAATAATTGTTTAAGTAATTCAGCATGTGTTACTGGCTTCCCTATTGACGTCATCATTCCTCTGTTATCCCAATGTTGCGCAAACACATGAACTGTGGAATACGCATATTGGCTATCAGTATAGATTGTAACATCTTTATTTATCATTCGTTTGCATGCTTCGGTTAATGCTACTAATTCAGCAGCTTGGGCAGAGTAGTGTGACGGAAGTGACTCAGCTTTTAGCATAATAGTATCAGTTACCACCGCGTATCCTGTTTTTATCTACCCTAGTTCATCTTTTTTCGAAGAACCATCTACATATAGAACCTGTCCGTCACTTAACGGTTGATCTTTCAAATCACCTCTACATTTAGCAGTTTGTTCAGCCAATTCCTGACAGTCATGCTGCATGCCTTCATCAGGTAAGGGTATTAGTGTGGCTGGATTTAAGGTTGTGCATCGCTCAACAGTCAAATGTGGTTGTGACAGCAGGATGGCCATACAAGATAAATGTCTTGCAGGTGATAAAAACGCCATATTGGTTTGCAATAGGAGAGCAGACACTGTATGTGGGACTTTAGGAGTTAATGGATGAAATAACACAATCGTGGAACTGCTCTCTACTGCCATCAAAGCTGCCACAACTGCTCTGACACAATGCGGTAATGCACACGTCACGCTGTCCAATTTAGTCGAAAAATAAGCCCATGGTCGAAGCTTATCACCATATTGTTGTGTAAGTACGGAGGTCATGTAATAGCTTTTACAATCTACCATTTGAATGAATGTTTTATCATTACATTTGGAAGGCCTAGTGCAGCACTGGACACCAAATGTTGTTTAATGTCACAGAAGGCCTTTTCTGCCTCTGTACTCCATTAAAGAGGTGATGTCATTTTAAGGTTGTCTTCATACATTAATTTTGACAATGGTGCAACTATTTCTGCATAGTTTGGAATCCATGCTCAACAATAATTTTTCAGACCTAAAAATTATTATTATATGTTTCTTCGTCTGTGGTTTAGGATTTATTTAAGACTATAGCTTTCCTGTCTTCTAATATAGTCCTTCCTCCTACACTTAAATTATGGCCTAGATATTTGACTTGCCTTTTACACCATTGCAATGTATTTGTGTTAACTTTATGTCCCTCTTCTGCTAGATGATGCAGTAAGGCCAATGAATCTTTGCATGTCTCTCCATCTGGAGATGCCAGGAGAACATCATCGACATATAGTAAAATTTGGCTCCTTCCTGGGGGAGTGAATTTAGTTTTTTTTTGTGTGTTGTCATAACTTGTGAATAAATGGTTGGACTTTCACAGTAAGCTTGCGGTAATCTAGTAAATGTATATTTTTTTGCCCTCAAATGTAAATGCAAACCAAAATTGACTGTTATTTTCTATTGGTACAGAAAATAATGCATTACTTATGTCCACTACTGTAAACACAGTAGCGTCTGGTCTTAATGAATTTAACAATGTGTGTGGATCTGGTACGCATACTGCTCTCTGTATTACTGCAGTATTTACTGCCTGTAAGTCTCCAACCCACTGAAGGTGGGGCCTTTTTTTACAGGGAAAAATGGCTGTGTTACATGGTAATTCTGGACACTCCACTACAACTCCTGCCTTAATTAGTGCTTCAATTACTGGTTTGATTCCTTCATGTGCATCTGGTTTTAATGGATATTGATGAATCCCTGGTCTATATTCTGTTTTGGGTCTAATTTGTACTGGTAAAGCCCCTTTAATAAGGCCTACATCAAATGGTCCTATTGACCATAATTATTATTTTTTTTTTGTTGGAACTTGTTTGAATATTTCCTCATCAATTTCAGTGAGGATCATTTGGTCTAATCAAACAGGATACATGTGTTTCCCTTCATCACCCTGTATTGTCCAAAACATCGCCTTCCTCATTCGGCCAGTTGATGCATTGTATTCCAGTTTGTTTTCTATTTGCTGCCAATCATCTGTCTCCTGTCCTTGTTTTACTATTGTTCCCATATGTTTCCACTGTGACTCATAATCTTTGCACAATGAAATGTGTAGGACACTTGTATTTTTATACAGTTCCTTTCATTTGTCTGGTAAAATAATTCCTGCCGCGACTTTTGCTTCATTGTCTGAGTACAGATAATCTACAGTAATTTTATCAGCTGTCGCATGTCGTAACTATTTTTTCATATCCTGGGTCTGGCCCTGGTGTGTTTTTGTACCACAGAGTTATATATATATATATATATATATATACGTCCTCTAAAATATGCTCCCCCTCTGCCTTGATAGTATATTTCTGCTCCTTCGTTGAGGAAGACATCTATCTTCTTTTTTTTTGTCCTAACACTCTTTCTGCGTGGAGGGCATAATTAACATATTCCTCCAGAGGGCCAGTTGCTTGGTTTATCCAATGTTTATCTACCCATCTGTTAATGTGTTCTTTCAAATTCGCATGCAAAGCATTTTTTAACTGTTGTTGATCAGGGCCAATCTTTACACGTTCGGCGTTCTTTTGGATCTGTTTTACTGTTATTTTTTCCCATTTTGTGAATTTGGAAGTCAGTTTATTTGCACCTAGAGTGACCTAAATACTGACTTTATTCAAAATGACAGGGTGACAATGAATGTCTGAGTTTTGGTAATCCTCAAGCTTCTACCCACACGGGGCGGAGGATTCATCTGCTTCCAAACCCAGTTGTCACTTACAATCCTGTCTATAGATTCTGTCTATAGATTCATACTACACATTCACACGATACTTGTAAAATTTTTACAAACACACGAAAACACGGAATTTGAGTACGTACAGGACTCCGCCGTCCTCGCGGAATTTGTCGGACTCCGCCGGCCCTCTTTTACTTTGCCAGTGACTAGTATTACACAAAGTTTATTAAACACAGAATTTAAGTACGTATCGGACTCCGCCGTCCCTCTATTACTTGCCAGTGACTAGTATTACACAAGGTTTATTCTGCCGCAGACGTCTTCGTCGCACAATTCACTCACTAATCCTTTTTCCTAAAAAAATTAAAAATTTAACTCATCAAAGTCATCTTCAATCCTGTGGATTGTCGTCAACCTTCAGATCCCAGTTGAGGAGAACGAAGACCAGTCCTGGAAAGGGTTTCAATTGCCGAGGCCACGGTCTCTTAACTGGATGTCGGCTCCACAACTGGAATCCTCGGGTGTATTGACATCCGGCTCGAAGGACCAATTTAATGTTGGATCTATCTTACCCAACTCCTATAAAAAATAGACACGAAAGGAATGAAGACGGTGGTTTATTTTTCTCATGAGGAGGGCGTATGGGAGATTGTTCAGATTACAGCCTCTCATCACGCTCTAAACAATCTCTCCCGTCGCTCCTGTATTTATTTGAAATAGGGAGGTTTTACAAGACATAACGTACTAACCTACAAGACACAACACACTAAGGGTAGGGTTTCAAGGTGAAGAAATGGGACCAACACCTGCCACGTCCCGGCCACGTCCTTGGTCAAGGCGCCCTTCTCTCTGATGATTCCTGCTGAGTCATCTTCTTGAAGGCGAGACATCTTCCTTTCTCAAATCGTCCATAATACTAATGCAAGCTAAGCAAATAAATGATAACTTCTACAATATATTTAACAGAAACACTGTTCCAGTTATGTACACCTGTGCTATATATTCTATTTAATCCATTATAAATATCAGCAGAATGTATCCATCCAACTTATACTGCTTATCTATCTATCTATCTATCTATCTATCTATCTATCTATCTATCTATCTATCTATCTATCTATCTATCTATCTATCTATCTATCTATCTGTCTGTCTGTCTGTCTGTCTGTCTGTCTATCTATCTATCTATCTATCTATCTATCTATCTGTCTTTATCTAGTTATGTTTATAACTATTTGTCAAAATGTATTTATCTATCTTTATCTATAGTTATAACTCTATAACTATTTGTCACAATGTATCTATCGATCTATAATCTATCTGTGTAGATCTATATTTGTCTAGATCTGTAGTTGTCTAAATGTATCTATTTATCTATCTGTCTATCTATCACTCTTAAAATAAATCTCCCACAAGTATGTATGCGAGCATTTGAGATGGAAATGTGAAAGGATTTCAGTATATTTTATGAATGGATTTGAGGATAGTATGTGAATAGATGTTCATGTGAGTGTGTTTGAAATGTATGTGTGCAAACATTTGAGACGTGAATGTGAGCGTGTATTTATATGAGTTGAAAAGTAAGTGGTTTTCAAAATAAAATATGGCATTGACCAAAAGCCATAAAGTACAAGTGCTGTAGGATATGACGTAATGCTCGGCCAATCAGAAGTCGTGTCGTGTATGACGTAGGGCTAGGCTGGCTCGTCTATCAAGAGCGAGACGCCATTATTCGGTTGCGGATGCTGCCGAATAAATGTATCTTTTGGGCTAAAGCGCAGTGGACGTGTGTTTACTCCTGGACTCAAGACAGAGTTTCAACACCGCTGCGTTACAATCTGAAACGTATACGGTTCGTTGCAGGCAGGATGGCTGAATCGTCGCGTTTAAGCTCCCCTGCGCTGGTGTACCTAATGAGGTGTCCAAAGGGAATGAAGGAATTTAATTGTCGTAGTGAAACTCGTATCATAGATATGCAATCCAGACTACACACAGTCAAAGTAAAATATTTCATGACTTTTTAAACTATATTTACATCTCAATAAATTAGAATATAGTTGAAAGGTTTTTCTTCAGTACTCATAGAGTGATTAGACACTGAAGTACTTTTCAGAGGGCAAATTCCATCCTAATTTCTTCAATAAAAATCACTATTTCTTGAATTAATTCACTATTTCGTTTGACGTTATATTTTAGTTTCTCAATATGGGGAATTAATTTTATTTGCTATGTGCTGCAATCATCAAAATAATACATATTTTAAATATAAAATACTTCACTCTGAGTGTGTGCAGTTCATCTCTATAATTTCACTTTTTGAATTGAACTACCTAATAAAAGATTTACACTATTTACGCGCGAGCATGATTGACATGAACTCGTGAATGCCAGTGATGTGTGCGAGAATGTGATTGACATGCTCGTGTGAACGCATTTGAGTAGTGTTGAAGAGAGCAAGAAGCGTGTGCATGAGAGCATTTGCGTAGGGTAAATGAGAGCATTTGAGTAATGTCAATGAGAGCATTTGAGTAGTGTAAATGAGAGCATTTGAGTAGTGTAAATGAGAGCATTTGAGTAGTGTAAATGAGAGCATTTGACTCGTGTAAATGAGAGCATTTGAGTTGTGTAAATGAGAGCATTTGAGTTGTGTAAATGAGAGCATTTGACTTGTGTAAATGAGAGCATTTGACTAGTGTCAATGAGAGCATTTGAGTAGTGTAAATGAGAGCATTTGAGTAGTGTAAATGAGAGCATTTGACTAGTTTAAATGAGAGCATTTGAGTCGTGTTAATGAGAGCATTTGAGTACTGTAAATGAGAGCATTTGAGTAGTGTAAATGAGAGCATTTGAGTAGTGTAAATGAGAGCATTTGAGTTGTCAATGAGAGCACTTGTGTGTATGAGAGTGTTTGACTAGTCCTTATGAGAGCCTTTCAGTAGTTTGTGTGTGTGTGAAAGCATTTGAATAGTAAGTGTGATAGCTCAGCCTGAATAATGTCCCTAACGGCCCCTCATAAATTTCCCCACAATTATTACGCACTGATGTTGCACATCATAGTAAGGATTGAGTGTCGACTCACGAACGGAGATCAGCTGGTCTTTGGGGGTGGTCTTCCTTTGGAAGCGGCTCCGGAAGAAAGGCGACAGATTTGGTTGCAGATGGAAAAGATGTAGGAAAATAAAAACAAAGGGAACAAGAGAGGCAGGAGAAGAAAAATGGCTGGTCGTCACGCTTTCTTGGGAGAACCGGACGTCTCTCTTCCTGCCTCTTTTGTGGCTCGCTGGCAATTTCAGAGCAATCCCACTTGGCCGGTACCTTCATAGTAGCGGCTCTGATCACTTCGAGGAAGCCCACGTTTTGGCTGGGAACCCATGTCCGTTCGATCCCGGCTTGCGTTTACCAAGGTTCTCAAGAAAAAACGTCAAAAGGACGGGAGCCGAAGGGTACACAGTTTGGGATGAATAACGAGTTCAGCGACGTCTTGTGCCCTCTAATGAAGAATTACTGGCACCAAGGAAAGTGTGCACCACTGGTTGTGGACAAACTACGCTCAACTGTTTTGCGATTCCAATGTCACCCCTTGGCTCTTATAATAAATGAGTATTCCTTCCACGTTTGCTCTAATATTTGGTATACAGTGTAGAAAAATTGTGTAGTAATTTGTTTAGGTGGAAAAAAAGGGAATAACGCACATCCGATTGCAGCCTCCACTCAATGACACGGGACATTGCCCTTGTTTTCTTATTACTTATCTGTCTCGGTGGTACTTAATTTTCCCTTCTTTAAGGCACCCTCCTATGGTGAGCAGAAGTGTGCTAACAGCCAGCCACTTAGCTCAACAAAGAGGGTGGATGTGGACTGTGGAAATGGTAATGGACCATCCAGCAGTTCTCCCTGGAATACACTGGGAGCAAAGCCCAAAGATATGGGACAACATCTAAAAAGGAGGACCCAACACCAGCAGATTACCAAGGAATCCGGCTGGCCTGCGTTGCGGGCTGCTTCAACACCGAGTGAGCAGCCGTGGATGGTCCCCACAGCGAAGGGCAAGAAAAAAGGATGCAAGTCAATGCAAAACATTGACATCAGACTTACAAATAGATTTGAGCGACTTTTGCAATCCCTGGCCAATAATGCTCATCCCCCACCACTACTGAAAGGTATGAAACTAAATTATACCAAAAAAAAAATGGCAACCCAAACGTTAATAGTTGGTGATGGAGCTGTCAAGGATGTGAAATGATTTTGCAGTGAGAAGAACACCAAAATACTGTGTTTTATCAATGACATGGTGTCTGATATCTATAAAAAAAATAAATCCTGGAGATCACTAATCAGCACTGAACTGTGAAATCTGTCATTATACACACAGGGGCCCTGGATGTTCTCAAGCAGCAATCAGAGGTACTGAAGCGAGATTTCATTGATCTCCAAACAAAATTGCAATGCTTGGATGCTGAGGTTTACATAAGTGGACCTCTCCCCCACTTGTACGATTTGGAGATGAACATTTCTCTAAGGCTCAGTCAATTAAATAAATGGCTCAAAGAAGTGTGTACTGCACTATCCGTGAGTTTCATTGACAATTTCTGAATTTTTTGGGAGCGCAGACATCTTTACAAGGTAGACGGTTTCTGTCTAAATAGACAAGGGGTTCAGTTATTGACTGCTCAAATGTTTTACTGTGTACGTGATTCAGCGACCCGAAAAGAAAACACTCACCTTGTTGACACGGCTGAAGGACAAAAAGATGCAGTTGTTCCCAAACAATCGGGGAACAAGAGATGAGGCGACATGAGGCGCAGACGGATTCATCAGCGTCATCCAAACAATCAGAGGAGCGAATGACAAATGAGATGAGCCAGAATGTTGAATCCCCCACACCCCTCGCTATCCCATTCGAGCAAAGCCCAACCCAAAACTCACTCTCTGGTAGCCTAAATTCTTTGTTAGGTGTGACGGACAGGATGAAGACGATTGTCAATATTGGAATCCAACGCACCCCACGCAAAGATCTTTCTCCCATCCCCCCTCACCTGAAACCACCATCCACTAAGATGCAAAGGGCTCCTCCTCCACCCATGAAGAATTTTATCTGCGAATCTGACTGATATCTGCGGGGTCTTTTCCAGAATAAGTCAGACCCCGATGGAGATCAGGCATTTTTAATTTCATCATTAAAGATGTGTTCAGTTATCCATGTGTCTACATATTGAATTTTATCAGGATCCTCCTTTTTAATGAACTTCCAATCTTTACACTGCAGTGTATCCCTGGGTTTTATTTTACTACTTCCTTTCCCCATTTTAGAGAATTTGGTCCAGTTTGTCAACACCTAGGATGTTCTAAAAACTGGTTTCTTATCAGTAGGACAGCAACTAAAATTTTCTGTTGTGGTAATTCTCACTTCAACCTTCTCAGGGTGGAGAATTCTTGCCTTTGCATCCGCACCAGTCTGCTGTTTCCAACCCCACTGTTTTATATGAGATAAATACCTTGTGGTATTTTATCTCCATTCATTCACTTCTCAATCACACAAGCGCTTTATAACTGCAATTTTCACAGAATGTAAGTGTACACAGGACTCCGCCATCCTTCTTCTATGGAATTTATCGGACTCCGCCGTCCCTCATTTACCTGCCATTTACTAGTATTCACAGGGTTTCTAACGCGCAATGACCTCCAGTCATTAACTTCCCCTTTAAGTTTAACTCACCACTGTTGTCTTCCCTCCGTCGGAATGCCGTCAACCGTCAGGTCCCAGCTGGTGGGTCGAGGTCCAGTCCTGAAAAAGGATCTCAGGCTCACTCTAGGGAGCCTGCCATGGCCACAGTCTTTCTGGAGTCCACCACACCCGCTGGAATCCCTAGGTATTTTGGCATCGGATCGAAGGACCAAGTTAATGTCAGGTTCAAACAACCTAGAACATTTAATAAACAATAAACAAGGAAGGAAGACAAGAGATGGTTCTTTTACTCGCGAGGAGAACAGACAGAGCTGTTCGCAGTTACAATCTCCTACCGCTCTGAGCCCACTCTTTTTATTTCATTAGGGTGGTTCCCAGTTACACAGCTGTTGCTGCTATAAAGTTGGGGGAGCACAAAGCAGCAACGTGTAAACCATCTGCACAGACAACTTAAACTTACATGATACAAACAAGGTTATATTGCTGAATAAATGCTTTCCAATACTATAAGAGTAAATATGGGATAACTAATGTACATTTATTCTAACACTATCCTCTGTTCCGTTCATGACACAGTCAAATAATGTCACCACAGGGGTTCCAATATTTTTAAAACGACTATACATATTGTCAAGTGGGCGGCCAAGCCACATAAAGCGATGTAACAAAAGGTTGTAATTGGCTTATGTAGCTGGATTCATGTGATTGAGCTTAGCCCCAGTTTCAATTCCTGGTTCAACCACCAGTTGCCAAACCAAATTTAGGTTTCAATTCCTGGTTCAACCACCAGAGGTCGCCAAACCAAATTTAGATCATGAAGTATGAGTCGCCAGGTCTTCTTAAATATCTTAATACTATTAAACCCCCTATCATAGTAAACAAACACATATTGAAGTCAACTGCTTAAAATCATTTGTTTGATTTTATATCCTATATATATATATATATATATATATATCCTATATATCCTATATAACATAATTTTGATGTTCTCTTTGATGTTATAACTCAGATGTTCTTTTGGAAATCATTGATAAAAAGTACATCAAGCCTAGTAAGGCTGTTATATATTATTCTTACTTTTGTATTACTACTATGCAATGCTTTGGAACAGCTTTTATGCAAATACTGTAACCTGTGTAAGGTTGTCTCTCTCAGGCAACGCAGCACGAGATGTACTACAAAGAAGCACGGACCTGTTGAATGCATGAGAGAATTGTATTCACATGAATGTATCCATCCATCCATTTTCTGAGCCGCTTCTCCTCACTAGGGTCGCAGGCGTGCTGGAGCCTATCCCAGCTGTCATCGGGCAGGAGGCGGGGTACACCCTGAACTGGTTGCCAGCCAATCGCAGGGCACATAGGAACAAACAACCATTCGCACTCACAGTCATGCCTACGGGCAATTTAGAGTCTCCAATTCATGCATGTTTTTGGGATGTGGGAGGAAACCGGAGTGCCCGGAGAAAACCCACGCAGGCACGGGGAGAACATGCAAACTCCACACAGGCGGGCCGGGGATTGAACCCGGGTCCTCAGAACTGTGAGGCCGGCGCTCTAACCATTCGGCCACCGTGCCGTTCACATGAATGTATATACATTTATTTGACATTTAACACATACACATGTATTGCAGAGTGCTTAGAGATTAACATGATGTGATGAAATGTATTGGTTGAGTTCAAGACATGAAATGTGCTTGTAGAAGAATGAATTTATTAAGAACCTACAAGACATAGGAAATATGCTTTTAGTTGAATGTATTTACTGAGAACAATTTACTGGGTGAGCAAAAAAGAGGTCAAGTTAGGAAAGCGATGAAAGTGAAAGCATTAGGATTATTTTACGCTGATGTAGAAAACAGGTGCTTCCCACTCAGGTCAAAGTCAGGACACTAGCGAGGAGCGCGTGTCAGAATATGCAAACAAAAGCATTATTTTTACGCTGATGTAGAAACAGGTGCTTCCCACTCAGGTCAAAGTCAGGACACTGAAGGGGTAATAAAAAATAATAGCGAGGAGCGCATGTCAGAATAAGTAAACAAAAGGATTATTTTTAGAAAAGGGAGGTTCTGAAACCAAGGTTATAAAAGCCCCACACACTGACAAACGGGGCTTCTTATTCTCTCGAGATAGGGAGACACACGTTCTTTTTCCATCGCAATGATCAGGGACAGGCTGGCAGGAGGACTTCATCTTTGAATCTTCCTCTTTAATTGGGCAAGACTAAAAGAATATTATAATAAGGTAACTAATAGAACCGCTGTTGACTTTGCGTGGACAGGAAAAAGGGCTAGTCAGCTGTCCAGGGATTCGTAAATTCCAAATTATCTTATTATTAATTGGCATCACGGCTCCGTAGGACTTGATCACTCCTTAAGGCTCACTCAAAAGGTAAATACTTGTTTTATGATTTATTACTTTTAAACTACTTCTACTTCTTTTCATTTTTTGTTATTCTTATTATTGTTCATTTTATATTAGAAACCCTTACTGTCATATTATCGATTTAACCTTAAGTAATCACTGAAATAAATACCTTGCTTTAATTCTATTCTATCTTTGTCATTCTTATAATGAGAATTTGTCTCAATTTTACCACTCAACCTCTCATAAGTGATTGAACGTCGACGATACCAATACCACTGGATCGTATCACTATCCAAAAAAAGTAACTCATCTATATCACCAAATCTATATATACCAAAACAAATCCGTATGGTCCTAACAAGGATTGTTAAATTTACTAGGTCGATAACAAGTGCAAACGATTTTTAAGGGATGAAGCTGCTGTAAAAATGGAGTACTCATTTTAATTATCCTTTCACTCGGTGTGGTTACTCATCAAGGGGTGATAAGTGAGGGCAGACCGGATTGGCTCCATAAAACTAAAGGCAGTTAGCACACCTAGGCGAATTCATCTCGACACCGGCTTAACAGCTCCTCGTCCCCTCGCGCGTACGGTGTTGGTGCCGGTAAGGGAAAAGGGGGGAGTTTGAACCTTTAAACGGAGAGTCGGTCAGGACATTTTGTCCCGATCAGTCCTGCGGGTAAGCAAAATCTGACAGTATCATATATTCCTATATGTTTCAATGACATGGCACAAGCTTTTTCATAGTACGCAGTATTCCTATATATTGTATGCCCTTCGCTCGAGTAGCTTTATAACACGCCACACAGAAAGTCTTTGCCGTGTCTGTTGGCTTGTCATATAGGCAAAAGTACAGACGACACTGCTAAAAAGTACAGCGTGGGTCTTTTTTTTCCTACTGCCCAGTGCATAATAACCATAATAGAGTCATAGGTATATACAAGGAAATCCTCACCTCTTGTCTGCGCCGCTTCGCTGCTGTGAGATTTAGTTCTCTTGTTGGCGGTTGAGATTGTCATGTGTGTGTGTGTGTGTGTGTGTGCGTGTGTGTTCCAGGTTTTGTCTTCCTCTCTCTCGTTGCTCACACACCTGCTCCTGTGAGCATCTTCACCACCTGTGCCTCGTTCATACCTAATTACAGATTGTATTTAACCTCGTGTCTCATTCCCACTCGTTGCCAGTTCGTTGTACCTTGTCGTCACGTTCCAGCATTCCTTGTCACAGACTCACAGTAAGACTTTGACCCTGTTCCGATTATCGACCTTGCCTCTTTGCCTCATGTTCTTGGATACTGTTGCCCTTCTTGGATTGCCTGCCCGTGTACCGACCTATGCCCGTCTATTAAACCTCTCTTTTTGGAAACTGTCCATTTGTTTTGGAGTCTTGCATTTTTGGGTCCTAGCCTCTGTTCCGTTCATGACAGAACGAACTGGCCATAACATGGACCCAGCAGACTCAGACCCGGTGCGCAAAGCCCTTCAAGCGCAGGGTCAACGCCTCTCGAAGCAGGATGAGCAGCTTGCTGCCCTCCACCTTCATCTAGAGGGACTGTCAAGGCATCAGGACAATATGATGAGACAGGTGGCCTCACAGTTTGAACTTCTTATGAAAATTATCCAAGACAAGGAACCAGTTGGCACCACACCCAATACCGCCACGGTATTTCCATGTGAAACAGTCAACATGCAGCCACCTGCCACCTCCGCTGCTGTCTGCCCACAGCTCTCCCGACCGGAGAGGTTCTCTGGAAATTCTGGGAACATTAAGCCGTTCATCACGCAGTGCGAACTCCACTTTGAGCTGCAGGCAGCTGCCTTCCCCACCGAGCGGGCAAAGATCGCTTTCGTCATTTCCCACCTGACTGGTCGTGCGGAGGCGTGGGCTACTGCTGAATGGAGCCGCAATGCCGCCACGTGTCATTCATGGGCTTTTTTCGTAAAGACTATGGAGCAAATTTTTCAATTTTCCACTCCGGATCGTGAGGCAGCTCGCTCCCTTGTCACCTTACGACAAGGCATGCGCAGGGTGTCAGATTACGCGATTGAGTTTCGCATTCTAGCAGCTGAGAGTCATTGGAATAATCGGGCGCTACTCGATGCCTTTTTTCAAGGACTATCCCCCGCCGTCAAGGATCATTTAGTGCCGCTAGACCTGCCGACCGACTTGGACACTCTCATCGCTCTCGCCGTAAAAATCGACAGGAGGCTTTTGGATCGCGAGCTGGATGGAGATCGGCAGAAGGCTGCGTCACCGCGCACTTTGAGGACAAGCCTCGGTGACCAGCCAAACCAAGACAGATCCCCTGGTTCCGGTCTCAGCCCACTGGCTAACGTCCCCACGGAGGAACCCATGCAACTGGGCAGGTTCCGTCTCTCCCCTGAGGAACGTCAACGCCGGCTGAGGGAAGGGCGGTGCTTCTACTGCGGTCAGTTGGGTCATTCCGTGAGCAACTGTCACGTCAAAGTTGCCGGTGCCGGTAGCAAGGGCACGGGAGAGGTGAGTCTGAATTTGATGAAGGAAGACCCTACACGGGTTCTTCCTAAAGTGACACTATGCTCTCCTGATCAAGAAATTCATACACCTGTATTAATTGACTCTGGTTCTGACGCAAACTTACTCAACTCCATCCTCGTTAAACGTATGCACCTTAGAACCTTTGAAATAAAACGCCACCGCAACACCTATGCTGCAGACGGCAGTTTTATGGGCAAAATCACTCACCGCACTCAAACACTCACATTGACATTTCCCGATTCTCACTCGGAACGCATTAGTTTTCATGTTTTTGACGCCATGAATCAGGACCTTATCTTAGGGAACCCATGGTTGAGATTACATAACCCCCACATTGACTGGTCCTCTGGGCAGGTTATGTCATGGGGCAGCAATTGCGCCCGGAACTGTTTCAAGCCGCCATGTGATGTTCAGGGTCATGTTTCTAAGGACAATCCACAGACCCCATCTGGGGATCCTGATTTATCTCAAGTGCCCACCTGTTACCAGGATATTAAAGACGTTTTTTCCAAGTCCAAGGCCAAATCCCTTCCACCCCACAGACCTTATGACTGTGCTATTGACTTGCTGCCTGGAACCACACCCCCACGAGGCAGGTTGTTCTCTCTTTCAGGGCCGGAACACAAGGCCATGAAGGAGTACGTGGAGGAATCACTGGCAGCCGGCCTCATTCGCCCATCTTCATCCCCTGCGGGAGCAGGATTTTTCTTTGTGGACAGGAAAGACAAGACCCTGCGACCCTGTATCGATTACCGGGGTCTCAACGATATCACTGTAAAAAACAGGTACCCTCTTCCTCTCATCTCCACCGCCTTTGAGTTCCTGGAGGGAGCCAAGGTTTTCACCAAACTGGACTTAAGAAATGCATATCATCTAGTCAGAATAAGGGAGGGGGATGAATGGAAAACAGCATTTAACACACCAACAGGACATTATGAATATTTGGTAATGCCTTTTGGGCTTACTAACGCTCCAGCTGTTTTCCAGAACCTCGTCAATGATGTCCTGCGTGACATGCTGAATGTTTATGTTTTTGTTTATTTGGATGACATTTTGATTTTCTCCCCGGATGAGGAGACTCACATTATTCATGTCCGCTCTGTTTTGCAGCAGTTACTGCAGAACCAACTATATGTTAAGGCTGAGAAATGTGAGTTCCACAGGGCGTCAGTTTCTTTTCTGGGTTTTGTCCTGGCTCAAGGTGAAGTCAAAATGGACCCTTGCAAAGTCGATGCAGTAATTAATTGGCCTACTCCCACGTCACGCAAAGATGTACAAAGGTTCTTAGGGTTTGCAAACTTCTACAGAAAATTCATCAGGAATTTCAGTTCTATAGCCTCTCCTTTGCATGATCTTACCTCGCCACACAAACCTTTTGCATGGAACCCGCTTTGTCAGGCAGCGTTTCAAAAACTTAAGTCGAGCTTTACCTCCGCTCCCATCCTTACTTTGCCAGATCTCCAACAGCAGTTTGTGGTAGAAGTCGATGCGTCTGATGCCGGAATAGGAGCAGTGCTCTCCCAGAAATCTCTCAAGGATGATAAATTACATCCTTGTGCTTTTCTCTCCAAAAAACTGACCCCAGCTGAGAAAAATTATGACATTGGTGACCGTGAACTGCTGGCAGTCAAGGTGGCCTTGATGGAGTGGAGGCACTGGCTAGAGGGGGCACAGACTCCGTTTTTAGTATGGACAGATCACAAGAACCTTGAGTACATTAAGACTGCTAAAAGATTAAATGCGAGGCAGGCTAGATGGGCTCTGTTCTTTACTAGATTTAATTTCACGCTATCCTACCGACCCGGTTCTAAAAATGGTAAGCCAGATGCTTTGTCACGCATTTTCTCCGAAGAGAATTCTTGGTCCAACCCAAAGACTATTTTGCCCAAGTCATGTTTTATTTCCGCTTTTGTTTGGGACATTGAAACGGCGTTTAAAGGGGCTCTGAAAGACACTCCTAGCCCTGACGATTGCCCTGAAAACAGGCTTTATGTGGTTCCGACCTTAAGGGGAAGAGTCATCCACTGGGCTCACACGAACCGCACTGTATGTCACCCAGGCATTGCCAAGACTCAATCAGTGGTCGAACAGCGCTTTTGGTGGCCTAATATTAGGAGGGATGTTATTGATTATGTCAATGCTTGCCAGGTATGTGCTGCCAACAAGTCCTCTCATCAACGTCCTTCTGGGGAGTTGCGACCCCTGCCAATACCACTACGTCCTTGGTCAGACATTTCCGTAGACTTTGTGACAGGATTACCGGCCTCTAAAGGCAATACCACCATTCTTACAGTTGTTGACAGGTTCTCTAAGATGGCACACTTCATTGCACTTCCAAAACTCCCCTCAGCTAAAGACACTGCCGAGCTGATGATTAATCAGGTTTTTAAGTTCCATGGTTTCCCCAGGAATGTGGTGTCTGATAGGGGTCCCCAATTCATTTCGCAATTTTGGAAGGAGTTTTGCAATCTCATAGGTGCTACCGTCAGTCTGTCATCTGGGTTTCATCCTGAAACCAACGGCCAAACCGAGAGGCTGAACCAGGACCTGGAGACGGGGCTCCGATGTCTCGCTTCACAGGATCCGCGATCCTGGTCTCAGAAATTGGTTTGGGTCGAATTCTCCCACAATTCCCTCCCCTCTGCATCCACTGGTCTATCGCCTTTTCACGTTGTGCATGGTTACCAACCATCTCTGTTTCCTGCCATAGCCCCTGAGTCCACAGTTCCAGCGGCATTAACCTTGGTGAGACGCTGCAGGAGGACCTGGGAGCGAGCCCGACAGATGCTGCTGCGCCAGGGACGGTCCTACAAAGCCGCTGCTGACCGTCGGAGGACACCGGCCCCGAACTACAAAGTGGGTCAGCGAGTTTGGCTCTCGACCAAACATATTCCACTCCGGGTGGAGTCCAAGAAGCTCGCTCCCAGGTTCGTTGGGCCCTTCCCCATCACAAAGATCATCAACCCTGTCACCGTGAAGCTGAGGCTCCCAAGGTCGATGCGGGTCCACCCTGCTTTTCATGTCAGCCTACTCAAACCAGCCCGGGACTCCCCTCTGGTCCCGCCTTCCAGGCCCCCTCCTCCCCCCCGGTTTGTGGATGGGGGCCCTGTCTTCGCTGTGAAGCGGCTGTTGTCGTCTCGTCGGAGGGGGAGGGGGTTTCAATATCTGGTGGACTGGGAGGGCTATGGGCCTGAGGAACGTTCATGGGTACCGTCTGCGTTTATCATGGATGATTCGCTCATTCGGGACTTCCACGTTGCGCATCCAGGGGCCCCAGGGCCGTCTGGGGCCCGCCGTTAAGGGGGGGGTACTGTCATGTGTGTGTGTGTGTGTGTGTGTGCGTGTGTGTTCCAGGTTTTGTCTTCCTCTCTCTCGTTGCTCACACACCTGCTCCTGTGAGCATCTTCACCACCTGTGCCTCGTTCATACCTAATTACAGATTGTATTTAACCTCGTGTCTCATTCCCACTCGTTGCCAGTTCGTTGTACCTTGTCGTCACGTTCCAGCATTCCTTGTCACAGACTCACAGTAAGACTTTGACCCTGTTCCGATTATCGACCTTGCCTCTTTGCCTCATGTTCTTGGATACTGTTGCCCTTCTTGGATTGCCTGCCCGTGTACCGACCTATGCCCGTCTATTAAACCTCTCTTTTTGGAAACTGTCCATTTGTTTTGGAGTCTTGCATTTTTGGGTCCTAGCCTCTGTTCCGTTCATGACAGAGATCTCGATGGCCGTAGGAAATATAGTTGGCACCGCAGCTAGTTTCAGCCTCTGCCTAACTACACCTGTGTATCCAATGCTTTCTGCTAAGTCTCTCGCAAAACACGCCAGTTCGAAGCGATCAGCACAGAGTTTGGAATGCTTGCTAGGCACCCATAGCTGATCACGTTTCTTCCCGTGTCAATTGACTTTCCCTATCCACTAGTCACGTACAGGATTCCTTTTTCATTTGGAAAGCCAAATAAACTTGCCATTGCCTGAACCCTTTGTACAACCAAATGCCACAATAAACCATCGTGAAATCGCTAAATCATACAACAACAAATATACAAGGACGGGAACAACAGCATGGAACAATAGCACACAACGCTGAATGAACAGGCTGTTTGGCTAGTGTTACGTCACAACGCCGGATAGAGCCGAAGACCGGAAGGCGCAAGACGCAAAAAGCAGAAGGCACATTCTGAAACATATTTATCAATTTAACTGCTGCATATCTGCTATATAATCACTTTGAAATGGCAGATGTGGGTTGAAAAGGGGTTCAAGAGTTATCAAGAACATTTTTAACATCTTTGTCCTCTGACCTTTAAGGGAAAGTTAACTGTTTATTGTTGTCATAGCCCGCAAGCTAATCAGCTAGCCTGCGAGCTCACAAGCTAGGTCCTGAAGGAGCTGAACAGCTTGCTCCACTGCGTCAATGTCGTTTAAAATGTCAGCACTTTGCTCCGAGTTGTTGTGTGTGTTAGTCCCCAATTAACACAAACACAGGAAAGTTAACAGCTTTTTAAGTATAACCTCAGTGGCAGTTATTCAGCCAGTAGTTGACTACAGCAAACAAACGTACTATATTTGATTGACAGGTGAAGGGCTCGTCCTCAGCGGACAAACCACACGGTCTTGTAGCTCTTTATTATTTCAGACCCAGTGGGAACCAAATCACAGAGTAAAGAAAAACAATTAAATTGAGAAACAAGAAAAAAATATAATAACAACAACAATAACAGTAATAATAATCCTGCTTCGAAAGCAAAAAAAGAATAAAATAAAATAAATACTAAAAAATATTGAGATTTCAGAGGGAAAAAAAACAACAATACTATCCATCCATCCATCCATCCATTTTCTGAGCCGCTTCTCCTCACTCGGGTCGCGGGCGTGCTGGCGCCTATCCCAGCTGTCATCGGGCAGGAGGCGGGGTACACCCTGAACTGGTTGCCAGCCAATCATAGGGCACATAGAAACAAACAACCATTCGCACTCACAGTCATGCCTACGGGCAATTTAGAGTCTCCAATTAATGCATGTTTTTGGGATGTGGGAGGAAACCGGAGTGCCTGGAGAAAACCCACGCAGGCACGGGGAGAAGATGCAAACTCCACACAGGCGGGGCAGGGGATTGAACCCGGGTCCTCAGAACTGTGAGGCTGACGCTCTAACCAAATGCCCCCCCGACCAGAACCCCAGAGGTGTTCTGTTATTGGACTTCTGTGCTCGTCTCGGATTGTCCATAATGAACATTATGTTCAGACATAAGGGTGTCCACATGTGCACTTGGCATCAGGACAACCGAGTTCAATGCTCGACTTCGTGGTTGTGTCATCAGATTTAGGGCTGCATGTCATCGACACCCGGGTGAAGAGAGAGGCGGAGTTATCAACCGATCACCACTTGGTGGTAAGTTGGCTCTGATGGTGGGGGAAGATGCCAGTGAAACCTGGCAGACCCAAACACATTGAAAGGGTCTGCTGGGAACGTCTGGCAGAGTTCTCTGTCAGAATGTGTTTCAACTCCCAATTACAGCAAAACTTCACCCATGTCGCAGGGAAGGGATATTGAGTCCGAGTGGACCATATTCCGCGTCGCCATTGTTCTGGCAGCCGACCAGAGATGTGGCCATAAGGTGATCACGGCCTTTCGTGGTGGCAATACCTGAACCCGTTGGTGGACACCAGCTGTAAGGGATGCGGTCAAGCTGAATAAGGAGTCCAGTCGGGCCTTTTTGACCTGTGGGACTGCGGAGGCAGCTAATGGGTGGCCAAGCAGAACGCAGCTTTGGTGGTCGCGGAGGCAAATATTCGGGTGCGGGAGGAGTTCAGTGAGGCCATGGTGAACGACTTGCGGACGGCTTCGAGGAAATCCTGGTCCACCATCTGGCGTCTCAGGAGGGGGAAACAGTGCACCATCAACACTGTGTATAGAGGGGATGGGACTCTGAGAACCTCAACTCAGGATGTTGTGAGTCAGTGGGCCGAATACTTCTGTCACGATTATGTATGAAATAAGAATTGTAATTAATTTAGGATAAAGTAATAAGCCGGGCACAACGTTTGAGTTACTGGCTGGTCGTCACGCCTTCTTGGGAGAACCGGACGTCTCTCTTCCTGCATCTTTTGTGGCTCGCTGGCAATTTCAGAGCAATCCCGCTTGACTGGAAGCGGACCCGTTACCTTCACAGTAGCGGCTCTGATCGTTTAGCGGAGGCCCACGTTTAGGCGGGGAAGCCATGTCCGTTCGATCCCGGCTCGCGTTGACCAAGCCGTGTGCCCGCACAAAAAGGGGAAAACGGGGGAGGGGTGACCGACGGCCAGCCCGGCTGGCGAGCTGCCCGCAAGGTACGAGGCGAGGAAAAACATGACTAGCCTGAACACAATTCCCTGAGAAAGGTGTGAGTTTATAGTTAAATACCCCAGGGGCGGGGCATAGGAAGAGGGAGTGCCGGCTTGGAGAAGACCACACCCATCAGCCTGAATCTTGTCTACAAATTTGAGTAAATGGATTTTAAAATAATAATCTAAAGCACTCCCAACTTTGTACTCTCATGCATAGGATCATTGTTTGTTGTTTCTTTCATTGCTGTTTGATTTCAAATCATGAACAGCCTTCCAAATCATGCAGACCTGTCAAAGTGAGAATGAGGACACAGACACCAAGGCATACATTTGGAATATTTCTACAGAGTTTGCAAGATATACAAATGGACATTTTATCTTCTGTTAACAAACATTAGAGGCACGTCCACAAGATCTGGCGTTTCCAGTTCCTCTCAATACCAGTGGGTTGAGCCTCACGCGCATCGGTGGATATTAACCACATAGTCTTCCCCAACCATTTGGTCCGGGAAGGGGTCTTTTGAAGACAGGAATCAGGATTTGACGGGAAGCTGCTAATTAGGTTAAGGTCCACTTGACGTGCACCAGGCCCTGTCCGAGTCGGCGTCTCACAGCAGGGCAGCGTGGAGGAGTGGGAGTTCTCAGGTGGTTGCAAGTCTCTTTGACGCCTCAAAGTTGCGGCATGCATGTCCGCTACATATCCCCCCATTCGTCGGCGTAGGTCCGTTCGATGGCAGGTTTCAGCGACGTCTCCTTGGAAGGCGGCACAGGTTGGCAGGTACACACAGCAATGCAGTTACCAGAGTACAACATTAGTGCATACCACCCCCCCTATTCAGCTTTAACAGATGTCCGTGACAGCTTCTTACTCAATGTGTGTGTCTGTATGTGAATATAGATGTCAATGTTGTTCAGAATCAGAATCATCTTTATTTGCCAAGTATGTCCAAAAAACACACAGGGAATTTGTTTCCGGTAGTTGGAGCCGCTCTAGTATGATAACAGACAGTTAATTGAAAGAGAACACTTTTGAGACATAAAGACATTGACAAAAAAATAGTCACTGAGCAATAAAGGGTTAGTAGTTATCTGTTTTTTTTTTTGACAATTGTGCAAAAGATGCAGTCCTCTCGCACTTAGACCAGTTCGAATGACTAATATTGCAATAGTCCGGTGCAATGACCATTGTGCAAAGGGCGCTGAGACTTCAAGGAGTGCAGTTTAAAGTGTTGATTGTGTAAAACATTTCTATGTGGTGAGGTCAAGAGATTGTGCAGTTGAGAGAGACAGGGGAAAAACTACCACAAACGTTGACGAAGAGTCTTTGTAGGGCTCTTCAAAAATAAGAGAAAGAGAGGGACGAGAAGGGAAAAATAAAAAAGTCATTCAGCCCCGCTCCCTCCTAGTGTTGTGGTGTTCTACTCTGTACAAAGGAAAGGATACTTAGCCCAAGTCAGACAAGAAGCAAGGAGGTCCGGGAATGTTCGGTCAGAGGGGGAGGACCTCCTGCACGTTTTGAGCTGGGACATTTTCGAGCTCTGCCATTCCTTTCTACCGGAAGATCTCAGGCAAGCATTGGAGTGCTCTTCTGAGCAGCACCGCCGCTCCTGGGTCTTTCGGTAGAGCAGGGAGGCTTGGCTGAAAATCATGTAGTGGTCAAGGATGGTTAGGGCCATCAAGTTAAGATCTGTAGCACAGCCGGAATGTGCAAACAGGGGTTTTGACAGCTTAGTGTTGGTCATGTCAAACACCTGAGTTCCTTCAAATGTAATTTGTTCCAGCATTTCAGGGCCAAATTCAAATTTGCACTGTTTGAGAAACATAGAGATCACCATTTGGCGGTCATAACTGCTGGATGGTAGGTGGTACCAAGTGGCATCCTCACTATGCAACGTGGTATCTTTGAGGGCATCTTTGGTTGCGCCAGCGACAAGAACGTTCTTTCTTTGGAACTCAGGATTGACATGCGGAGCTGTGGAGCTTGTAAGGAAAGACCTGAGGTGACCTAGATTGGTGGGGCCTGTCAGGGCCATAGACGGAGTGATTTTAGTAGAGCTGAGGAGTCCCACATGTGGAAGAATTCCATCTTTTGCAAAGTTGTCTAGAAAGGGCGCAATTTCACATACCCTGTCGTTTATCAACACGTCAGCAATCTGTGTGTGAGCATAAACCGTTAGGACTGCAGATGACAGCGTGGTTATGGCCTGCCTATTTTGGTTTAAAATTACACAGCAAATGTTGAGAACCAAAGTGGCTACTTTTCGCAGGTTGCTTAGTGACCAGGAATTGACTACTTTGTTAGCCATCTGTAGTCGGGTGGTTGGGATTTTGGACTGCAGTTCCCGAAGTTGTCTCTCGATAGTAGTAAGGCTACAAACTTCACTGGTGGTGGCGCTGTGGATGTGTTTTATTTTGGTCGTTATGTTAGCGGTTTGTGGCGGAGCAACGAGTTTGGTTTCACCTGTGTCTTGGTTGAGCATCTGCGTTGGCAGACTTTGTGTCGCAAGGATACTGTCACGGAGGCTGGACTTGCTTGGACGGTCCGGTCTCACCGTGTTGACCATCCTTCGTTTCATGCATGATGCATTGTGGGCGGAGTCTTGTGTGACCCCCCCTTCGCTGCGTGGAGTAACGAGTGGCTGAGAATTGAGCTCCACGGAGGCGCAGAGTGAAGCTTGCGCAGCGCGTTGAAAGGAAGAATTGAGAGGGTGGCCGCCAAGGCGAGCCACGAAACGATTAAATGAAAAGCAGGCAACTTCGACAACTCGAACCATGTAGAACAGCGGAGGAAGGCTGGGAACCAGCACAGAAGGAATTGCACATCCCAAGTCCCAAGTGGTCGTTGCAGGTGCACCAGAAGAGATGGGTTCCAGGTGTTGCCTTGGAAACGAAAGGGTGGGCAGGGTGGGGAAAAAAGATTGCACCGAAGTGTGCTCTGCAAGGTGTACAGAACAACTGTACAGGAAATCTGAGGTCTCTGATAAGAGACGATGCCCACATGTCCTGTGCTGTTGCAGCCATGCGTGTGTAAAAATCACAAAAGAAGTACAACGACTTAGCGGCCACTGAGAGTGATGGCCAGCTAATCAAGAAAGACACAATCAAGGTTAGAGTGACAGCTGAGCCCCCCTTTCACATCCAGGAGGCTCAGAGCGTAGCACTGGGAGGATTCTCTATTGTGTTCTGGCCGCTTCAGGGGCCGGCGCACATGTGCATAAATCTCGCGTCTTGTATAGTCAATTAATGGCATGAAAGGACTTACCAGATCTTGTCCAATGAGCAAAGGTTCTGACTTGACAGGTGACACAAACACAGAATGAATTATGGAATGAAAATGATTGTCCAGTGCAACCACACTGGAATCAAGATTTGACGGGAAGCTGCTAATTAGGTTAAGGTCCACTTGACGTGCACCAGGCCCTGTCCTCATCGCCGTCTCACAGCAGGGCAGCGTGGAGGAGTGGGAGTTCTCAGGTGCCGTTACCCATGCCGTTGGCACTAACACAGCCCCATACCATCACAGATGCTGGCTTTTGAACTTTGCGTCCATAACAGTCCGGATGGTTCTTTTCCTCTTTGGCCCGGAGGACACGAAGCAATTTCCAAAAACAATTTGAAATGTGGACTCTTCGGACCACAGAACACTTTTCCACTTTGGATCAGTCCATCTTAGATGAGCTTGGGCCGAGAGAAGCCGGCGGCGTTTCTGGGTGTTGTTGATAAATGGCTTTTGCTTTGCATCGTAGAGTTTTAAGTTGTACTTACGGATGTAGCGCCGAACTGTATTTACTGACGTTGGTTTTCTGAAATGTTTCTGAGTCCACGTGGTGATATCCTTTACAGATTGATGTTGGTTTTTGATGAAGTGCCGCCTGAGGGTTCGAAGGTCACGGGCATTCAATGTTGGTTTTCGGCCTTTCCGCTTACCTGCAGTGATTTCTCCAGATTCTCTGAACCTTTTGATGATATTATGGACTGTAGATGATGAAATACCTAAATTCCTTGCAAATTTGTTCACAAAGAGGTGAACCTTGCCCCATCTTTGCACCCACCTGTTCCCAATTAGCCTGTTCACCTGTGGGATGTTCCAAACAGGTGTTTGATGAGCATTCCTCAACTTTCTCAGTCTTTTTTGCCACCTGTCCCAGCTTTTTGGAATGTGTTGCAGCCATCAAATTCTACGTTAATTATTATTTGCTAAAAAAAATCAAGTTTATCAGTATGAACATGAAATATCTTGTCTTTGTAGTGCATTCAGTTCAATATAGGTTGAACATGATTTACAAATCATTGTATTCTGTTTTTATTTATGTTTAACACAACGTCCCAACTTCATTGGAATTGGGGTTGTATTTGTCAATTTCAGGAAAAGTGATTAAAAACCTCTATCAATCTCTGTCATCGAGAAGGCTTGCTACATTAATAGAAATAATATTTCTCGATTTCAGTGGTTAACTGTTGCACTCAAACACACACAGTACACAACAGGAAGTGGAATTTTAGAGGAAATGTAATTAAACTACAGGGGAATTTGGGGAATGCAGAGAGACCGACAAAAAATACAGACAAACGTACGTAAAGAACGTGATGAATGGCGCTAATGACTGAACTCGTAATGTGAGCGTGAAATGGGTTGATCTGCGTTGAGCGATGGTAAAGTTGGGAATCTATGTGACCGTTTAATCCCAATTATGCACTAATTTGTATTTGGTAATCAGCAAATTGTACTCACATTGCGCAGAACATAATAGGCAGGCGGATCGATTCTCCTGATGTCTAGACAAGTACGTCGACAGGTTGATTTGAAGGAAAAAGGAAAAAAAGGAAAAAACGAAAATAGCAGAGGGTCGCAGCACTCGAGTAGCGTTGTCTGCCACGCGCTGAGAGAGAAATTGCGCTTGCAAATTCTTCCTGCATGGTTAAACTCGCTGGCGACTCAACCCTTACACAAAACTGTAGGAGGGATTTGGACAGCTGGGCGGCTAGGAAGATTTTTGCTGGGCCCGGCCCGGGTGGCTCGCCCCCCCCTCGCACACACACACACACACACACACACTCATAGCGTGGTGAGGAGGAGGGTGCTTTGGCCATGAGCCAGTCTCCGGCGGAGCAGAAAAACAAGAGCCAGAAGAACAAGAGGACTCAGTTTTTTGTACTTCGAGGGAGTTGCCCAAAAGACCAGCACGGGAGAATAGACCACACATCTGATACTGAATTTCACCCTAAATTTATCTGTGGTTCTAAATCCTGTGGATCTAAAATAAAATAAAAATATTCCCAGCTTTTGCGTTGTCTCACACATCATGGTTAATATATGCAATGAGTGTTTTAATCTTGTTTGGTGGCTAAAACCACTTAATGTCAGTGATGTAACATTTCGTCTGAGGTAAAACACAATCATATTATTCTTATCAAACAGATTTAACAGAGGACCTGTGTAAGAAAACACAGTCATTAGTGACATTGGTGTCATGATATACACTTGGAGCATTCATGCAGGGTTCAAATGTTATGAAAACAGGATTTTAACACGCCAAATCTGTAGTTAGGAACACTCAGCTTGCAGTGACGCTTAAGCACCAGTGGGCGTCGCCCTTACTCCAACAATGAACCCAGAGAGTCCGTTGGGAGATCATGGTGGGTTCCTGTGGAGGTCGGTAAACTCATAAATCCTTTGAGGCCTGTTTAACTAATGAAGCCGTTGTCGTCAATTATTCAGAACTGTCAAATTTGATTAGGACGTTTCCCAGATTCTTGGTCATTGGGAAACGTCCACAGAAAAAGGTCTTTTGGGGGAATCATTAAAAATGGCCGCAGGAGGACTTTGAAGCAGTTTATGGGCTCAGTTGAGTTAAACAAGATGGCCTGTATCCTGCAAAAACTGATCTGCTCGCTGAGGGTTCAGGAGGCAGGAATGCAAAGGTCATCAGGTCTTGGGGGTCGGATAGTGATGTGGGGAACATTCATTCCACATGGATTGGGGATCTTCTCTTTTTGACACTGTGCTTGTGGCGCCGGCATCTGTTTCTTTACTCCTTCTCTGTCCCCCCACTCCTTTGAGGGGGGGACGGATAACTGGACAGGCCTCCCGGAGTGTGCTGGTGGTTGATTCACTCATGTTCTGCAGGTGCTGGGGTGATGCCAACTCGCATCCACTTTGGTTCCCTGTTCTAGCTGCTGTTTGGGGGCGGTGGGGCCCCCTGTCGCTCCTCGGGCCTGCTTCCTCCTCTTCTCTCCAGTTCTTGCATCCGGCTGTGGTCGCCCTTCCTCTTCTTCCGGGGGCTGGGGAATCCAATCCGTGGGGAGCCGCTCTAATACGACAACAGATTTAATAATTTCATAATAATAATTTAATTTTAATAGTCTAGTAAGTCTTTGATTATGTATCCTGTATTATATTGTCTTGTAGATGTATTTTACTGCTTTTTTAAATCACGGCCAGGGGACTACAGATGAAAACTAGCCTTCTGGCTAATTCTGGCTTTTTTAACCATATGCACTTCATGTGTTTTATGAAATTGCATTGTCCCCTTTCAAATAAACTGATTAATAATAATTTGACAGAAAATACTTTTGAGACAAAAAAACACAGTACAGAGAGCAATGAAAGGTTACGAGTTAGGTGGTAATGCAGAGAAACATTTTGGGGGGACAATTGTGCAAATGATGCAGAGTCCTCCAGCAATTTAGACCAGTTTGAAATGACTAATAGCCTGGTACAGTGACCACTGTGCAAATGGTGCAGAATTCAAGCGGTTTAAAGTGACTAATGGTTAGTATTAGTATTAGTCAACAACAGATATGCAAATAGTGCAGAGTGGCGAGACTACTACAGTGAGTGCACAAATTCCTTGTGTGTTTTTTTGGACATACTTGGCAAATAAAGATGATTCTGATTCTGATAATGTATAATTGGCCTGACAGTTGTGACAACAATCTCAAGACAAAATTGGCAGCATGTTACAATGGAATTCTAAGTTAACTGCTTAAGAAGTTAATGGCAAGAGGGAAGAAGCTGTTGGAATGTCTGCTAGTTTTAGCTTGCATTTTTCGATAATGCCTACCCGAGGAAGGAGCTGGAAGAGGTGGTGACCAGAAGGTGGAGGGTCCAAGAGGATTTTGCATGCTTTTGTCTTAGTTCTGGCAGCGTGGAAGTCTTCAACAGTAGGTAGGGGGACAATTTTGTCAGCAGTTTTGATTGTCCATTGCAGTCGGAGTTTGTCCTTTTTTGTGGCAGCACCAAACCAGACTTTGATGGATGACTGATTTGATGACTGCTGTGTAGAACTGCCTCAACAACTCCTGTGGCAGGCCGTGCTTCCTCAGAATCTGCAGGAAGTAGATCCTCTGCTGGGACATTTTGAGGATGGTGTTGATGTTGGTCTACTACTTCAGGTCCTGAGAGACAGTTATTCCCAGGAACCTGAAGCTCTCAACGGTTGACACAGTGCATTTGGACAGCTTGAGGGGCAGCTATGGCGAAGGATGCCTCCTGAAGTCCACGATCATCTCCACAGTCTTGATCGTGTTCAGCTCCAGGTGAGGTCGGCTGCACCACAGCTCCAACCGCCGATATGCAGACTCGTCACCGTCTTTGCTGAGGCCGATGACTATGATGTCGTCTGCAAACTTCAGGAGTTGCAGTTAAGGTGCAGTCGTTCGTGTAGAGAGAGAAGAGCAGCGGTGAGAGGACACATCCTTGAGGCGCCCCGTTGCTGGTGGTGCCACGAACAGGATCCTCACGTAGGTCCCTGCGCCGTTAAGGTGTTACAGGATGAAGTGCAGTTCTATGTTAACTGTGTCATCCACAGACCTGTTTGCTTAGTAGGCAAACTGCAGGGGCACCAGCAGGGGACCTGTGACGCTCTTGAGGAGGTCCAGCACGAGGCGTTCAAAGGACTTCATGACCACAGTTGTCAGGACGACAGGCCTATAGCCATTCAGACCCGAGATTGCAGGTTTCTTGGGGACTGGGATGATGGTGGAGCGTTTGAAACAGGATGGTACTTCACACAGTTCCAGAGATCTATTGAAGATCTGTGTGAAGACTGGAGCGAGCTGGTACGCACAGACTTTGAGGCAGGATGGGGACACAAGGTCTGGGCCTGCTGCTTTGTTGGTTTTTGTTGTTTGAAGATACGTCTCATATCGTGTTTGTGGATGGTCAATGCTGGAGGGCGAGTCAGAGGTGAGATGGTGGTCAGTGGTGTGGCAGGTTGGGTGTGGAGTGTGAAAGTCTCCTTTTCAAATCTGCAGTAGAAGGTGTTCAAGTCGTCAGATAGTTGTCACAATCTCTCTGCTTGGGGGGACGGTTGCTTGTAGTGGGCTAACAATTGTAATCCATGTCAGACTGACTTAGAGTCGTTAGCGGTGTTGCGCATATGGGTTCAATAAAAATGTTATTTAATTTAGGAGAAAAGAGTAAGCCAGAAGTGACATTTGCTTTACTTCCGGTTTACCGTAATTTTAAGTTTAATTGTTAAAATCAAACTAATATGTCTCGTAAAGGTGCACGACTTCACTTTTTATAGGTATACATTTTAGGGAACGTGACGAGAAACCTTTTTATCAGTCTCGTAATCTGAAGGTTGCTACACTTTATGAAGTTTTGAGTTCTAGATGACAGAGGTTTACTTAACACACACAAAATACAACCAAGAGTGGAATTGTATAGTATATGTAATGAAAGCTAGAAGGGATCTAGAGGGAAACACACAAAGGGGTCTAACTAAAAAAAAGAAAATAACACTAATAATGATAAAACGAAGGAAAATAGGCGTACGAAAAGGGGAATAGAATATCGTGTATTGGACTAAAGTTGGAAACGTGAGCGTTTGCTGTGTCCAGTGCGGACGGAAGAGAGAGGACAAAGTTGAGATTCGGTCTGAAGCTAGTAATTTCCCCGAAATGATTAGGCACTAATATTGTAGTCTGGCAAAGGTTTTGCCCCGTCTACTCACAACTGTAGGCTCAAGCTGGTGGGTGGTCAAAAATTGTTGTGCCTCACGTCTTATTGGGAGAGTAGGACCGTCTCTCTCCCCGCATGCTTTCCAGGATCCGCTCGCGAGTTCGGAGGACTCATGCTTGGCTGGTGGCCGAACATCAACTGTTCGGGAGGCTTAGCAGTGGGGTTCCACGGAGGCTAGGGAGCCGGATCTTCATCTCCAAGGCCCGCGGTTACCGGACCGTGTGCCCAAATAAAAAAAGGGCAAAGGGGGGAGGGGTAGCCCACGGCCAGCCCGGCTGGCGAGCTGCCAGCAAGACAAGAGGAGAGAAAAAACACGAGAAAGCGCGAGAAGGCGTGAGCTAAGAGTTAAACACCCCAGGGGCAAAAGGGATTGCTGACTTGGAGAAACCACACCCATCAGCTTGAATCTTGTCGACAAATTTGATAAAATGGGTTTAAAATCATATATTAATATAAAATAACCTCTATCTGCTACTCTCTTTACTCAGAGGTCAAGCATATCGGACTGACTTTTTATACTTTAGTTTTGGCAAATCAACTGCTTATGATTCAAATCAGATTTCATGCTGCTTGGATCAAGACAATTCTCAAAATCACACGGTTGCTCTTGTAAAGTTGAAAAAGCTTAAAGTTGATACACTGACAGGCATCAAGGCGTACATACATACAGGACCATTTCTGAAGGGTTCATGAATTATTAAAACAGACTTTTATCCTTGGTGAAACATCAATTGAGAGTTCACGGCTCGACTTTGCAGTTCCTCTTGACGCCTGCGGGTGTCGCCATATCCCGGCAATTGTTCCTATTCCCAGACAGGTCCAGTGGAACATCTGGCCTTTGATGCTTGGGAGTTCAGACTTCGAGGGTAGATGTTAATTATTTTAGGGCCCACGAGCCGTCTCCTTGGGGGCAGTCTCACAGCAGGGTCGATTGGAAGAATGCAGTTTATCAAGGTGTGGGGAGTCACTGTGTCACTTCAGTTTGCAGGGTGCATGTCCGCGACAGCGGTATACTGTTTTTCTATCGTTTCTGCATAATTTCTCTTTGCGATGTTAATTTCTTAACATCTTTCTAGCGCAATTATACAGGGCTCTATCACCACTTCGATAGGCGTCCTCTTTAGCCTGGCGAAGTTGCTTAAGTTTGGCAGTGAACCATGGCTTGTTGTTATTGAACGTGTGAAATGTCTTTGTTGGTACACACAGACTCTTCACAGATACTGATATAGGATGGCACAGTGTCCGGAAATTCATCCAGGCTGGCAGTTGAATTTTCAAAGACACTCCAGTCTGTGCAATCTAAACAGCTTTGAAGTTCTGTCTTTGCTTCGTTGGTCCACTTCACTGTTTTCACCGTAGGCTTCGTGCATTTAGGTTTTGTCTGTCTGTTGGTATTAAGTGAATTAAGCAGTGATCAGACGACCCCAGAGCTGCACGGGGGATAGCACGGTATGCGTTATTTAGCGTAGTATAGCAGTGATCTAAAATGTTATTTTCCCTGGAAGGACAGTCATTGTGCTACTTGTATTTAGGGAGTTCGGCTTTGTTAAAGTCCCCAAGAATAATGACTTGTGAACCTCTGTGCTTTTTTTCAATTTCGTTTACTTGTTCAATGAGCATTAGCATTGCGGTGGATGTGTTATCTTGAGGAGGACTGTAAACACTGGCAAGGATGAAAGATGCAAACTCATGCGGCGAGTAGAATGACTTACAGTTCAAAAACAGCGATTGCAGTGTGTGCTGAGCTCCGTGACGTCGGTACACCTTTTTTCGTTGATATTGAAGCATATCCTGCCACCTTTTGTGGCTGATGAAGACATGTCTCTCTGTTGTACGAAGTAATACATCCACTGTCGGCGTCTGTAGTGTTAAAAGTTAACACGGTAGCGGACATGCCACGCAAAAGATGCAACCCGGCACACCAACCTCGCACTACCGCCGCTCCCCGTCGAGGTAGACTGTAACTCCAGAGTCACACGCAGACTCTAAACGGATTAACACAATAAAATATCTTCAACAAGACACAGAAATTTGCTTTGCCATGCCGACGCGAAGTGAATCACGTCTGCCCGGTCCTTCAAAGGGGAGACCCACGGATGCTGGGATCGCCCCCGAACACTAAGTTAATTAACTCCCCGCCAGTCGAAGCATTGGACCTGCAGCGACGCCGCCACCCTACTGAGAGCTGCTACATGGGAGTTGGAACAGGCAACAGCGACACCCACGGGCGACGGAACAACACTACAGACAGGGGTTCATAAAACAGTCTGACTCGACTGGGAGTCAATATTTTAACTTTAAATGAACGCCACTAGTGACTGTATTGCTGCAAACTTGAATGTCTAACGTCAAATCTGTTGTTAACTGAACCAGATGGAATGTCTCGCCCCACGCCACAAAAGTCAAATTAAAATAGTAATGTTCTCCACACCACATAACATTTGAAACATTTATTACAGGTATGAAAGAGATTGAGCGTGGAACAATGCAGGGTGGGAAAATGGTCTCGTTATCTTAAATCCAATAATTAATATTTTATTCCACTGGTTTTAAACCACAAAATAATCCTAGAATGGAAAAATAACACCAAAAGGCAGTCCAGCCCCTCGGTGTTCGCGAAGGTGGTGGAAAAGGAGGGGGGAAGGGGGGGAGGGGGAGTAAACCCCACCTAATTGACCCGCTCTGGCCATAAAAGGGGCCGGAGCTGGGAGAATTTGAGAAGTTGTTGGAGTCTTGGTCCACAAGTGTTTTTGGTCACCCCGACCAACTCGCCGACGACCGCGCCAGGCAGGACGCCCACCTCACCCGAGGTGACAAGGACACATCGGACGATCCCCGGCTGCCGCTTCCTGCAAGCACTCCGAGCCACCCTGCTTGGGGGCCCGAACTCAGTGTTAGATATATTGTAGAAGTTATCATTTATTTGCTTAGCTTGCATTAGTATTATGGACAATGTTTAGAAAGAAAGATGTCTCGCCTTCAAGAAGATGACTCAGCAGGAATCATCTGAGAGAAGGACGTGGCCGGGACGTGGCAGGTGCGATGTTTTCACCTTGAAACCCTACCCTTAGTGTGTTGTGTCTTGTAGCTTAGTACGTTATGTCTTGTAAACTTAGAAACCTCCCTATTTTCAAATAAATGCAGGAGCGACGGGAGAGATTGTTTAGAGCGTGTTGAGAGGCTGTAACCTGAACAATCTCCCATGCGCCCTCCTCATGAGTAAAATGACCAACGTCTTCATTCCTTTTGTGTTTCTTCATTATAATGTTTGGTGAGATAAATCCAACACTCAGTCTGAGGGAACGGAGGCGGACTCAACGCGCCCGCTCCGAACATCACCCGAGAGACGTCCTGCCTGAGAACTCGTCGGCCTCCTGTTTTTTTCCTCCCTCCCTTCCATCGAATCCACCTGCTCACGGTGCGGACCGGGCCGGCCGAACACTCGGGAGCCTGACTCGCCGGCTTCAAACGTGTTCCAGACACGTAAATCCAACATTGCGGTCTCCTAAAAGTACGGATTAGTGCATATTTGGGTTTATAATAACGAGACCAGGAGTTTTCAGCTATATGCATTCACTACACGCCCATTCTGCTCATCTCACGTCACAAATCCCTTCCTTTGCCAATGTTTGCAGATACCTTGTTTGGTTTGTGTTTGTCTGTGTTTTATCCTTTAGAAACCCCTTTTCATTATAAAATTTTCTATAAAATTCACCCCTTGCATTGATTATATGCATGCTTGGACTCGGAACGAAACGTCTAGAAAGTCTTGAACTCAAAGTTCCTAGAATGTAGCCACCTTCCGATAAGAGACTGATTATAAAGGTTTGTCGTCATTTCGCCTCAAGTTAAACTTGTAAAAATTTGACACGGTGCCCCTCATATCTATCAAATATCTTGATTTATAACGCTGTAATTTAAAATTAGGATAACCCGGAAGTGACGCAGGCGCCGCTTCCAACTCGTTTTCTTCTAAATTATGCACAATTTGATGTGCCCCAATAAACGCAACAAAATCATGTGTACATTTTTTTTTCACACTTTAAAAAAAAAATCTCTAATTACAGTAACACAATGGGGGGTGTTAACCAAAACTCACCAAGCAAGTTTTTAATACATTGTTTTTTTTAGAATGATTTTTTAAATGTTATCTATTATACAGAGGCCATGAGGAGATATAATAGAGGGGTCATTGAACGCGAAGCGACACTAGCTCACGGTGCCAAAATCATCAATAAAACAAACAACAACAAGAGGAAAAGAGGTGGATGAACACATATAAGGTCTACTTACATTATTCGGGGATAATTAGCATTAACTATCAATAACTCAACATTCTTAAAAACTACTTTCAACCATTTTGAATGGCGCTCGGTATGCCTGGTCTTCCAGCGCAGCCTTCCTCCGACGCAATAATACGTAAACTGGGGTAATAAGGGGCCGCCTGTTAATTAGGGACAATCACATTTTTCTCACTTGCTTTTAAAAAAAAATCACTAATCTCATACATTGGTTAACATTGTGGGTCAGTACTATAAACTGCGGCAGCCAAGTTGTTCTTCAACTATCGTTACCCGTTCCAGTGTGTTGAAAATTAAAATGTTAGCTACAGCCATGAAAAACTTTATACTGTGCAAAACTTTGTTTCTGGAGGTCAGGTGACAGTGACAGCCACTCCATCTGCACGTTGGAGACTTTATCAGGTACATGTATTGTACATAAGGTGGTAGAACACGCTGAGTAAATTTACTTATTTGCTTTCCACAAAGGTTATTTGATGTACTTCTAAGGTCTTGATTAACTCCAAAATTGTAATTACCTATACGCAAAAAGTTCTGTTTTTGACAAATATGATGCTGCTATTATTTTATTTGGTTATAAGAATGCCTGAAGCCAACTCTAACCCTTTTTATGTTATCTTGGTAGATGCCATGACTATGAGCCTTTTTTTATTCATTCATTCATTCATCTTCCATAGCGCTTATCCTCACTAGGGTCGCGGGCGTGCTGAAGCCTATCCCAGCTATCTTCGGGCGCAGGGCACATAGAAACAAACAACCATTCACACTCACATTCACACCTATAAGCAAGTTAGAGTCTTCAATTAACCTACCATGCATGTTCTTGGGATGTGAGAGGAAACCGGAGTACCTAGAGAAAACCCACTCAGGCACGGGGAGAACATGCTAACTCCACACAGGCGAGGCCAGATTTGAAACCGGCTCCCAAGAACTGTGAGGCAGACGTGCTAACCAGTCGTCCACTGTGCCTCCTTTTTAAGACTCATCTAACCATCCATCCATTCTCAATAGCGCTTATCCTGTTCTGGGTCGCAGGGTGGTGGAGCCTATCCCAGCTGACCTCTGGTGAAAGGCGGACTACACCTGAACTGGTCGCCAGTCAGTCGCAGGGCACAGACAACGATTCACACTCACATTCACACCCTCACTGAGTGGGAACTGAACACACGCTGCCTGCACCCAAGTCAGGCGAGTGTATCACTACACCATCAGTGATGTCCCTTTTTCGATTATTATCAAACTATGAAAAATGTGCCGTAATCTTAAAATAATAGAGCTATAAATAGATAGCAAGTATTAGTTGGATAGTCCCATTTTATAGGGTTTCAATGGTTTAGATTGTGGCAAAGTTTTTTTCAGAAAATTTTCATATTTTTATCCATTCATCCATCCATTTTCTGAGCCGCTTCTCCTCACTAGGGTCGCGGGCGTGCTGGAGCCTATCCCAGCTATCATCGGGCAGGAGGCGGGGTACACCCTGAACTGGTTGCCAGCCAATCGCAGGGCACATACAAACAAACAACCATTCGCACTCACATTCACACCTCAGGGCAATTTAGAGTTGTCAATTAACCTAACATGTATGTTTTTGGGATGTGGGAGGAAACTGGAGTGCCCGGAAAAAACCCACGCAGGCACGGGAAGAACATGCAAACTCCACACAGGTGGGGCCGGGGATTGAACCCCAGTCCTCAGAACTGTGAGACAGACGCTCTAACCAGTCGTTCACCGTGCCGCCTCTAATATTTTATTAGATTTTTTAAAATTATATTTCAATTTACCTCTTTACAAATTGGAATAACCTCTCCCTCTCTGTGTCCAGTTAAGCCAGGCTGTTGAGGAGTGAGAAGAGAGACTACATATACATACTGCATAATATATACTGTACACACCTCACCACAACAGTTGTATGGAATAATTGTAACGTACATCCCTTCGGGGAACACATACAGTACATAAATTACTTGTTGGTTGTACTCCGCTAATAATTAGTGGTTTAGTAAATAATGCTAGGACCGATTTTTTCACAGTCTAGCGCTTGATGCAACTTGATGGATATGAACCATTATGCTAACTGTATTCCATTTCCTTGCAATTTCATGTCATGAGGGGGCATGCATGGGCAATACACCCCCTAATGAGTTACTGTGCCCCCTTGCCACCGCCCCCTGCAGTGTAGCCTTTTTGAAGCAAAGTTTATATGTAATTTAATCACAGTATAAACTGCATAAATCGATTTTTTTCCCAGCCACTATCAGTGAGATAGCAGTAAATTGGTGAACCTTCTCAGGAGTGGCCTGCTTACAAAAATTAACGTATTTTCACGACCATAAGGCGCACTTAAAAGTCTTCTCCAATTTTCTCCAATATGAACGCCCCGCCTTATAATGCGGCGCGCCTTATGTGTGCACCGAGTTCCAAAATCTTTAAATGTTGTGTGACTTCGATGAGCGCTCCGCTTGACTGACTGGGAGGAATTCCTGCCGACACGCTGCTTTTATAGAGGAAAGGCGGACATGACTGCGGACAGCATGCGGACGTTAAAGGAGGAAGGGTGCGTGTGAAGGAGGACGCTAAAGACATTCCCCAAGTAGGTATATAGCGCCGGTATGTGCATTGTGCAAAACAACCTTGGTTTGGCTAAGGACCCCCGAAAATGGCACCTACGAAGAGACACGCTTCAGGACACTTCTGTCAGTCTTTGTGCATGTAAAACGGTATCAATTCACTTGCATGTATCCGCAGACACACACCACTAGGACTCTTTCACTGGCTATGGGGTCACTCACCCACTGCGACAAATAACTCATGAATATGCAAATCGCGTGTGTATCCCCTTACTTATCCTCTTGTCCTGTAGACTTTTATAATTCACATAATGCCACCACATTTCAGTTGCACAGTCGGGTTCACGACCCTTGTCCTGCATGCTTCTTCTCCTGTCCTTGTCCTGTTCTATCTTGTCCTGTCCTTCCCTCACAGGGTGTAGCACTACAGCCCCATGCAACACTCATATTTAATGTTTCATTGTTGTAGATAATGTAATGATTTACTTCTCGGCTGTTTACAATTAGTGCTTTGTCTTTTGCCTTTGTTTCTCTCTCCCTTCTAGAAACTTGTTGTGTTCGACTGACCGAGTCTGATTCTCAATAAAACTCAATGATAATACCACAGCGGAAGCTTAAAAACTCCACTGTGACACAGTAAAACTGTTCCAGCATGAAAGGTATCCAGATTTTCCATTCTGCTTGGCCTAACAGCCGAACAGGACAAAAAAAATAAAAAAAAATAAAAAAGGAGGGGCTCAGAGTAGAGCTGCTGCTCCTCCGCATTGGGAGGAGCCAGATGAGGTGGCTGGGGCGTCTGATTAGGATGCCTCCTGGATGCCTCTCTGGTGAGGTGTTCCAGGCACGTCCTACCAGGAGGAGACACCGGGGACGAAACAGGACACGCTTGAGAGACTACGTCTCTCAGCTGGCCTGGGAACGCCTCGGGACCCCCCCGGAAGAGCTGGATGAAGTGGCTGGGGAGAGGGAAGTCTGGGCCTCCCTGCTAACGCTACTGCCCCCGCGACCCGACCTCGGATAAGCAGAAGAAAATGGATGGATGGAGGGATGGGTGGACGGTTAGTATAATAGGATGTATCGACCTTGAACATGCATGTCTGTCAAATTAAATAAATTGTATGTGTCAATGTTTTGTTGTTAAATTAGGTGCACTGAAATGCAAACAATAAGAAAACCATACTCCACAAACAACTTTTGAGATAAAAGTATGATCAAATTGCTAATCAGTATTCCAGTGATAATACTTTTAAAAAAATCCCATTGTAGTAGTCAGAGAGAATAAGTATGTGTAAATATATACGTGTTATTTAAAATGTCCGGCGGCACGGTGGACGACTGGTTAGAGCGTCAGCCTCACAGTTCTGAGGACCCAGGTTCAATCCCCAGCCCCGCCTGTGTGGAGTTTGCATGTTCTCTCCGTGCCTGCGTGGGTTTTCTCCGGGCACTCTGGAAGGAAGCAGAAACGGGGCAAGTGCGGAGGTATCTGAGCTAGGCTAGCGGCTAAACCACACAAGCCGGCAATTCCCTCCATCGTGTTAGCCAACGTACGCTGTCTGGACAACAAGCTGGATTACATTTGACTGCTCCGCTCTGTGTTTGTGAAAACATGGCTTAACAGCAGCGTTCCAGACAGCGCCATTCAGCTCGACCGGCTAGCAAGCTACCGAGCGAAGAGAACTCTCGCGGGATGTAAGACATGCGGCGGCACACTGTGTGTTTACATCAATGAAGCCTGGTGCCGGGACGCTATCTTGGCCAGTCAACTCTGCTCACCGCTACTGGAGTTTATGGCTCTGAAGTGCCGGCCGTTTTATTTACCGAGGGAATTCACTGCCATACTGCTTGTGGCAGTCTATATTCCTCCAAAATCCAGCAGTAACAGAAGTGAGGCGCTAAATGAGCTAAATCATCATATCAGTGAACAGATGACGGCCCACCCAGATACTTTCCTCATCCTAGCTGGGGACTTTAACAATGCTGACCCCAAAGGCTGTGTTTCCTAAACTCTACTCAAACATTGACTTTCCAACACGGGGAAATAACACTCTGGACAATGTTTTTACCCCACAGAGAAGGGCCTAAGGCCCTTCCCCTCCTCCGCCTCGGCGCCTCAGACCATCTGACAGTTATGCTAATTCAAGCTTACAGACCACTGGTTAAAGTCTCCCAACCAGTTCGAAAACAAGTATGAGTGTGGCCAAAAGGGTCCCTTGAGGCAATTCAAGATTGTTTCACCACCACAGACTGGACCATGTTCAAACAGGCTGCCACCTACAACTCCATCACAGACCTTCAGGAGTACACAGAGATTGCTACCGCCTACATCAGCAAGTGCATGGATGATGTCACCACCACTATTAAGTCCATCACTGTTCGTGCTAATCCGAAGCCATGGCTGACGGGGAAGGTCCACAGACTACTGAAAGTCTGCAATGTTTCTTTTAGATCTAGGGATGAGGAGGACTTGAGGACAGCCAGGGCCAATTTGTCCTGTGGCATCAGGGAGGCCAAGAGGAGGCGAGAGTACTCCAGGAAGATCGCCCACTGCTTCAGTGACAGGAGTGACACAAGGGGTCTGTGGCATCGTATTCAGACCATTACGGGCAATAAACCCTCACCCCCAACCTGCGACAGCTCCACCTCCCTGATAAAATAGCTAAATGCTCGCTTTGAGGCACACAACAGCACCCCTGCACAGAAAACTCCACCCCCTCCTGGTGACCAAGGGCTGACACTGACCCGGGAGAGCGTGAAAGGATCTCTCGACAGGATCAGCACATGAAAAGCCCCGGGCTTAGATAACATACCTGGTGGTGTTCTGGGGGACTGTGCAGCTGAACTCACATAGGTCTTCACGGACATCTTTAACACCTCCTTGAGTCAGGTTGTTGTCCCCACATGCTTCAAAGCCACCACCGTCATCCCGGTCCCAAAGAAATCGTCTTCCTCCTGCCTCAATGACTACCGTCCGATAGCAGCCACTCCCATCCCGATGAAGTCCTTCGAGTGGCTAGTCATGCACCACACGAGTCGCTCCCCCTCCTTGAACCCCTTCCAGTTTGCATATTGGTCCAACTGGTCAACTGATGACGCCCTCTCCACCGTCCTCCACTCGGCCCTCACACACCTGGACTCTAAGGTCTCCAACCTCTTGTAGCGGACATGTGCTCCGCAAATTGAGGCGCCACAGAGACTCGCAACCACTTGAGAACCCCACTCCTCCACGATGCCCTGCTGTGAGACAGCGACTGGGACAGTGCCTGGTGTACGTCAAGTGGACCTTAACATAATTAGCAGCTTCCCGTCAAATCTTGATTCCTGTCTTTAAAAGACGCCTTCCCCGACCAAAAGATTGGAGGGACATTCCCTTCAGGAAGACTATGTGGTTAATATTCAAACAGTACGTGAGGCGCCACCCACTGGCGTTGAGAGGAACTGCAAGCGCCAGAACTTGTGGACGTGCAGTGTAGTGTAGCAACCTTTAGATTAAGAGACTAATAAAAGGTTTATACTTATAAAAAGTGACGTGGTGCCCTTTTTCGAGACATTAGTTTGATTTTAACAATGAAATTTAAAATTACGATAAACCGGCTTATTACTTTCTCCTAAATTAATTAAATTCTTATTTGACCTATCAACGTTACATATTGGTGCAACCCGTGTGAGACGATTTCAAGTTGTTGAATTCAGGTACACAAAAATACGAGATATTTTCATTAGGATCGACACCTCGCCCGCTATCTTGAGTGTGGCATGTCTCGTAATCTGTGTTGAGCCGCATTCCGTACCGTAGACACAGCGTTGTTGTGCTTGCAAACGTGAGAAAACTAAGATTAGCCTCTCAGTAACACCAGGGTGTTAATTCTTTTGTGTGGGTGAAAACACGTGGCATCTGCGGCGGCCGCCATTTTGTCTGTCTGCTTTGTGTATGGAACCACGAGGCTTCGCCATGTGGTCGTTCTCGTAACACTTAGAGGCTTCCGTAGTACGCCATCTTTGCCGTCCACACGACGCCATGTCGCTCTTCTTCGGTTGGTCTGTGCGCTCAACTGCCACCTCATGGACGTTTGCGTCATGACGTAACCTCTGACCTCCTGCCTCTCAAAGTTAGCCACCCACCCGCTAGCAAGCTACTGACGAGCGCCTACAAAGACGGCCCGACCAATCGATAATTGTTACTTTGGGACAATAAACTTGTTCGTGTCTGTAGCACCACAGAGTGCTTTTCTGCTGGTTTACGAGTCCTTTTCGACTTGTTTTAACCATGCTGCACGCCGCGAGCTACCGCACTGTCCCGCCGCCGTTGTGTAAACTAGCAACCATTAGCCAGCAAGATAACTGCTAAGCTATCGCGTCTACCGCGATCGAGTGTTTTAATTTAAAAGCTTCCGTTTTTGCTCGCTTTCAAAACCCCGAGAGCCACAACTAGTTTCCTTAATTTAAAGGCTTCCGTTTTGCTCGTTTTTTCCAAAACACACTCGTTTTATGGAAAGCTTCCGTTTTTGCGAAACTGCCAAAGCCAACATAATTGGAAGCCATTCAAGCAATTAATTAATTCACAAGCCATTAAAGTACATTTAACTTCTACCCAAAGTTAAATAAAACTTATGTGAATTAACTAGGCGGCACGGTGAACGACTGGTTAGGACGTCTTCCTCACAGTTCTGAGGACCGGGGTTCAAGCCCTGGCCCCGCCTGTGTGGAGTTTTCATGTTCTCCCCGTGCCTGCGTGGGTTTTCTCCGGACTCTCCGGTTTCCTCCCACATCCCAAAAACATGCATGGTAGGTTAATTGAAGACTCTAAATTGCCCATAGGTGTGAATGTGAGTGCGGATGGTTGTTTGTTTCTATGTACCCTGCGATTGGTTGGCAACCAGTCCAGGGTGTACATCCCCTCCTGCCCGAAGATAGCTGGGATAGGCTCCAGCACTCCCGCGACCCTTGTGAGAATAAGCGGCTCAGAAAATGGATGGATGGATGAATTAACTAAAGTCCTAACTAGCGTTCACAAATTGAATTGACTTGCGGTGACAGCATCACACACCGTCAAATCAATTTGCTTAACTAAATCATAACTAGATTGAATTTATTTACCAGAGCTAAATAAATTAACTCGTTAAATGAGTTTCAAATTTAGTTGACAAGCTGATTCTTCTCACTCCACCTCGGTGCCTTCAACTGTTTTGAATCAAAGATTAAATTGCTCAACCTCACACAGGAATTTTAATTTGATCGAATTAATTGGTATACAAAATTGGACAATTTTGTTTTATTCGAGTACTGCTCCTACGCATGTTCTCAAATACTTTTAAAAGTTACGTGATGAACATTGACCCCATAGGTTGCGAATGCTATTTAATTGTTGAAACAATTCATTTTGTTGTGCATCTATTCCAAAGTAGACGCACCGCTCAAACGACCTTACATTACAAACCATCCAGTTGGGTGCCAAGCACAGCTACTGCATACGCAACGCAATTATGGCAGAACTTGTAAAATGTCCCAGCCATTATGACAGTGTCGATTCGTTAATACGGCTTGTAAGTAACCTTACTAAAGACCTCATCCCAGGCTATGCAAAATCTGTCAAAGATCCTAGCCTTGAAGCCCTCAAGCAACATGGCACAACTTATGACTGACGCGGAGCATAAAACCTTAACAGATAGAAATCTCGCGCGAACGCTCAGTTGCATAGTTGTAAACTTGGTGCAACAGCTAAAATGGTGCGATGCGGAAGAAAACAGAATTAAACTCAAACTCGAAGCGGCACAGCAGCAACAAATCAAACCTTGTACAAGCCCGCCTCGTTGATGTTGAAACGCAGCTCGAGATGTTCAAAGAGGGACGCTCTAAAAGCGTTGAGTACTCATGTCACAATTGACAGTACAAGAATCTGACATGTGCCGTCTTCAAAAACTAAGGCTAGAAAAGGAAGCTGAAATAACACTTGTTCGACAGGAATTACAGACAGCCCGCGAATTAATTGTCACTGGGCAACAACTCTTCCTACAGCAAACACTTCTAGTGACATCAATTAACGCACACCTGTCAGTCTGCCTCCTAGGAGCGACAAAGCAGAGCTCGGTTCCGACCTCCCTGGGATACGGTCAAAGGCCCCCGCCACTTCGTAACGCCCCTCTCCGACCCTGGCACTACCATGTCGGGAGCTCGCCACGCGAACTGGAGCCTGCCTCAATGCTGCCCCTGCGTTTGTCTCTTATCCTGGCGTCACTACAGGTATGATCTTAAAAGACTTAGAATTGCTCGCAACATTCAGAGATTTTAACCTAAATCAGACGGTTCACACGACACAGCCACCTTAGAGACATTGACTTTTACCTTAAACGATTTCCTTCCGCTACTACTGACGATAGATTATACCTTATTACAGTCACGTCTAACCAAGAAGTAAGTAACTTAATCGAACGACAACCGCCACATGGATGGAACAAAGTTTTGCGGCTAGCAGCATGCCCTCGCACGCTGTCCAGCTCATAACTGCGCGACCTAGCCGCTACAGGCTTCGCTATTCATAAAAAGACCAACACAAAGCTGTTGCATTCGGCTGATTCTCCAATTAGCGATGACAAGCGTCCCGTCCAACAGACCGTGGGTAAGCACATAACCGACCACTGCGATGACCAAGTAGCACCCGTTACTAAAATCAAAATTCGCGGACCAAAACCCAGTTCGACAATCAGACCTCGACAGTCTCTGACCATGCCCTGTGACTCACTGAATGACTTCAGCTACCTGTCAAACAAAAAAGACAAGAAGCCACTTTGACGTCTTCTCGGTAAACTCACCGTTAATGAGAGACCATAAACGTTACACTCTTCATCAAGTTTGCAGACAACACAACTGTGCACGGAAACAATTTCTGCGTAAATGTGGAAAAAAACAAGGAGATTGTTGTGGACTTCATGAGTGCACACTCCCAGCATGCACCCCGGAAAATCAACGGTGCTGCGGTGGAGAGAGCGCGCAGCACCAAGTTCCTGGGATTGCACATCACAGAGGACCGCTCCTGGACCAGCAACAGTTCATCACTGGCCAAGAAAGCTCACTAGCGTCTCTACTTCCTGCGCAAGCTGAGAAGAGCCAGAGTCCTGCCCCCCATCATGTGCTCGTTGTACAGAGGGACCATAGAGAGCATCCTGACCAACTGCATCACTGTGTGGTGCTTGCACCACATCCTGCCGCAAGACTCTCCACCGCAAAGTGAGGGCAGCTGAGAAGATCATTAGAACCTCTTTTCCCTCCCTGCAGGACATTTACAGCACCCGCCTCACCCGCAAAGCAAACCGCATAGTGGGGGAGGCCACTCATCCATCTCACAGCCTCTTTAGTCTGCTGCCATCAGGGAGGAGACTGCGGAGTCTGCGGGGCAGGACTAGCTGACTCAAGGAGAGTTTTATTCATCAGGCTGTCAGGAATCTGAACTCTCTGCCCGCTCTACCTTTTCTGTCCTCTGCCCACCTGAACTCTGATGCCCCACAAACATGCACATGTACACACACACAGATACAGACACACACATACACATAAACACACACACACCAGACTCAGGGTTGCACAAGCCACTTTAGCAGCATTGGGGTTTTATCATCTAATTTATGTCTTATTTGCCTTGGTTCTCTGACCTTGACTATGTTGTACACATCACTTTTTATCCTGCATATACCATAGTTTTATTTAGCTTTTTATATTGATGTTGGCGATTGGCAGCACAGTGAACGACTGGTTAACACATCACAGTTCTGAGGACCGGGGTTCAAATCCCGGCCCAGCCTGTGTGCAGTTTGCATGTTCTCCCCGTGCCTGCGTGGGTTTTCTCCGGGTACTCCGGTTTCCTCCCACATTCCCAAAACATGCCTGGTAGGTTGATTGAAGACTCTAAATTGCCCGTAGGTGTGAATGTAAGTGCGAATGGTTGGTTGTTTCTATATGCCCTCCGATTGGCTGGTGACCAGTTCAGGGTGTACCCCACCTCTCGTGCGAAGATTGCTGGGAGAGGCTCCAGAACGCCCGCGACCCGAGTGAGGATAAGCGGTATGGAAAATGGAAATGGATATTGATATTATTTTTACTTTGTCTTTTGTAGCACCGCAGGCCCTTGAGTACAGTAATTTCAATCCTCTGTATGTGTTACGCATATTGAAGAATTAACAATAAAATCCCCTTGTACCTTCATGTGCTTGACTGACTCATCATTAGCCGTTAGCTTTAACAAACAGCTGCCAGTGAAAGCTATCCACGTCATCCAGTTAAAATCACTAATAAGTACGTTCACTGCGTAGTACATTGTTCCTTGCGCGAACGAATCACTCATCATACTAGTTTGCAGTGAAGTTCCACATGAATCACTCATGGCAGAACAGTTCACTGCATACATACTAGGACGTTGCTTCTTCATGGCTAGCGAACGAAGAAGTTCAACGAATGAATCAGTCGTGGCTAACAGTACAGTCAGTTGACTTTCAGTTCATCATTCCATTCAGTTCACTTCACTACATTCGGTTCAGTAGTGCATTCAGTTCATCTCGTCCCTCTACCGTCTGCGAGGTGCTGCCTGATTTAGTGAAGTCTGCCTGCACGCTGGCTGCTCATTGGTCATTCGCCGAAGATTCAGAAGTGAGTGACAGAACGCTACCGCAGTTCCGTTTGCACTCCCAGCCGACTTGCTCACAGCGGCGGCCAAGCCCAAAGAACGAATAATTTCAGAAACTGATTCAGTTCAGTACGTTGACTAAAAAGATTTGTTCTTTTGAATGAAACGTTTGTGAACGGAACAAGACTAACAACAACGCATCGTCCTTTGGTGTATGTACTGAGTGAATGTGAACCTCAGGTCTGAATCATGAACTGAATGAGGCTGCACTTCTCTGTGAAAAAGAACTTTACAATTCAGTGAACAGACCTTTTGAATCAATCTTTTTAACAAAATGATTCAGTACACTCAAAACAACTGCTATGCCTATCACTATATTACGCAGTTGTAAATGGCAGGTAAACCATAGCAATTGAGAGAACATGAACAGAAGGCCATTGTTTGCCACATAACCCACAGTCAGGGTTTCATGAAATAAAATGCACCCTTATCATCCTTGCCTAACATACGCTAAGGCACACACTCAAGTGTCTGTTATGATCATAAGTATAGAGTAGGACAAAGCTAAATAAAGCACGTTTAGCTTGATTTAGTACACCTACTCCCCCGGGAAATACCCCGAGAATGCCTGCTCTCGTCTGATCTCTGAAGCTAAGCAGGGTCAGTCCTGGCTAGTACTTGGATGGGAGACCACCTAGGAATACCAGGTCCTGGGGTTGGACAGTAGGCCAATCACCTACTCCTGTAAAAAATAAAAAATAAAAATAAAAAACCTACAGATTACAGAAACCAGAATTGCGGCCTAATGTGCCTCATGGCACTGAGAGCTCTGATAAAAAAAAAAAAAAAGTACAACAACTTAAGTAGTAAAGTAAATTTACAGTAAAAACAAGTGTATTTATCTAGTATTAAGGAGATGTATTTTTGCAGTGTAGAAAATGGATGGAGGAAAAAATAAATACATTTTTTTAAATTAATTAAATAAATATTTTGCCGTGTGCAGTGGTATGTATGGGTGTGCACGAGCTCTGGCGATGTGCAATGAGGGTGTGCATTGATTTCTAAATTGATGCCACCCACAAGTCCATCTACACTCTTTTCACTCCTTTTTTCTACCTTGGTGTTTAACAACAGTAATGTAAATGCAGACCCTTTCCAAAAAAATTGAATATCATGGAAAGGTTTATTTCCATAATTCCATTCAAGAAATTTAACTTTCATAGATTATAGATTCAGGAACCACAATTTAAACAATTTCAAGTATTTATTTGTTTATTTTTACATAATTTGGGCTTCCAGCTCATAAAACCCACAAAATCAGGATTTAAAATTTTTTTAATACTGTGAAGAAATCAGACCAAGTTTTGCACACCATAAATGTTTTAAACTGAGTGTCACACACTAATCATCTACTAAACTCAAAGCACCTGCACAGGTTTCCCAAGGTGGCATTAAATTGCTTCAATTTGGTTCACTTGTGTCAGTTGGGTTCAATATGGAGAAGACTGCAGACTTGACAACTGGCCAGAACACCATCATTGATACCCTCCATAGGATGGGTAAGCCACAAAAGTTCATAGCTAAGGTGGCTGGCTGTTCACAGAGTGCTGTGTCCAATGATATCAATGGAAAGTCTAGTGGAAGGACAAAATGTGGCAGGAGAAGATGCACCAGCAAAAGAGATGACTGTGGGCTTCACTGGATTATCAAACAGAGAAGAGTCAAGAATCAGATCCAGAATGAAGATGATATAGGGTTTTAGGGTGTGACACATCTGGGGGTGAACAAGGGTGTTTATTGCAATATAGCATAGAATGGAAATCAGATAACGGTGTGGGAGTGTGTTGCAAGAAAGCTCCCAGCAGGATGTATGTGGAGGCCACAAAGAACAGATGTCGGAGAAGACAATGGCTGTAGGGAGTCACTGTAAACATGAGATGCAAGACTGTGGAGACGGCGTCTGGAGCCAGCGGCAAATGGCCATCATTCTGCAGAGCAATGAGGACGTCAGATGGGACCATGGACCAATCAGACGACAGCGATTCCCTACTTCCTCTTTCAAACATTGTATAAGTCGGGGGCAAGAACAGATAGCTTTGTTCAGGCTGCGCTGTCTCTGCTGAGGCTAGGATAAGCGTAGCTGCTGACCCAGAGCTCTGTAAAATGTATAGACTCCTCTGTAAGGAATACATTGGTTGACTTTTAACACGTTGTTATAATTGTAGTTCTTTCACGAAAACGAACACGCATGGAACCTCAAGAGTAATAGGTGATTATAAAATTCAGGTTCCTTCAAATGGTGACCCCGTACGTGATCCTGGAAGGGCATTAGATGAAAAGACAGAGGAGTGGACAGGGATTCAATTGGACTGCAATCTCCCCGGTTCACCGACAGATAAAGGTGAGCGGAATCCTGTTTGATTAAATCACGAATTCTGCACATTGGAAATTGTGAAATTTGGGAGACTTGTGGTACAGTTGTTTTATTGTCAATAGTTACTCAGGCGTTGTGTTGTTATTGTTGTGCTAATCGAAAGTCAGGGTAACAAGGTTCCTGACACACCAGGATAATATAAGATCTTGGGAGAAAGTAGGGTAACAAGGTACCTACTCGTCCCGTCGTAGACTGACTTGAAATCGGACGCAGTTTCAAATTGTAACATTGGGGATTTTGGGACCCCCAAAAAACGATTTAGAATAAGATGAGTGTGCCACCAAAACCCTGGGATGTGAATTGGACAGTCGAGTGTAGAGGTAATGAATGGGATATGTGTCGGAGTGATTACCAGAAGTCATTGGAGGATTTGTGGACTGAAATAGGTCCGTTGTTAGCTGGCAGAAAAAGAAACAAGAAGGATTTAGAGGTGTGTAGGCAAAGTGGAAAAAGAAAAAGGAATGTACGTTGTTTCACATAGCTGATGAGTTTCAGAAGGAAGAAAGAGAGGTTATTCTGAAAGGAAAAAAGATGAAGGAAAAGTTGGACGCTGCAGAGTGGATGGAGAAAAGAGATTTGAATAAGAAAATAGAAGACAATGAAAAATTGAGGAGAAAATTCATGAGATTTGTCTGGTGTCCACTGCCATGGCAGCTGTTCGGCAGAAAAAAAACAAAAAAAGAGCGACAAATTCCTCCACTAAATCCAATTACGGACCTTCCCGAAAGCGGCCCCCAATGACTTCCCGTTATCCGGCTTTGCAAGGGAGCTGCTCAAATGACAGACCAATTGTAGAGGGGAAATAAAACTCCCATCAATTCCGCACTATCCCGCATTCAAAAAGGTGGGTTAATATACCAAAAATTGTCTTTAAAAGATTTTGAGTTTTTACAGAAACGGCTGCCCGGACTGGCTGCTGGCGGTGAAATTTGGATCCAGGGGCTGAAAAAGTTGACGGACAGCATGAGCCTGGCGTGTGCTGACGTATGTTTGCGGTCATCCGTGACATGTTCCCGCTCTCCGAGCCGACGGTGACGAGACAACCGGACTTCAAACCTGTCATGGATCCCAGTTCTCACTTTGAAAATTGCATAAGTATTTGGACAGATAAGACAAGGTCACATCCCTCCCGTTTAAGGGAGGCAAATGTTATTTATATAATTGCTTTGCTTGACACATTGCCAGCTGAAGTTAGGACTGAACTTATAAAAGACCATGGCCTCATGAAAGGGGGAGATAGCTACCTTAATCGTCATGTGTCTCACCATTTGAAACTTTTTGTGAACAGACAACACAAATCCTCAGACGAGGTAAAGGACATGCAGGAACAACTTTTGAAGTTACAATTGGCCCAGGCCCGTAAAGTGGCCATTGAAAAAAAAAAAATAATGGAAGCAGAAAAGCAGATGTGGATGGCGCAGGGGTCAACAAGGGACGAGGCGGGAGTCGTGATAGGGGATACACCAACGGGGGCAGGGGAAGCACTCGCCAGACCAAGCATGCTTCAATTGTGGTCAGTATGGACACTGGTATCGTCAATATAATGCTCCCCCACTGATGCAACAGAGACCTCCAGTGGGACCTGGAGAGGCCCCACCTCAAAGAGGAGGCTACAGAGCTCCACGCGACAGAGGTGGACGCAGCCCGGCACCCTGGCAACAGCAACTGCAGCAGGCTCCACAGCAACAACAGCCATCTAGCCAGTACTACTGCGATGAGGACTGGTCCGAATACCCAATGAGCCCGGAGCCAGGGGACGGAGGAAAGGCGGAGCCTCTTATCCCCGCTAAGGGAAGACGACCACCTGAATGAGCTTTGCAGGAGTGCCCATGAGTCTGCTGATAACGACACCACTAATGACTGAAATTGCTGGACAGAGAAATGAACATCAGTTTGTCCTGATGAAAGGGAGGGCTCCAGTGAATCTGATGGGCAGAGATCTGTTTATCAAAACCAGGGCTACCATCCTTTTCAGCCCGGACGGACTGACAATACGGTTCCCTGATGGGACCGTGATGAACTGAGTGTGGAAAATTGTCCGCCGCATGTAACATGGTACAACATGAACTTCCGGAAGCGACCGCTGCAGAAACCAAGGCGAGAGGCGGCGTCTACTCGGCCTTCCTACGGTGGAAGGCCTGAATCGACTCTCTTGCCTCCTACAGCCCTCCGATCGATCCCACCTCCATCTCACACTGTACAATGATAAAAATGACGAATTAGTTTACAGAGAAGCTTTTGAGTCAATACAGGATGAAAACTGGACGCTCAATAGTACAGGTATTTACATAGGGAAGCAAGGTGTGGCAGCTGCCTCCACCTTGATGCCAGAGCAGAGTGAGTGGTTTATGATGAGTTCGACATCTTTTCCACACATTTCACTTGTACTTGCACTAGGTCATGAAGCCTGAGAAATGGGACCCATGGTAAGAAAATGCCATTTGGCAAATGATTGGCAACAAGGTCAAATACTCAATGTGTTGTACTCTCCTAGTACTGAATGTTTTTGTATTCAGGGTGCCACGGTAGACGGGGAATGTTGGAGCATGTGACTTTGGCGCGATTCCATGGCAGAGAGTGCTTTTGTTAATGTGCCGTAGTATCCCTGTAAACAAGAGACCCAAATTCTGAATTCCAAACGCTTTGGTCCATAAATGATTTTATAAAACCCTCTGCTCAAGCTGCAGAACTGCTGGCCATGAGCAGGGCACTGGAGTTATCTGAAGGTCAGATTGTTACTATTTATTAAAGGTGCGGCTGATGCTGCGGCTAAAAAAAAAAAAAAAAGGAGCAGGCTATCAAATGGATGAGAGAGAGAAAAAAATATGTTGTTAAACAGGATCAGATAATTGACTTTCTCCCTGCAGTAACAGTTGATGTAGTGCGCGGCGCCAGAGGAAGACAAACGTGAGTGGAAAAAGAAAGATGCTGAGTAAGACGACAAGGAGAAGCTGTGATTTGGCCCGACGAGAGACCCTAGGAGACTGGGAAAGTCCATGTGGTTAGTGGTTGAGTCTGCCGACCCTCCGACTCGGCAAGTAAATTTTGAGGTTTATTTATTTGCATTCTGTCTCCGAAGTCAGGTTGATTACAATAATTTGTGGACAAGCGGAGAGCTACTTTTTGAGCAAAAGTGTAATAGTAAAGCACCATAAATAGATGAATAAATACAGAGCTCTAAAATTGCAGGGAACTGGCACCAAAATATTTATGACAGGACACAGGCGTCCCAGCTGGGGGGCCAGCTTTACGACGGGGCGCGTGTGTGAGTTTTACGAGTTTATGGTATTGCAAAGTTCCAGGGAGAGATTTATAATAGGATCGTTTAATTACTGCAATGGATAGAGGCCTGGGTTGTAGTAGTTGAGGGTGACATGATTGGATAATTTGCCAGATATAATATTGGAAATTAGAGGACTTAGGCAAACAGTTAGTTACGGTATATTAGCGAAAGCAATGAAGGACACCTGTAGACTTGTAAAGGTACCTGGGGAGAATTATGCGCAGTAACGTGTGCTTGGTGGAGTGACATCTAGCCAAGCCACTTCTTTTACACCTGGATAGTGATAAAAATTAATTATTATTAGCCTGAGCTATTTTTAAATCGTCACTCGAGCAGAAATATCACTTTACTGAGGAGGAAGAAATAGTGTAGTGATGGTAATATTTATTTCAAACCTATCAACCTTCAAATACAAGCTGCCAATAAGTGTTCTGTGTTCAGTTTTGTCTGTGTGGTGTATGTGGGAGGACATTCACTCCTGGGTCCAGGTCAATGTTATTGTCTGAGAAGTCTCGCTTGTCATTTCATGTTAATTGTTGATGTTTTGTGTTTAATGTTTGTGCCGTCTTTAATTAAAAGCAGAAATGGAGCACTACTGAAGCCGGCTGACAGAAGTAATGAAGCATGTGATCACGTGCAAGAGACTATAGACCTTTAGTTACCAATGACAGTGTGACTGACAAGAGAATACGGTCTACACAGACTGTTGAATGATACAGGAATTATGTAGTCCACCCCTTTGGCAGGAGTATCTTTTGAAGAGTTGTGATTAATTTATATAAGGGTTTGTTTGCAGGTCTTGTCAGCTGGGCCTCTGCGACGGGGAAGACGACCTGCTTGATTGCGTATGGTGTTGTGTGTGGATATTGTGTTTAGGTGTTAAATTGGTAATTTAACATGGGGGGAAATTATATACATCCTGTATGTCTGGCCGAAGAAGGTCATAATCGTGACTCTGGTGATCTCCCTGATTATAGTTACAGGAATCTATTTCGGAATGCCTTCATAACAAAAAGAACAAGTGGAAAAGCGCGCAGGGAAGCCAACAGGGGCCCTAGAGTTGAACTACACGCTGGGAGAAAGGACGCTGGAAACAGGTAAATTTTACTGCTGCTACTAAATTCGAGTCGACCTGTGCCTACCAGCTGATGACTAATGAAGGGTGAGTGCCAGCGCTGGGACCTATGATAACCCCCACAGTGATCAATAACCTGTCTCTGATTTACAACAGGGGTTCGGGTTTTCAGGTCTGCATCTTACGAGATAAGTGTACCATCTGTTCGGCTGGTCAGTCTTTTGACGCCAGCAGGTGGGTGGGTATTTGACGGACACAGAGTGTCACCTTGTGGCCAGCAGAACACTCCAAATACGGTCATGGGGAGTGTCCACAGTCCAGTGAAACCCAAGGGCTGGGTTCATTCCACGCCCAGATAATTAAAACTTTATAAACTGCTGTCCAGGAGTTTCAGGGCTTTTTTCTTTGTTCTGGCTATGTAAACTGTTGCTAAGACACTAAGGCCTGTTCAATAAATCTAATTTGCCCATAAGTCACGGTGTCACGAAGTCTTCATTCATTCCTGCCCAATGGAAGCCGGTGTTCTCCCAGGCGACCAGCGGCTCAGAACCACAGGCGAAAAAATCCACTTTGCCACTCAGCATTTTCACTCGCCACAATTTTGATGTTGGATAATTATGCTAAATATGATTTTTAAAAACTAATAGAATGGACTTTGTCAAACGAGTGATTAACTGTATGATCCTGACGTCTGTAACAGATATACTCTCCGGCCAAAGACCACAGAGCCTGGCCTGTTCTGCTCCCTAATCCACTCAGCGTACCCCCAAATTCTTTTGCTAATCCCACAAACCGGCAGGACGTTTGTTTTGACTCACATTGCTACTCAACAAGCTAAGGATTGTTTTTCTTTCCACCGAAAACCCAAGAACACAGCAAACAGTCAATTCTCATCGATTTGTCTTTCACTCCAGTCGTACTTTTGCTACCTAGCGGTTTGAAGGATCCCTGAAGGAACCATGGGCGAGGGAGTTGACGGAACATGGAGCCGTGGAGTAAGGTGATGATGGAACACAGAGGAAGCATGGAGGAAGGAGACGATGGATCATGGAGGAACATGTTTCATTTCCACAACATTGTCCATTCCCTTGCAACGAAGTCACGTGACCACACAGCACGACGCAAAATGAAAGGCTCGCTGTGTGTGTGTTTCTGTAGAAATGACAGGTTTTTAGTAGTTCGGAGTCAATCTTGTTCACTTGATTTCCTTTCCTTCCTTTTCCTTATACTCATTCAATCTGTTAACCCTTTTCCTCTGCCTCCTCTCAAATAGATGCCCGACACTCTCTCGAGTTGAGTAAATTTGAGCAAGTACGGTCATAACTTGTAAAAAGTGTCGCACAAACGACACACTGGCAAAGCACGAGTACAACTTTGGAACAACAAGACAATCCAGCATTAATGTTTCTCACAACTAATTTGACAAAAAATACAAAACAGGATATTTGTAAATGTAACGTGAATGATTAGTAATGACACAGTGGATGCTTAATAGATTTAGCATTTTGTCATGGACGAATCATGGCGAAAGGACGATGGAAAATCTGTGTATATTTAGTTCCTTCAATTGCATTGGCAATCAAAAAGAAACAAAACAAACTAGATGAATAAAAAATATGAAATGGAAAAACGGGCAACAGGACTGAATTTGTCTTTAATATTTAAATGCTCGGCTTTACGTGACCCGGAAATTTGGTAATGCACATCAGTAAAGATATGTAAGCTTCTGTTGCGGACATGCACGCCGCAACTTTGAGGTGTCACAGAGACTCGCGACCACCCGAGAACCCCCACTCCTCTGCTGTGAGACGGCGACTAGGACAGGGCCCGGTGCACGTCAAGTGGACCTTAACCTAATTAGCAGCTTCCCGTCAAATCTTGATTCCTGTCTTCAAAAAAACCCTCCCCGTACCAAATGGTCAGGGAAGACTATGTGGTTAATATGCACTGATGCGCGTGAGGCTCCACCCACTGGCGTTGAGAGGAACTGCAAACGCCAGAACTTGTGGACGTGCCGATGATGTTTGTTAACAGAAGATAAAATGTCCGTTTTTATATCTTGCAAACTCTGTAGAAATATTCCAAATGTATGCCTTTGTGTCTGTGTTCCCATTCTCACTTTGACAGGTCATCTGCATGATTTTGAAAGCTGTTCATGATTTGAAATCAAACAGTACGAAATGTTGTATTGAACAATAAGCAACCCATCTGCCACGACCAAAGTTTAAACATTGATTCTGTGCGTGAGAGTACAAAGATGGGAGTGTATGGGAATATTATTTTAAAATCCATTTACTCAAATTTGTAGACAAGATTCAGGCTGATGGGTGTGGTCTTCTCCAAGTCGGCACTCCCTCTTCCTACACCCCGCCCCTGGGGCATTTAACTCTAAACTCACACTCTTTCTCTGAGAGTAGAGTTGAGTTCATGCTAGTCTTGTTTTTCCTCTCCTCGCACCTTGCGGGCAGCTCGCCAGCCGGGCTGGCCGTCGGCCACCCCTCCCCCGTTTCCCCTTTTTGTGCAGGCACACGGCGTGGTAAACGCGAGCCGGGATTGACCAGACATGGCTTCCCAGCCTAAACGTGGGCCTCCGCTAAGGAATCAAAGCCGCTACTAGGTACCAGGTCCACTCCCAGCCAAGCGGGATTGCTCTGAAATTGCCAGCGAGCCACGAAAGAGGCAGGAAGAGAGACGTCCGGTTCTCCCAAGAAGGCGTGATGACCAGCCATTTTTCTTCTCCCGCCTCTCTTGTTCTTTTTCTTTTGCAACCAAATCTGTCGCCTTGCTTCCAGAGCCGCTTCCAAAGGAAGACCACCCCCAAAGACCAGCTGATCAGCGTTCGTGACTCGACACTGCAATCCTTACTATGATGTACAACATCAGTGCGTGATAATTGTGGAGAAATTACTAGCTTCATACGAAATCCCAACTTTGCCTTCTCTCGCTCTGACTCAACGCATTAAACGCTCACATGCTCATTTAGTTAAGCCCAGCGACCACACACGATGTCCTCTTTTCCATTTTTGTACGCCTTATTTTCTCTCTTTCATTAACCCATAGTGTTCTTTTCTAGTTGTGTGTTTCATTAAATATACCATAAAATTCCACTCGTGGTCGTGTTCTGAATTTAAGTAAAATGTCGTAGAGTTTAGCAACCTCCAGATTATGACACTGATTAAAAAGGTTTGTCGTCATTTCGTCTAATGTTAAACTTGTAAAAAGTGACGTGGTGCCCCTCATATATCAAATATCTTGATTTATAGCGCTGTAATTAAAAATGACGATAAACCGGAAATAACGCAAACGTCGCTTGCGGCTTATTACTTTCTCCTAAATTAATTACAATTCTTATTTCATACATAATCGCTACACTTCTTAGCTACCACAATTGTAATGAAGTTACAGTGCCGTGAGAAAGTATTTGGCGCCTTATCAAATAAAAAAATTTCTGGATGGTTTCCCCACTTCGTTTAAGATCATCAAACAAATATAAATATCAGGCAAAGAGACAGTAACTTAAGGACACATAAAATTAAGTTTTTAAACAGTGATTTTATATATCAAGGGAGAAAAAAAAACATTTAAAAAAAATATTCAAAGCTACCGGGCCCTATCAGACAAATTGCCCCTGAAACCCAACAGCTGGTTAAGCCACCCTCAGCAGCAACATGAGGAATAGGCTAAGCTACCTCTAAATCGTTACAAGAAACTTGTGTCAAACTGTTTCATGTCTGAACGATGTGTTTGTTGCCAAAGAGTGTTGTACAAAGTACTAAGTACGTATGTGACTAACAGAGGTGGTTAGAGTAGCCAAATATTGTAGTCAAGTAAAAATACTATTACTTCAGAATAATATGACAAGTAAAAAAGTAGTCATCCAAATATCTGAGTAAGAGTAAGAAAGTACTCAATGAAAAATGTACTCAAGAGTAACTTGAGTTTTGTGGGTTTTTTTTTTTTTTTTTTTTTTTTTTAAATCAGAGCATGCACATCAAATAAAATTAAAAAATAATATATGGGGCTCGACACACCTGCCACCATTTCAATTTGGAACTGCCCAAAAACCAACAGCACATACATTGGGCTCTACAGAAACATTATTTGCTTTATTCACTTCAATGACTTCATGAAGAAGCTGTTTGCTGAGCAGACTGAGTTATTGTGTGCGCGACACCATAGGGATTCGTGATAATTTTGACATATCCACTGCCAAACAATAAATCTGCAACTTACCGCAAGGTGTTTTCTCAAATTAGAAGTAGGCTGAAATATCCAAGTTTGGGTAGTCACAATTGAAGAGCTGTATGACAAAGCTGTTGTTTTTTGGTATGTAAACACACGCGCGGCAAAAAAATGTGTCATTTTGATTGGCTCGCGAAGGCTACCTGCTCGGCCATGTGACTGCCCTGTGTCGTCTGATTGGTGATTCGGAGTCAAATGACATTCGTGATCCCGTTTGATTGCCGCAACAGGCACCCTATGCAGAAGTCGAAGATGGAGTCTAAAAATAGCGAACGGCATGTGGATCATTGTAACGGAGTAAAAGTATCGATCTTGCACATCAATACTCAAGTAAAAGTAACAAGTGCAGTTTATGGAAAATGTTACTTGAGTAAATGGAACGGAGTAAATGTAGCACATTATTACCCACCTCTGGTGACGAAAGTGTTTTATTGCTTTTGTCAGTGAGGGAATCACATAAAGGACATTTGTTAATATTCCATCCATCCATTTCCTTCTGCTTATGCGGAGTCGGGTCACAGGAGCAGCAGCTTTAGCTTCCCTCTCCCAAGCCACTTCGTCCAGCTCATCCAGGGGGATCCCGAGGCGTTGCCATCCCAGCCGGGAGACATAGTTCCTCCAGCGTGTGCTGGGTCATCCCCGGGGACACCTCCTGGAGGGGTGTGCCCGGAACACCTCACCAATGAAGCGTCGATGGCATCCTAAACAGATGCCCGAGCCACCTAATCTGGCTCCTCTCAACGCAAAGGAGCAGCGGCACTACTCTGAGCCCATCCCAGATGACCGGGACAAAAACTATCGTCGTAATTTGAGTTAATTTGCTTCTTTTACAAGTCCTTTTTGAAAGTGATTATAAACAAGATAAAATAATAAATGAAAATAAAACTACTGCAGTGGGGATTGAATAATTTTGAACAATTATATAATCCAGGCGCCCTCATACTGGTCAATAGAGACTTCACGCTTGCTCCTCTCTCAACTACTAACAGCTTCAAACAACATGCTATACAAATAAAGTTGAATTGAGTGGCGTAAACGTCAGACAGAAAGGTCCACAAACAATAGCAACTGAAAACCGCTCCAGAAAAGGCCTGGTAGAGGATCAAAAAGCTGGTAGAGCGACTGGTGATGTCCATGAGTTTAAGACTTCAGGCATACAAATAGCGCGCTTGCAAATGTTGCCTGAGCAGGTAAACAAACTAGAACTAATGTACCCAGATTCACTCCTTATTATTCTTGGGGACTTTATCACAGCAAAACTCGACCACAAACTGCCTAAATATAAGCAGCACGTTGACTGTCCATTAGGGAGATCAACATTCTAGACCACTGCTATACCACACTGAAAGCTCCATCTGTTGATACTTGGCAAATAAGGATGATTCTGATTCTGATTGCCCCTACAGCTTTGGGTTCGTCTGATCACTGTTTAATCCATTTTATAACAACATCCATCCATCCATTTTCCGTACAGACTATCCTTGCTGGGGTTGCGGGCGTGCTATTTTCAAAAACAATATATTACACACAAAAGGCTTTGTGTGACTCTGTAATATTGTTTGTAAGATACAGTCCTTACAATTGTTTGTAAGATACAGTCCTTTAATAGGCTTTTAACAAAATATTTCCTTTTGGCTTGCTGTTTCTAACAAGCAAGCAGTGGATGAGGCTGTGGTCAACATGATCCTCAAAGACTGTCAGCCACTCACCATTGTTGAAAATGAGGGATTCAGGGAGCACCTGAAGCTTATCAACTCACACTTAAATTTGTATGCGCACCGGTACTCATCTGTACCCCGTAAAATAGTTTTTTCTGAGGCAGGTGAACTGGTGTCTAAGAGGAGAAATCGCCTTGGAACAAAGACACTTCAAAAACTGTTGTTCCTCAATAAAAATGCATACATAATTTAAAATCTTTTATTTCATATAATTGAACACTGAAGTTAAACTTAAACAAGAACACATTTCAAATTGTTTTTGGAAAATGTGGACGTCGCGTCCTCCGGGCCAAAGAGGAAAAGAACCATCCGGACTGTTATGGACGCAAAGTTCAAAAGCCAGCATCTGTGATGGTATGGGGCTGTGTTAGTAGTGCCAATGGCATGGGTAACTTACACATCTGTGAAGGCACCATTAATGCTGAAAGGTACATAGAGGTTTTGGAGAAACATGCTGACATCCAAGCAACGTCTTTTCATGGACGCCCCTGCTCATTTCAGCAAGACAATGCCAAACCACATTCTGCACGTGTTAAACAGCGTGGCTTCGGAGTAAAAAAGTGGGGGTACGAGACTGGGCTGCCTGCAGTCCAGACCCGTCTCCCATTGAAAATGTGTGGTGCATTATGAAGCGTAAAATACGACAACGGAGGCCCCGGACTGTTGAACAGCTGAAGCTGTACATAAAGCAAGAATGGGAAAGAATTCCACCGACAAAGTTCCAACAGTTAGTGTCCTCAGGTTCCAAGTGTTTATTGAATGTTGTTAAAAGAAAAGGTGATGTAACACAGTGGTGACCATGACTTTTTTGGAACGTGTTTCAGCCATAAAATTCAAAGTGATTATTTGCTAAAAACAATACATTTTATCACTTTGAACATTAAATATCTTGTCTTTGTAGTGTATTCAATTAAATATAGGTTGAACATGATTTGCAAATCATTGTATTCTGTTTTTATTTATGTTTAACACAACATCCCAACTTCATTGGAATTGGGATTGTACAATAAATGAACAAGTCATGTAAATAGACACACTGCTCCATCTTGTGGTCGGTTATTGCTTTTTTTAAACTTTTGGATTGGTGAGCGGACCCAAAATACCTGATCGTGTAAAGCCTAATTCTAGAAAACACGATTTCAGTTGTTGCTGGTGAGGATGGCCCAACCAGTTGTAAGATTTTGCGGCCCATTACTTTTTCCACACAGGGTCAGGTAACTTTGAATACCATATTTTCATGACCGTAAGGCACACTTAAAAGTCTTACATTTTTTCCAAAATGGACGTGGCGCCTTATAATGAGGCGCGCCTGATGTGTGCACCGAGTTCCAACATCTGTAAATGTTGTGTGATGAGCGCTCCGCTTGACTTTTATTTTATTATTATTATTTTTTTTAGCATTAACTCCCGACACGCTGCTTACACAGAGGTAAAGCGGACGTGGCTGAGGACAGGGGAAGGGAAGTAGGACGCTAAAGCCACGCCCCCAGTCGGTATATAGCGCTGGGGTGTTTTTTTTTTGTTTTTTTTTAACCGCTTGA